>NW_012267317.1:3235780-3259087 GCF_000151885.1 Dipodomys ordii | reverse complement strand
CACACACACACACACACACACACACACACATACACACTGGGCAATGCCAGAGCTCACTGAACACACACACACACTGGACTGTCCCAGAGCTCACTACACACACACACACACACACACACACACACACAGGGCTGTCCCAGAGCTCACTACACACACACACACACTGAGCAATGCCAGAGCTCACTACACACACACACACTGGGCTGTCCCAGAGCTCACTACACACAGACACACACACACACAGAGCAATGCCAGAGCTCACTGAACACACACACACACTGGACTGTCTCAGACCTCACTGCACACACACTGGGCTGCCCCAGAGCTCGCTGCATCCAAACACTGGGCTATCCCAGAACCAAGATAACAAGTATACTACGGTACCCAGTCATTGGTTGGGATGGGGTCTTACTAACTTTTGTGCCCAAGCTGGCACTGAATCTTGATATTTGAATCTCTGCCTCCTGAGTAGCTATGATAATAGGCTTAAGCAACCATGCCCAGCTAAACCTGTGGGTTTGAATGTCTGTGTGTGTGCACGCATGTGTGTGTGCATGTGTCAGTACTGGGGCTTGAACTCAAGGTCTGGATGCTCTTAGTTTTTTTTTGTTTTTGTTTTTTTTTTTGCTCAAAACTGGTACTCTACCACTTGAACTACGGCTCCATTTCCTGTCTCTGTGTGCGTGTGAGCGCACGCACATGTGCACATACACACATTGCAAGCGCGCATGTGTGTTTGTATGGTTAGAAATAAGAGTTTCATGGACTTTCCTGCCTGGGCTGGCTTTGAACTGCGACCCTCAGACCTCTACTTCCCAAGTAGCTAGGATGACAGGCGTGAGCCCTGGCACCAGGCTCATCTGTTGCTTTCTTAGGGTTACTTTCAGCCCAGCACGACTGCCTGTCCCCCTGCTGGAGAGCTGAGCTGTCACTGTGAACAGGAGCACTTCTGTCACCTGCAGCCTGAGCGATCGATCGTCCGGCTGCTGCTGGAGGTCCTCCCCGTGTGAGGCGTGGGATTCGGCACCCACACCCCAGCGCCAGCCCCTCTCACCTTCTAAAAACAACCTGAGTAGAAGCACTTTCCTACTTTCCTGTATCTCTCCCAGGGCTGCTGTTTGGGATAACAGAGAACAAACAGTCAAATGAAAATAAAAACCAGCTTGGGATATGGTGGATTATTCCAGAACCAGAGAGAAGCACTAGCATAAATGTGAAGCTTAGCAAAAAGCTGGCTTCACGCAGCGCAGAGCGGAGGGCTGGAGTCCTGCAGCTGCCCGGGGCACTGAAGCGCGTGGCCAGCAGAGATGCGGCCAATCTCAATATTTTCTCCTGCTGGTTCTCGAACTAGCATTGCTGGGGGGCGGGGGGGGGAACGAGGAGGGAGCTGGGCTTGTTTTATTTTTGGTGTGCTTTAATCCAAAACGTACAAACAAGACTGAGGGGAGGGGAAAGCCTGTTTCATGCTACTTCGGGAAGCCGGAGGTGCCAGGGGGGACGGGTGCCATCCTCCCAGGAGTGGGAGGTTTGCTGGCGTGCCGGGGGTGCCGTGCCGATGCAATGCCAGAGCGGATGCCAGACGCGGTGCAGCCTGAAGCCCCTCCACGAATGCATCCATTGTTGTGCTCCCCGCCTCTCCTACTGCTTGCTTAGACCCTCCAAGCTTCCCGCCTTTGGTTCTGAACCTGTCCACCTTGTGGACCATTCTGGAAGACCAAACTCAGCAGATTCACGATCCTAGTGGAGCCTGAAGCCCACAGCCTGTGCCATGTTTGAGGAGTCGTGGGGGAGGGGGGCACCCCACTTGCCACTTTCCCAAACAACGTCTTCAGTGTTACTCACCACACCTCCCCAGCCTAGGAAACAAACCAAGCAATAACAAAACAAAGCCAGAGTCCCCCCCCCCTCGCTACAGGCCCTAGTGGAACACAGCCACCTCCTCATCCTGGACGCAGCCCTCGGAGGTGGTCCCCAGCCACCCTTCCAACCCCCTCAGCCCAGTCCTCAGCCCAGTCCTCATAGCCCTCGGGGCACGCATGCGCCTGCGGACAGCTGCTCCCTCTGAGGAGGCCCCACCCATGCTCCAGGCCCTGCCCTCCTCTCTCCAGGCAGGGGCCCAAGCCCCTCTCCTGGAACCCGCTGTCCTGCTGTCCTGCCTGTTTGGGGTGTGTGGGGAGCTTTCCCATCTGCTCTGTCAGTCTGCGGAGCAGGTAAATAGATGGCACATGGTCTGTTCGATCCATCGGGGAGCTGAAGCTCGGAGGGGCTGAGCTGCCCAGGTTACAGAGAGGTGGGGCCTCCAGGGACCCCGCCTCAGCCTGGCTGGGTGGTAACACCCCACACCCCACTGTTCTGACAGCCCCCCTCTATGTATTGGTGCTGTTCCTATCTTCTGCTTTATCTGTCTCAGGCCCAGGCTGATTATTTGTGAGATTTAAAACAGGAATATGCCCACACTCTCCAAGTTGGGGTACATTGTGAATGCAACGCTGTCAAGTGTGCTCTGATCGAGTCACATGGTAGTGTTACAAAATTACACAACTCATCAAGGAGCAGCAACGTGGCACGTGAAGGTGCAGGAGTCTCAGGTGAGCACACAGAAACACAAGCCTAAAAGCCCTGTCCACACGCGTGCCAGCACGCCTTGCGCCCTCCGTGCGGGCTGCAGAATTCCCAGCACCCCCGGGACCCAGCACAAATCCTCGCCAAATCCCTAGCCATGAGCCTACAGTCATCAATCACCGCATGCTACGCAATCACTGCTGGGAGAAGACACTGCCACCAACCACCACCGCACAGTCCTGTCTGTGTCCAGAGGCCTGCGGGGCCACCAGCAGCCTGTCCTCCCTTACCCCGCCACCACAGGCGGGGCACGGCGGCGCCTGCCTGGCAGCCTACAATCCCCTGGCTTCGAGATCTGTGTACGAATAAGCCTGGAGCTGGTGGGGTCCCAGATGAAGAGGGGTCTCCTGGGCTGCATGCCCAGCTCCGGGCTTCCCTGGCCTCCACTCAGTCTCGCCCAGCTGCCAGGCTGCCAGGCGGAGCAGACAGAGCCTGCAGTGGGCTAGGGGACCCTTGGGGAGCATCCGACGGCCGCTGCACCAAGTGGGACACAGGCAGGTGACACGTCCCTCTGGACTCCCGTTCCCAGGGGTCTGGAGGGCGGGTGGCAGCTAGGGCGGGAGGCTGGAGCACGGGAGGCAACAAGCCAGGGAGGCTCACTTCCCACACCCACCACCCGCCAGCCCTGCGCGCCACCTGACAGGCATCGGCAGTGCAAGCCTTGCTGGCCAGCCGAAGACACGCCAGCAATCCTGCAGAGCGGAACAGTGTGCGAGTCAGGCCACCGGGAGGACTGGCCGGCCGGGCAGCTCCCCAAGCTGGTGGCCTAAGTCCCCACCACCGCTCCAGAGGCTGAACCCCGCCACTGTGAGAAGACCGGGTGCTGGCTCAGAGCCTCAGCAGACCACAACCAAACCAAACCAAACCACGGCCCACAGGGCATCAGCCGAGGTCACAGGGAGACGGAACTACAAGCGCAGTCAGACCCGCTTCCCCAAGTCATCTGCAGGGATGTGAGCTGCTGGGTTCCTTTCACGCAACAGACTGCTCCCTCAAAGGTGGCTCAGTGGTAGACCACTTGCCTTGCATGCATGAGGCCTTGGGTTCGATTCCTCAGCACCACATAAACAAAAAGAAAAAAAGCCAGAAGTGGCGCTGTGGCTCAAGTGGTAGAGCGCTCGCCTTGAGCTGAAGAGCTGAGGGACAGCGCCCAGGCCCAGCGTTCAAGCCCCATGACCGGACCCCCTGCACTTACCAAAATGTGCCACACGGCCACTCCCTGGCACTTCCATCAAGCAAGGCTGGCTCCGGGTCAGCCCAGCGAAAAGCTCCTCATCTGCAGTGTAAGAGCCGGGGTCTGGGAGGGGCCGGTGCTCTCGGAGGAACCATCTGGGCCCTCAGGAGCCCCCTTCTCATGCCCGGCCCCATCTCTCTTCTCACACAAGGAGAACTGAGGCAGGCTGATCCTGCTGGTCTTGCGGCCTCCTCCTGGCCAACAGGTATCCATGCCAGCTTTGCCACGGGTTACTAAGCACACAGGAGAGGTGGACCCCCCCCAACCTTGTGGACGTCAGTCCTGGCCACCAAGGAAACGGGGGCGCAAGGAGTAAACAAGTAGGAGTTGACAGAGCCCCTTGGCGTGGGACATCCAGCAGCCATCCTAGAAGCTTCCAGAAGGAAGGGGCAAGGCAGAGGCACAGGAGGTCCTTGCACTCTGCGAGGGGCTCAACTCACTGCCAAGGCTCTGGAAGATTCTGGAAGAGTCACAGCAGCTAGGTCTCCCTTTTCAATCAGAATCCAGGCCTGGGTCACCCATGGCCTGCAGCCACTGGCCGGGCCACAGGCTGGCGGCCGTCCGGCAGAGCTGTGACAAGAGCGGCCTCCACGGCACGGAGGACCACGCCGCGTGGAAGTCCAGCGGAGGCTGGGCCACCCCAGCCTGGACCCCCAGTGCCTGGAAGTCTCATCTTACCGGACTGGTGACAAGGCCAGCCCTGAAGGTGACTGCTGCACACTCACACACACCTGAGTTTCACAGCGACACTGCAATCCGTTTCAGTGATTAGTCAATTCTCCCCGAACCTCACTCAGGGCCTTGCGCGTGATGGTCACCCGGGAGAGAGCCCCCAGCTCCGAACCGTAGGCTCGGTTAGCACACACCTTTGGGCAGGACAGTGCCAGGACAAGACTGGGTCCAGAGCAGAGCCAGGATGCCCAGAGCCAGACTGCGTGCCCGGGAGAAGGGGCAGCTGTCACCTAGGCCTCCCTCAATCAGCCAACTAGCCAGACCTCGTGGACACGAGCCGCGCAAAGGCTCTGTGCAGGGAGGGGCTGGGGCCAGATGGGGCCCAGGGCTCCCACACACTGCCGGCAGCTCGTCAGCTGGGGGAGGGCAGTCCCTGGTGGCACAGAGCAGGGAGTTTCAGCCTCAGCAAGAGCTTGAAAATGGGAGCGGGGGTCAGGAGAAGGGGTTCACGGTCTGTGGGCGGGGAGAGCTGGACGAGAAGACTGCCCGTGGCTCTCAGCCCTGGCGCTGCCTCCTGAGGTTTCGGTCAAGCTGGGTGCAGTGATCTGGTGGCTCTTGTGACCAGCTGGCTGTCCCCAAGGTGGCATGGGGGGGGGAACCTGCCTCTGCCCTGAGGTCAGACTTCACCTCTTCCCACAAATGGCACCTGTGAGGAGGTGACACCAAGGACCCAAACCGAAAATGACCAGCCGTGATGGGCAGCTCACCAGCGCCGGAGGCCGCCGCCAGCCTTCCCAGGTCCCCGCATCCCTGGGACCGGGCTCCTGCCTGTCTTGTCATGTGGGTCACCACCCTCGTCTGTCGGCTACCCATGGTCCAGAGAAGGAAGCCGGGGACAGAACAGGAAAAACCTGTCCCCATTTTTGTTGGTAAAGGAATTCCACGGCAGTCATTTTTTCCAAAAACTGAATAAACACGGGAACGAGGCTGAGACAGAAAACATTGTAACAAGTTTTTTTAAAAGCCCGGCTGGCCACGGGTCACTCACTCCTGGAATCCTTGCTGCTCGGGGGGCTGAGATCTGAGGATCGCCCGAAAGTCCAGAGACTCCTATCTCATATGAGGCAGTACAGAGTCAGGTGGGGGAGCGGTGGGAGAGCATAGCCTTGGCAAAAAAGCTAGAGGACAGTGCTCAGGCTTTGAGTTCAAGCCTCAGTGCTAGCACACGCACACGCACGCGCACACACACACACACACGCACGCACACACGCGCACACACACACGCACGCGCACACACACACACACACACACTGCCTGTCTTTGCTGTTACGGGTTGATTGTGCGACTGTTCCCCTAAAGATATGTCTGAGTCACTCGCCGTGACCCAGAATTCAACCTTAGAAACAGATGCTGGTAAACCTGGCCTGTGCCCTAGTGCCCACCATGTGCCAGTGCTGTGAGTCTGTCCAGCGAGTCTGGGACCCAAAGAGTGGAAGGCAGGCCCGGGAGCCTTGCCCCCGTCTCCCCATCAAGTATCAGCAGGTGCATCAGCTGTGCCAACGTCATAGGCCAGGGACAGAAATGGGGGCCTGATGTTCTCAGTCTGTTTCTAGAACCTTCCTCAGGACCAGGCACAGAGACAGGAGTCCCAAGGCCCACTCAGTTCAATAATTTGTCTGAGGCCTTAACCTGGAGGGGACCCCACCTGCCAGCCACCAAGTCAGATTTCCGGGGCTGAGACACACCCGAGATGCCAGGGTGGGCATCCCTGCCATCCGGCTGCGGGGACAAGACACAGGAGGGAGGCATGACTTCCGGGGGGGCCCAGAGGGCAAAGGCGGCAGTCTGAGCTTTCCCTTTAAGAGGAAATCAGCTTCTTGATTTAAAGTGGACTAAGACGCAGCTTGGACTTTGGTTCTCCAGGGGGAGGTGCCGTGAGCTGCCCCCCGTCCAGAATATTTATAATATTCTGACTTTGAAAGCTGCTTGGCTGGAAGTTTCGTAACTGGCTCGGGGCAAAGGTCTCAGTTCAGGCTGCGTTCTGCTCTACTTTGCTTTTCTGCTCGGTGTGGATCTGCCTGCCTCCTGGCGTCGGAATTCTGGGGCACACTGTGATTGGCCTGCACAGCTGGATGGCCACCACCGTGAGTGACCCGTCCCGCGGGGAGCAGCGCAGTGTCGGAAGATGTGACAAAGCTGAGGGGGGTCATCAGCCGTTGGTGCGAGTGCACCTGCAAGGGGCCACAGAGTGCCTGGCCACGGGGCTTGCCCGTCCCGG
Organism: Dipodomys ordii; assembly: GCF_000151885.1. Lineage (NCBI taxonomy): Eukaryota > Metazoa > Chordata > Mammalia > Rodentia > Heteromyidae > Dipodomys > Dipodomys ordii. Next base: position 3,252,281 of record NW_012267317.1, on the reverse strand, counting down.
GGGCGACCTGTGCCCCTTCCAGCAGAAGCCTGAAGAGTCCTGCCCTGCCATCTGGGCCTGGTGGCACATGCCTATAATTCCAACTACTCAGGAGGAAGAGGAAGGAGGATCAACATTTGAGGCTAACAAGTAAACTTATTGAGACCCTACTTCAAAAATGAAAGCTTGAGGGCTGGATGTGTCACTCAGGAGAACTCTCGCCTAGTCAAGTGAGAGGCCCCGAGTTCAAGCCCCAGCAAGGGTATGTGTTGGAGGAAAGAAATTAAAAATAGGAAAAAAGAAAACAAACAAAAACAAGGGCTGGCCTGTGCTGTCCACCCATTTGTCCCTAGCAATGCAAAGACCCAGACAGGAACAAGACACGGGCAGGGCCATCCATAAGACAGACATCAACTCCTGTCACTGTTCACCAGTTACATCTCCAAGGGAACACAGCCCATGTGACACCCGCTCCCCCAGGCCCCTCCCTTCCCTGGAACCCATTCCCTCACCTGCATCCTAACCCAAATCCTTCGTCCCCCCAGCCATTCCCCAGTCCACGCATGTCACCGCAGGGCAGGACTTCCCCCTGGGCCTTCCTGCCCTCCTTGCTGTTTGAATCAAGTTTGATTGCCAGAGGCCTTTGATAGAAAGCCCCACACCCACATACAATGCAATTCATTTTCTCCAGCAAATTCACTTTGGATTATTCTCTGATTACTAAGAATTTGAGCTGGGCACCAGTGGCTCACACCAGTAATCCTAGCTTCTCAGGAGGCAGAGATCTGAGAATCGTGGTTCAAAGCCAACCTGGGCAGGAAAGTCTGTGAGACTCTCATCTCCAGTTGACCTCCAAAAGCCAGAGGTGGAGCTATGGCTCAGGTGGTAGAGTACCAGCCTTGGAGCAAAAAGCTAAGGGACAGCACCAAGCCCTGAGTTCAAGCCCTTGTACTGGCATTAAAAATTTTTTGAGTGCATGTTTTGTCTCTTTAATGATATCTTCCACCGATATCTTAATCTTGGAGTAAATATTCATCACCTTTAACCACTGGGCCCAACAGCCACCATGTGCTTCCTCTGGGCTACAGTTAATTCAACAAACATATCCGGGCCCTGCGCCCACAGGAGAGTGACAGAGAGGAGGCCCCTGTGTGAAGGCCAGGCCCCGGTTCCACAGGGCTTCTACCTGTCTGCACTGCCCATGGGCTCCATCCCACTGGGGAGTGTGTGAGTATGTGTGTGTGTGTGTGTGTGTGTGTGTGTACCCCAACTCCTCAGATGGGGTGCACAGCGGGGCATCACCGCTCTCCCCCCCACTGTCCTACCTGCGTCTACACCTCCCCTCCCTCTCCCGGCCTCCGCTTCCAGAGCCACTCATTTCACCCATTTCCTCTTCACATTTTCCAGCCCATTGCAAGGAGGAAGTTCCCTCCCATCCGTCCCTCCCTCCCGCTCAATTACGAGGCGGAAATCTGCCCTAATCACTGAGTAAGAGGGAGGAATCTGTGTTTATCAAAGGAAGATAATGACTGCAAGTGAGAGCTGAGTTCTAAATGAGACTCCACCTCGATATCGGGCTGATGCGGTGCAGCCGGGCACGCCAGACCCAAGCAGGGCTCAGAAACATTCCCAGCACCTTCTCCACTTAGCATTCTGTTTTCTTTCCATCAAACCAGCTCTTTCTTCATCAAAGAGGGGGGCTGAGCTTTATTGCACAAGATTAGCACTCTACCACTTCTGACCTTTCCTTTTTGTCTGTCACGGGGCCTGAGCGCTGTCCCTGAGCTCTTCAGCTCAAGGCGAGTGCTCTACCACTTGAGCCACAGCACCTCTTCCTGTTTTCTGGTGGTTTATTGGAGATAAGAGTCTCACAGTTGTTCCTGCCCAGGCTGGCTTTGAACCCCAATCCTCAGATCTCAGCCTCCTGAGTAGCTAGGATTACAAGTGTGAGCCACTGGTGCCCAGCATTTCTGACTTTTTGATGGTTAATTGGAGATAAGATTTTTATGGACTTTCCTGCCCAGGCTGACTTTGAATCTCAATCCTCAGATCTCAGCCTCCTGAGTGGCTAGGATTATAGGCATGAGCCACCAGCATCTGGCCACTTTTGAGGTAAATAAAACATCATTGCAGGACCATTGTCTCTCTTCTTTTTAATTACTAAATCCATCCATTCATGCACCTATCCATCCACCCAGCTATGCACCCATCCACTCATGCGCATGCATCTGTGATTTCAAACTGTGATTTTAAACCCTAGTACCCCAAAAAGAAAGCAAATGGACAAAGAGGAGGCGCAAATCACTGCAGGAAATGCCTGATGCCGTCAGTCAGCAGGGAAATGTAAATCAAAGCCCACTTCCCACAAAGATTGCCAGGTGAAAAAGACAATGGCAAACAATGGCCAGGACGGAGAGACTGGAACCCTGTACACGCACGTGCACGCGCGCGCGCACAACACACACGTGCATGCACAGTGGTATTATAAAATGACTCAGCAAGTTTGGGGAATGTAAGATTTCCTCAGAAGTGTGGGAGAGTTATCATATGACCCAAAAATTCCTATCCTGGGCTTACCATGGGAAATGAAAACATATTTCCTTCTGGAAACTAGTACACCAGTGTTTATCAGCATTATGGATAATAGCTGAAGGTGGAGATGACCGATGGTCTGTAACTCATGAAAGATAAATGAAACATGGCATATTCAGGCAATGGATTATTATTCAGCCACAAAAAGGAACAAAAGAGGCCGAGCACTGGTGGTTAACACACCTGGTGGTTAACCTTAGTCACTCAGGAGGCTGAGATCTGAGATCTCAGCTCAAAGTCAGCCTAGGCAAAAAGTCTGAGATTCTTATTGCCAGTTAACCAGCATGACGCCAGTTAACCAGCATGAAGTGCGAGTGGTGGAGTACAAGCCCAGAGCAGAAAAAGCCGAGTGAAAGCAGGGGCCCTGAGTTCAAGCCCCAACACTGACCAAACAAAAGGAACAAAGAACCGGCGTATGCTAAAACCTGCAGGGTCCTTTTTTTTTTTTTTTGTCAGTCATGGGGCATGAACTCGGCCTGGGCGCTGTCCCTGCGCTCTTCAGCTCAAGGCCAGCGCTCTACTGCCGGTTTTCTCGTGGTTTTTTTTTTATTGGAGATAAGATTCTCACGGACTTTCCTGCCCGGGCTGGCTTTGAACTGAGATCCTCAGATCTCAGCCTCCTGAGTAGCTAAGATGACAGGCGTGAGCCACCGGCGCCCGGCTTGCATGGTCCTTTAACACAGTCTATGAGTAAAGAAGTCAGGCACGAGGGCCTCCAATGACGTTCCCGTGGACACCTACAGACAGGAAGTAGACTGGTGGAGCGGGGCACAGGGCAGACACCACAGAGTGTGCGGGAGGGAAGGGAGGTCTCGGGGTGCTCTGGCTGCTCTCACAGAACCCATCCCAGGCCCCCCAGGTGTGGGGCCACGTCCCTGGGGCATTCCTTCCTCTCCGAGGAGCGCTTAGCCTCTTGGGGGATGTGGGTACAACCGGCACTCACGTGTGTATTCTCCAAGGAGTTTAACCAAGCGCCTGCTACTGTGTGCCAGGTGCGGCCAATGCAGAGAGGACAGTGCCAGCCACCAAGACCGCATTCGAGTAGAAAGTTCCCGATAAGATAATTTAATTTTGATAAGAGCTATAAAAGATAAAGAGGTGTCATAAGAACATTAGAGTGGTGTATATATATTTTTTTTTTCTTTTGTTCTGGTACTAGGGTTTAAACTCAGGGCCTGGGCACTGACTGTTACCTTTTTTGCTGAAAGCTGGCACTCTACCACTTGGGCCACAGTTCCCTTTTTTAACTTTGTAGTGGGTAAGTGGAGACAGGTCTCTTAAATGTGTCTGCCCAGGCTGGCCTCTGAGGAGTCAGGATTACAGGCATAAGCACCAGTGCCCAGCTGGCACCTCTTACTAGATGGTCAAGGAAGACCTCTCTGAGAGGATTTGGGGCCTAAACCCCAAGAGGGGAGCTGACATCTTGGGAGTCAAGGAGACAAGGACTCCAGGCAGAAAAGAAAGTAAGTGCAAAGGCCCTCAGGTATGTGACAATTTTGTTGCTGACTTCACAGGGCTCCCGGCGTGGTGTGGGGATGGACTGGGAGAGATGATGGGTTCTGTCTAGGTAAGCAGCCGGCTGATGTGGATGTGAGGGCGCTGTAGCACCGTGGGTGGCCGTGCTCTGGGGAGTGGAGGGATGGGGGGGGCACTGGCTTCCTCCGGAGCCCGCAACACCTGCCAGGCTCCCCCGACCCTGCCCAGCCCTGTGGGGCACTGCTCAGAGCCATGCTGGGAACCCAGCCCGGAGAAACTCAAGTCCCAGTTGAGGGAGAAGTACAGGCTCCCCGCTCAGGAAGCAGCCACGCCCCAGGGTGCCAGGCACCCCCCCAAGAAGACTGCACAGGCCCAGCCCGGCCCGCTGGCTGGGGCAGACTGGGCAGGGCCGAGGGAACACAGGCCAGGCCAGGCCACCCTTTGTCACCTTCATGGAGCTGAAACTCCCAGGTGAGGCAGGCAGAGGAGCAGGAGGAGGCAGCAGAGCGATTCCAACTCCAGCTAAAGGCGGTGGGAATGCAGTGGGGGGTATGGGGGGGGGGGGGGGGGGACAGAGCGGGATGCCCACCCACAGCCAACAGGGCTGAGTCTGCAAAGGCAAGTCAGATTCAGAGATGGCATCAGGTCAACCACTGGCTGCCTTAAGACCCTTCCTGCTCCTGCGGACATTTCCGGCGCCCAGCTTCTTGATGAAGCCTGCGCCCTGGTTCTCCGTGTTTGAGGCGGAAGTTATGTTCTGTAAAGCTGCCACCAGCCCTGTACTGGCGAGGGCCGAGCGCTGCTCCTAGTGACATCCAGGGCCACGGGCCACGGGCCACCACCAACACGCCCACGCATCACGTCCTCGTGGCACCTGTGTGCCTGCCACGCTTGGCCCACCGGCAGCGGGCCCCGTCACATGGGCATCCTTGCTTATACCCTGCTGTGTGCGTTCGGGGCTAACCACCCCAACCTAAAGAGTCCGAGGCTGGAGGCTCACGCCTGCCATCCCAGCTACCAGGAGGCTGAGATCTGAGGATCGTGGTTCAGAGCCAGCCCGGGCAGCAAAGTCCATGAGACTCTTACCGACCATGAATTAACAAGACGCCAGAACTGAGGTGTGGCTCAGTCACATGACACGAGTGAGAGGTCACAGGTCACAGCCCTGAGTTCAGGCCTGAGTACGGCATGAAGTAATAATGAATAAAAGTGGCAGCGGGACTCCCAGGACTGGCTGTGCTGGCTGAACGTGGACACCGAGAAGACCCTGGGCAGCCAAAGGATTGATGTGCTGAGGGCGGGGACCACGGGCCTCTTCCGGGTCACTGAAGACCTGAGTGTCCTGGACTGAGAGCTGGTGGCTTCAGAGAGGCAGAACTTACGGGCTCAGAGCTCTGGAGGCCAGGAGTGAGCGATGAATGGCTGAGCAGGGTCTGTCCTAGGCCGGCTTGGTGGTTACTGGTAGTCTAGCACTCCCTGGCTTATGGGAGCCTCCCCTGGGCCTCGCCCTTCATTTTTACTTAGTGTCTGTCCATCCATCCACCCGTCCATCCGTCTATCCTTTCCTTCCTTGGCAGTATTGGGGTTGGAACTCAGGACCTTGCTCTTGCTAGGCTGGTGCTCAACTGCTTGAGTCAAAGAGCACTCAATCCCTCCTACATCAGTTTATTTTTCAGAGACAGTCTTGCCTGAAGCTGGCTGTGGTCAGAGATCCTACCTACCTCTACGTCCTGAGTAGCTGGGATTACAGGCGTGTGCCACAGTGTTAGACAGCATAGTATGGTGGTATGACTGAAAGGCACAGGCATTCGACAGTAGGGCTCAGCAATTCCAGGGCGGTCACAGGTCTTGGCTACCCCTGCTGCAGCTGTTTCCCAAACTAGGTCCCAGTCATGGGCGCGAGGGCCAGAGGCCATAGCAGAGAGGCCCTGTCACGTCTCCATCTGTGTCTGCTGCTGCCATCCCCGGTTCTAGGCCTGTGACACTGCAGAGCTGGCTTCTGGCACTGAGCACTCTGAGATCAAGGGGCCTGCCCGCAGGAGGGAAGCGCCGAGGACTGTTTTTCCAACCCTTTCTACAACCATAGCAGCCGGTCCCTTCTAACGAGGCAGTGTCCCCCAGGATCTCCGTGTCTTCCTAAAGTGACAAGATACAGGGTGCCCTAGCCCACGTCCAGGAGTGGGTGCCGCAGGTCCCTTGCATCCAGGTGTAGTCTGAAATCACTGCTCCTGCTAGATGAGAGGGCTGCTCAATGGACAGACAGACGAGAGGACAGCCGGCGGGCGGGGGCCCCAGCTCTGGCTGCTGGGCAGACGCGCCCAGCCTGCACCTCCCTGGGCTCTGCTCTCAGAGTCAGGCCTCCCGCGGTGGGGGAGCAGCTGGCAGTGAGGACGAGGACAGCCGAGCCAGCCCTGCGGGGTGACGGAGGTGACTCCAACCTGGAGTGGGGAGAGGGGCGCCCCAGAACAGGGACCTGCACCCCAGCCACGCAGCCCACACACGTCTAACTTGGGGGACACACGAGACTCAGCCCACCTCACCCAGGCCCTTCTTGCTTCTAAATGACCAGTTAAATGAACACCACTGGGGTGCCAGTGGCTCACACCTACAATCCTAGCAACTCAGGAGGCTGAGATCTGAAAATTGTAGTTCAAAGCCAGCCTGGGGTGGAAAGCCTCTTATCTCCAATTAACTACCCAAAATGCCAAGAGTGGCGCTGTGGCTCAAGTAGTAGAGTGCTAGCCTTGAGCAAAAGCAGCGCGGGGCCCAGACCCTGACATGAAGCCCTAGGACCTCCAAAAAATAAAACAAAAACAAGAAATGAACTTCAGTGACAGCCACTCACAACATGAGTCCTATAGTTGAGACTCTTTGACTCATCTTTTCCCTTCCATAATTTCTTTTTTGGTACCAATACTGGGGCTTGAACTCAGGGCCTGAGCATTTCCCTTCGTTTTTTCACCCAAGGCTGGCACTTTACCATCGAGCCACACCTCCACTGACAGCTTTTCAGTGGTCATTTGGGAATAAGAGTCACAGTCTCTCCTGCCTGGTCTGGCTTTGAACCTAATCCTCAGATCTGAGCCACTGGCGCTGGTGCCTGATTTCTTTTACACTGTATCACTTCTCCCCACGAAGCTGAGGAGCTCTGGAGCGGGAATGGGGGGGAGGGGCGGCTGGGTTGGGGGGGGGGCTTCCTATCCACCCCAGCACCAGCCTGAGGCTGAGCATTGTCTGATCGTGGGCCAGTGCAGCCACAGGGTGTGCTGCAGTTTGATCTTGTATCCAGATCTCACGTTCTCACAATACGTAGGAGTGGTCCTCTAGGGGTGACTCTGGGTGCTGGCTTCATGAATGAATTAATCTGTTCAGGGATTATGGGATTAGCGCTCCGTGGAGGGAGTGGCTTTGCTATGAGAACTCGCTTAGCTTCACTATTGGAGCTGCACTATTGGAGCTGCCGGGGACTCCAGGAGGCCTCAGTCTCTCTGCAAAGAAGGCCCTTCCAAAGGAGGCAGGAAGGAAGGCGGTAGCGGCGGCGGAGGGAGCAGTGTGGGCCCCATCCAGCAGTGGCCAGGGAGGCAAACGTTCAGGGGACAGCCACGCAGTCACAGCTGCCTCAAACGGACAAAATACACGTCTGTTTTCAAGAGTAGAAGCTGGGATATGTCTATTTTTCTGACGCCAGTAGTGGAATTTGAACTTGAGGCCTCAAGACCTTAGCTTTTCTGTTCACGGTTAGTGCTCGACCATGTGAGCTTTCTGCTGGTTAACTGGAGATTCTCTCCAATTCACCTGCCTAGGTCGGCTTTGAACCTCAAACCCCGATCCTCAGACCTCAGCCTCCTGAGTAGCTTGGATTATAGGTGTGTACCACCAGTGCCGGGCTGGGGCATACCAAGGAAGAGCTATGAAAGAGGTGACACTGTTCAAAAAGAATTGTACTCTCCACCTGACTCAGGAAATGGTACATCACCTTTACGGTCACAATAAAAAAAAAAATTTTTAAAGATAAACGGGTGACACGGATCAAAGTGCATTGTGCTCAAAAACTGACATGTTGAATAGCATCCCCTTTGCACAACTACTTAGCAATCAATAAAATGCAATGGAATGGAGGCTGCTGGGCATGGCAGGAGAGGAGGGAGGGGGTGAAGGGGTGGCGGCAGGCACAACGGCGGTGCAGGGATGAGGCCAAGGGGCAGAGGCTGCTGTGGGAGCGGCAGGGGGAGCAGGTGAGAGGCGGCCTGCGCATTGCGGCCTCTCCCAGCTCCCGTGGATACACTCTAGCTGCAGAGCTCCGGCTTAAGTGACTGATCCTCCAAGTGAGGTGGGAACGGGCCTTGGAGATGGAGAACGGTAAGCTGTGGACGCTCCCAGGTGCAGTTCTGCCCCAGCTGCCAGGAGAGCACTGCCAGTGTTCCCACATGGGCGCATCTGCTCAGGCTCCCGGCTGGGCACAGGCCGGGCACGGCCGGCAGGCAGGCCCTCTGAAGCCTGGCCAGATCCCATCTGTGCCTGCACCTGTGCTCAGCACACACGGACAGGGCCAGGGAGCACAGGTGTGGCGCCTGGTGTGACTCCTGAAACCCAGGCTGTCCCCTCCTGCCCCCCACCCAGGGATTGTGCTGCCCGCCACTAGCCTCCCAGCCCTGTGCTATTCAGAGTGCAGCCATTTTTTCCCAACTTGTTACTTGTTTTCCCAAGAGTTTGATAGATTATGTCACCTTACGCTGCTCGGGAAGGCAGACTTGTGGGGCAAAGTTGACCCTGGCTGGAGCTGCAACGAGCATGAATGGAGCTTTGCCCGTGCATTCGTTCCCAGAGCGCAGGGTCTGAAATGCTGCTCCCGGGATCTGGGGCTCTCTCTAGCCTCGCGGGATAGGCCTCTGTGCAAAGTATGGGCAGGAGACCCCGATCCCTTGTTACCAAGTAAATTAACCAAGTTAGTTCATTTGGAATCAGTTGCCTCAAATCAAGAAGACTTGGACCAGAGTCAAACATGTGCACCCAAAGCCGGCGCGGCAGGTAGCGGAGGGGAATCCTTCATCTTCTTACATCTGTCTAGGGGCGATCATGACAGGAGGCCCTCACCCCTTGGGGCCCACAGTCACCAACAAGAGCAGGGGAGCAACGGGCACGGCAGGAAGGCGTATGACCGAGGCTGGCACTATGTCCCATGGCCGAACCACAAGCTGCTTGGGATCGGGAGGCTCCGGAGGCCAGTCAGCCTGGACAGCGAGGCCTGTCTGCCAGACCCGCTCCTCGGGAAGGGAAGCCGAAGCTGGACTGGAGGCCGTGTCTCATCTCTGCGGCAGCAATGGGAGCTGAAAGCAGTCAGAGAGTAGCTCAGGCAGACACCAGATGAGGCTGGAGCTTCTTTCTCAAAAACGACCAGCGAAAATCAGGGCTGGGAGTGCGGCCGGCCTAGCACATGTGAGGTCCCCAGTTCAAATCCCAATACCACCAAACTAAAGAAAAAGAAGCCACATCACCACGAATACTCGAGCAACACAGCGTACCACTGACACGTGACAAGTCCAGGCCTGCCCTGTTTGGGGGGTGAGGGGAGAGTTGTCTGGGAAGGAAGAAATCAGGGTGAAAGGATTCTGGGATCCAATGAAAGCCTCAGGACCTTTGAGGAAGACTGCGGTCCTAAGTCATTGGAGTACAGAGCAGTGCCCTCCCCTACCCTCGGGGCCAGCCCCGCTGCATGGCCAGCCTGGCACCACAGACACTCTGGCTAGGCCAGGCAGCGAAGGGAGCCCCGGAGTGGCTGGAAGGGCTGCAGGCTCAGTGTGGTGAGAGGGGTAAAGCCACACATTGCTAGACTTGTTCTCAGCTAGCACTGCTGCTTATGCATGCCAGGCTCAGCCTCGGGGTGGGGCCTCAGCCCTCAGCCGCCAGGCTCCCCATCCAGGAACCTGGCCTTCCCGCCGGCCCTTGGAGCCCAAGTCTCCTCGTGCAAAGCACCTGCCAGGGGTGGTTCGTTCCCACGACCTCAGCATCCCCCTCCCTTCCTGGGCCGGTGACCTAGCAGCAAGCCTCCCCTGCGCTCGGGTCTGCCCCACCCCGCCCCAGGCCCCTCCTCCCGGCCCAGACTCTTCGGGCTTTCTTCCACACTTGCTTGTGTTTCTTTCCTCTGGAGAAGACATCAAGAGACAAAGGCCATACCCACGAAAGCTCATTTTCGGTGGAGGAGGCTGGAGTCACCCACAGATTTCCAGGCATGGTGACTGGGAACAAGTCTGCCTGGCTCCATCCGCTGGCGTCGTCACTCTGACATCACACAGACAGTGGCGTCACTCCGCTGGTATGGGAGGATTTACACCAGGGCACCGGCAGAGCAGCCAGTGTTAAGCATTGACCAGCACCCCAGTGCCTGCAGCCCAGCCTAAGCCTGCCTGACCCACCCTTCGAGACTGTGAGGCGGAGGGACTCAGCTCTCAAACACAGACCAGGCGAAACGCTCACCTCCGTGTCTCCTCCGAAAGTCATGTTGGAACTTAGTCCCCAATTCACCGGTACTGAGAAAGTCAGAGGAGAGGTGATTGGTGGTGCTCTCATTGAGAGGCTGGAGTTACCGAGGCCTGCCCTCACCCTCTGTGTTTGAGACGCTACCTTGGAAGCAGACTTCGCCAGACGCAGAAGCCTTCATCTTGGCTTTCCCATGCTTCTATTGTTTATGAATTCCCGGGTCTCAGGTATTTTGTCAGAGCAGCATAGGTAGACTAAGCCAGATACCATACATCTTTTGATCTGTCTAGAAACAAAAACACACATGCTTTGATCTCTCTAGAAATGAGAAAACAAAACAGATAATAACTAACTTTGAACATGAAAGTTTGCATGCACACGTCATCTTGAATTTGATCTTTGCAACTCAGAAGACCAATAAGGCAAGCCTCTTTCTGCCTTTTGCCGGTGAGGACAGGGGTTGAAGTGGCTGTTCTGCACAGAGCTGGTCCGGGCAGGCCCAGGGTCCTGGTCCAGGCCTCTTACTCCCACGGTTCCTCTGCATTCTGCATAAACACTAATTACTGTTTAGGAAGTCCTGTGTGATCCTGGAACAACAGGCCTCCCTAGAAACCACAGGATCCAAATATGCTGGGCCAGGAAGGAACAGGGCGCTCCTCTGCCTTGGGGAACAGGTTTTCTGACAAATGTTCTGGAAGAAGTTTCTAGCTGGCTGAGCCTGCCGCTTTACACGACTATGCTCGGGTAGTGCTATGAGAGCCCCTCCTCCCCACAGCACTCCGGGGAAGCCCATGGTCAAGACTGTTCCTGCCTCAGTTTCTCCAAGTCTCTGCTAGTCTCTGTGTCTAAAGGAAAGAGAGAGTAAAGCACCAAAAGTGAAAGGAAGCAAAACACTGCTACAGCAGTGCCTGCAGAAGAAAGCACCACTGAGCCGGCGCCGCTGGCTCACGCCTATAATCCTAGGCTGCTGCTCTCGGAAAGCAGGGAGCGCCAGGCACACAGGTAGCTAGCTGTTGTAGGTTCGCCTTGGAATAGTCACATTGTCTTGCTGGAGCGCCGAGAAACCACTGCTCTGGTGGGGAAACATGGTCCAGGCTTACACATGGAGAAGTAATCCCAAGTCTCCAGGATTTCAATCCACTGGACCAGTCCCAAGCCCGGAAGTCCTGTTTCAATCCTTCACACCCAACTACCACCACTGCCCCGGGCTCAGGAAAGAGGTCCCTTCCTGTCACCCTGTCTCACCCAGTGTCTGCTGAGCCATGCTGGAGCGCCGCTGGGCAGGTGTGAGATCTGCTCCAGTCACTGAGTTTTCACAGCGCGGGTGGTGCCCAAGGAGAATAAGGAAGACACCCCCCAAGATCCAGCTTGATTTCTGACACAATTGACCTGTATGTTTATTTATTTACTGTGCCAGTACTGGGGCTTGAACTCGGGGCCTGGGCACTAGCCCTTAACTTTTTTGTCCAAGGCTGATCCTCTGCCACTTGAGCCACAGCTCTACTTTTTGGTAGATAATTGGAGATAAGAATATCACAAATTTCCTTTGTTTTTTTCTCTGTTTGAGCTGGCTTTGAACTAGGATCCTCAGATCTCAACCTCCTGAAGAGCGAGGATTCCAGGCGTGAGCCACCGTGATTGCCCGGCTCAGCTTTCTACCTCCAAGGCCCAGGTGCCCGTCCTTCCTTGGGGACTTCTGTTCCTAACCTCACCCGCTCTGTGCAGGAGCTGAGACACCAACGCACACTCACGCCAAGACCACCTCGACCCTGGGGTTCCTTTAACACCCCGGGACAGAAACAGGGAAAAGCAAACATGCCACCGTGGAGAAAACAGAAACGAGTCACAGCAGAGCTCAGCCGGTGATGACAACAATGAGTCGGTGCCTCTTCCTGAGACAGCCCCAGACCACAGCTTTCCGGAACCTGAGTGACTTTTCCTGTTGTCACAGCGCGCCTGGGCATTTTGCTCAGAACGAGTTTTCCCTCTGTGCATGTTTGGGGCTTCTGGCCCATAAGTGGCTTCTGCTTTTTCCAGGCAGCTTCCTCTTTTCTGGAACCTGGCCCAGGCCTCTGCAGACAGCTGCCAGGCTGCACTCTGAGATACACATAGCAGCACACCCGTGCAGGCCCTGGCTTCTTTGGGTTGGGTTTGGCTGCCACCGGGAGAACCCAGAGCCTGTGCGCGGGACACACGCCGCCTGCCACCGAGCCAGGCCCGGCCTTGCGCTCGGTTCTGTGCAGTCTCTCTAGAGGCGTGGCTTGCGCAGACTTCCATATTCCTCGGCTCAGTAAAGGCTGTTGGGATCCTCAGCATTGTATGTCAACCCACTAACCACGAACCCGACGCCAGTGAGAGGTTGTGCTTCAGCCCACAGCCCTGCTGCTGCTGAGGTCGGATGGGTGAGGGCTGCCACAATAGATGCTTCTAGAAAAAAAAAGGATGGGAGGCCTTCCTCCCTGGCTACTACCTTAGACAGCTCACTCTATCGTCCCCTCTGTAAAACCTGTGCACTCCTCTCAGCACCCCTAAAACACAACTCCCCAAGTGGGCTGGCAGGAGGAGGGCTGGCCAGCGGGTGGCCACACCTGCAGTCCTACCTACACGAGAGGCTGAGGTCAGGAGGATCAGAGTTTCAAGCCAGCCCGAGAGAAAAGTCCGAGACTGCATCTCCAGGAGGAAGCCAGGGGTGGTGACCCGTGCCTCCCCCCTGCTGCGGTGGGAAGCAAAAAAAAAAAAAAAATAGGAAGATCTTAGTCCAGATACACACCAGGGCAGGAAGCAAGACCCCATCTCAAAACTAACTGGTGCAAAAAGGTGCTGGAGGCGTGGCTCAGCAGTAGAATGCCCGCCTAGCAAATGCTAGGCCCTGAGTTTGAGGCCCAGTATTGGGGGGGAGGAAGCCGACGGCTCACGCCTGTCATCCTAGCTACTCAGGAAGCTGAGATCTGAGGATCGCAGTTCAAAGCCAGCCCGGGCAGGAAAGCCCGTGAGACTCTTATCTCCAATAAACCACCAAAAATGGGAAGTGGTGCTGTGGCTCAAGTGGTAGAGCCCTCGCCTTGAGCTGAAGAGCTGAGGGACAGCGCCCAGGCCCAGAGTTCAAGCCCCACAACTGACAAAAACAAACAAAATAAGACAAGGGAGCTGGATAGGAGGACTCGTCAGGGCGGGGGGCAGGGCCAGCAGGGACACAGCAGCCGCCCAGCAAGATGAACAGGGAAGCTTCGCCCCGTATCTCCCACGTCTAGAAGGAGGCTTGCCTCAAAGGAGTAAGCACCCCCCCACCACCACAGGAAGATGGCCACCTCGTCAGATGTCCATCCTATTAGCGTCCAGCCACCTGCCTAGAGCCCTGCGTGTCTAGGAACAGCTGAGACTTTGACCCCTCCCCCCACACACACTTCCTGTCCCATGGCCTGCGCACCGTGCCCCTCCCCCGGCAGCAGGAAGGGGACACCGGCTGTGCGGTGACCACACTCTGCCCTGTGGCAGCTCCTCTGCCACCCCAGGCCACCTGCTCCAGCTCTCATGGGAAGTTAATCCCCAGCCCCTCATGATGGAGCCCAGGGCCCAGCCTCCCAGGTCACTCAGATGATTAGCCCAGAGCTCAAGACAAAACCCACTCCTTAGCACCCAGCCCAGCTTTTGTCAGCAACATCATAGCCCGGATGAGAGAGAGGGGCCTCTACCTGCCACGGTGGCCACTCCTGCCGCTCTGAACCCTAGTCAGGCCTTAGGTTGTTTTATTGAAACCTGGGACTTGGGAGCGTGTATCTGCATGGTCCCCTCCACCCTCCCACACACGCACACACAGAGGTGTGAGGCCCCACCTCCACCACCAGGGCTGAGCGTGAGTCAAGCTGGGCTCACCGAGGCCCCACCAGGGCCAGGCAGTGGGGCTCCGGCCCCGTGGAGCCCCCTCAATGTGAAGCACTGGACAAGGGTGAGGGATCAGCCCTTCTGGCCCTGGCCTGGCTCCGAGCACAGGGATGGGCAGATTCAAGGGGCCCAGTTTTCAGGGAGTCCCTGTGGGGAGGCAGGCGAGGGTGGAAAGCTAGAGGTCTGGATCCAGGGCCACAGCAAGAGGAGCTGTCAGAGCAAAGGACAGCCTCTCTGCCTAGCCCCTGGTGACCGGTACACACACGCACACACACATGCACGCACGCACGCACACGCACACACACGTCCAGCTCATGGTCTACACCCACACTGCTCAGGCAGACCCTGCGATGTTCTTACCCACAAGAGATGTGGCAGGTGCATGTGGCTGCACCATAAGGAAGGGGTGGGCGGGCAGGAGAGGGTGGGGAGAGACCGTGGGCAGAAAGCAGAGTGAGGAGAACAGGCCTGGGCGCAGGCCCAGAACCACGCCCACACGGCCATATGGGCCCCACGGAGACGGCGTGTTTGCTTGCCTGAAATACAAGCTCCCAGGTCCCCGAGATGTTTATTTACACCCTATCTCCATCGCTGAAATGACGCTTGGGGGGCAGTAAGACGAAATCTCATTAAAAGAAGGAAAAACAGTAACAATGGGGAATTCAGAGGCAGTCTGGAGTTTGTTAATCTACAGAAAGCCCGAGTCCTGTGCCCTTACCAGGTTTGGGCCATGCATCCTGATTTGGGGGTTCTTCAACAAAGATAAGCAATTTTATGGGCTTTTTTTTAAGGGTCTTGCTCTATAGTCCAGGCTGGCTTTGAATTCAGATCTTTCTACCTCAGTCTCCTGAGTTCCTGGATTGTAAATGTGCACCATCTTGCCTAACTATGAAAGACAACTTCTTTTTTGTTTTTTGTGCTGGTCCCTGGGCTTGAGCCCTAGGCTTGAGTGTTTTGTTTTTTTGTTTTGTTTTTGTTTTGGTCAAAGCTAGTGCTCTTCCATTTGAGTCACAGTTCCATGTCTGGCTTCTTTTTTGGGGGGGGGTAGGGAGTTAAATGGAGATGAGTCTCACTGATTTTCCTGCCTGGGCTGGCTTTGAACTGTGATCCTCAGATCTTGGCTTCCTGAGTATCTAGGATTTCAGGCATGAGCCACTGGCACCTGATGAAAGACAACTTAAAAAAATTACATACCTGACTTATGTAACCTTAACGCCTCTGGACGTCACCTTTATGATAACAATACAATGCATTTTTAAAAGTTAACAAAAAGTAATGTACTCAAGTCTGCTACATGGGCGGCTCTTCGTATGACCCTCGATTCTTATAACAAATCTTAGGTAAGAATTTGCATGGCTGCCTTACAGATGTGGTGGAACTTAGGTTCAGAGATGCCCAGGAGCCTGTCCAGTCGGTCACCCAGCTAGTGAGACACAGCAGGAGGAAGCCCACTCTGGTCCCAGCTCCTATCGAGATTGTTCTAGAAAGTCTTACAACTTGCAGCAAGCGCTTCTGTCTGGGCCCTGCAGCAGCAGTCACCTGGTGGGACTGCACACGCCTCCCTTGCCGGTGGAAGCTTCAGAAACAACCCACCAGGTTCAAATGTCAGCTCTGCCCTCGCCAGCTGTGTTCCTTGGACAGTGGCTCATTCCACCAGGACCTGTTTTTCCTGGAGCACTAAGGGAGCCAGGAAGAGCCGGGGTGGCCTCAGGAGCCAAACACCTGCAAGAGCCTGGCCCGGTGCCTGCCGAGTGCCATCGAGCACGGCAGAGCCGGTGAAGCGCATGTCTGGGTTTCATTCAGTGGCGGGGGCTGCCGCAGCGGGGCGCACAGCTGTATCCACAGCATGCACACAGCATGCACACAGCTGCACAGGGCCACAGGCAGCCCGACACAGCTGCATCCGCAGCATGCACACAGGTGCACGTGGCCACAGGCAGCCCGACACACAGCTGCATCGTAGCATGCATAGAGGTACATGTGGCCGCAGGCAGCCCGATACACAGCTGCATCCACAGCATGCATACAGCTGCACGCGGCCACAGGCAGCCTGACACACAGCTGCATCGTAGCATGCATAGAGGTACATGTGGCC
>NW_012267317.1:3223185-3235670 GCF_000151885.1 Dipodomys ordii | reverse complement strand
TAGGCAGCCCGATACACAGCTGCATCCACAGCATGCATACAGCTGCGCGTGGCCACAGGCAGCCTGACACACAGCTGCGTCTGCAGCATGCACAGTTGCACACGGCCACAGGCAGCCCTACACATAGCTACATCTGCAGCATGCACACAGCTGCACGTGGCTGCAGACAGCCCAACACACAGCTGCACCCAGCCACAGGCACCGGGATGCAGCTGCATCCACCGCATGCACACAGCTGTGCATGGCCGCAGGCAGCCCGACACACAGCTACATCTGCAGCATGCCGCCCCGGCCTCCACACCGCAGCGACTCCCAGGATGAGAACTGGGTCAGAAGGCAGGTTTCTCCAGCCTGATGAAATCTAGCTCTCAGGAGTCAAAGGGAGAACGATAGAAACTGGGCAGAGTGACAGAAGAACAAGACAAAGGAGGAGGAGGAGGATGGAGCATGGAGAGGAACGAGATGGAGAGCAGATGACAAAAGCAATAACTCGACTGTGCCCCAGTGGCTCCAGCGCCCATCTGTTTCCTCTAGCTCGGCAGAAAAAGCCGTTTTCTTGTGGGGCTCTAGAGAAAGCATGCAGTTTGGAAGGCAGTATTACAAAGACTCAGGTAACTTGGAATTAGCTAAAGAGGACCACGGAGGGCCGCCGCCTTCCCGAGCACGCCTGGCACAGCGGCTGCACAGGGGAGTGACGCCAGGGTCGCTCCCGGCCACGAGGCCAGGGAGCAAAGCCAGTGTCGCAGACAAGGTCAGGCACGCTCCGAGCCGCACAGAAACCGGGGACCCTCTGCCTCTCAGAGCCACCAGGCAGACTGAAAAACAAAGCCAGCCGGACGTGTCTAGAAGTCCAACTATAAAAACACTTGGGAATAAACACCCTCCTCCTTGCACACGCTTTCTCGGGCTGCCCACCTCCTTCTGGCACCATCTGTCTGCTCGGCAGCGTGGTTCAGCATGTGGGCTCAGGTGCCAGACGGCTCCAGCTTGCGGCTGCCCTGCTGGGGGCGGGGGGCAGTCCCCCATCGGCAGAGCGGACACAATGGCGGACACCTCCATGCCGCTGCAGATATGGGCGGAAGGCAGCCGCTCGCCTGTGACCCTGACCAGCCCTGGAAGCCCCAAAGCTCGCTCCTCGGGGCCACGGAGGACAAGCTCCGTCTCTGCCTTCACCACCGCACTGACCCCTTGCTTCACGTTGCTAGGAAGGAACGGGACGGTACAGCCCTGCTGTCCACAGGGCTCAGGGTATTATGATGTGCCTCCTTCCTACTTCCCTCTTCAAGGCTGCAGGAGGCACTGCCCTCAACTACAAATCCCCCAGTAGGACTGTCTAAGCTAAGGGGCTAGATGGCCCAAGCCCGTGGCCTTGGCATGCCTGTCCCCAGCCTGTGGCTCAGCTCTGAAGGGTGGGCAGAGCCCTAGCTTCTCCCCACCTCGTCCTGGGCCCAGTCCCCTCAACCCCCACGGACACGGCTGGAGGGACCAAGAGAGGGAGGGAAGGGTGGAGGCAGGAGCCACAGAACAGTGGACCTCTGTGCCCCGATCCAACTAACCAGAGAGAGGAAATACTGGCGAAAGAACTGCGTCTGTCCCAAACGTGCACAGACATTTCAGGGGCTCACTCCCTGTGCCGGACCACGGACAGTCGGTGTTCACAGAGCATTTGCACTGCCCTGCAAGTCGCCGGCCCCGGCACTCATGGTTATACATACGCATGTTCTTTTTACAGGGATCCCTGGGTCTGGGAACCCATCCTCCTGCAGACACAGTCTTCTAGGCAGGGCCTGCGGGTCAGAGTCCCACCCACCACCCCGACTCTCAGCAGTCTCCCCTCAAGATGGGACTTCAAGTTCCTGACCCACGGACCCATTTCTACTCTCTCCCAGATGAAGGTTTGGCATCTTCAGCCTTCGGGGTCTTGAACTTGCTAAGCAGGGCTCTACCACTAGAGCACAAGCCCAGCCCCTTTGTCCTGGCCGTTCTGGGAGCTAGGGAGTCCCTTTCATCTGGGCCCGTCTGGACTGTGGTCCTCCTATTTAGGCTTCCTGCCATCACTGGGATGACAGGCAGGGGCCACTACACCCGTAGCTTTCTGTTGAGGTGGGCTGTCATGCACATTTTCTGCCCAGGGTTGGCCTAGCACCATGAGCCTCCCGATCTCCACCTAGCAGTGAGGATTACAGGTGGGAACCTTTGCACCCAGCAACGGTCCTGTTTATGAGGGCATTACATGAGTGCAGGCCGCATTCACACCCGTCCCCAGCATGCGGCCGCCCACTCTCGGCCCTCTCCAGGAGCTGGCACTGTGCGGGGACGCACAAGGGCCTCATCTCCTTCCTCCCTACTCATGAGTCTGGGTGCCAGGCCAGTCTCTGAAGGACTCGTCTCCCTTCTGGCACACTTGTCTTTTTGCTTGTCCCTTAGCACGAGGCCCACCTTACTCCCCCGGGGGAGACAAAGCAGAAAAGCAAACGACGCACATCAGATCCTAAGAGACACCATTTGTCTGAATTTTCCTCTTTTCAATATCTGGTGTCCACAAAATTTGTAAGTCATCCATTCACTCTGATTCTCTGGAAAGAAGCGCCTACCCTTGGCTGTGCGTGCAATCTACAGCCATCTGAGATCTGTTCTCGCCACCGACCTAGCTTGACTTCCTTACCAGCCCCTGTGTCGTGGGGGGCAGGTCAGAGGGCGGGGGACCCTAGGGGGTCAAGAGGTGGCAAGGAACAGATGATGCATGGCACACTCCACAGAAGCCACGGCCTAATCAGAGACAGGTAATGTATCCAAAAAGAAAACTGATTGGAAGCCGAAAGAGAGGCAAGGCAGAGGCAGCGGTGGGGCCGGGCGGGCAGGGCCCAAGCCCACACCTTCCCAGAGACGCGGAGTAAAGAGCCCTGGCACCCACAGGACAGCCAGCTACAGAATGTTCCAGACACCCAGCGGAGGCTCTGTTGTGACTGCTTCATAACTTTCTTCTCCCTGTCTGTTCTTTGCCCTTGTGGACAGGCGAGGATCGGTGCTGGAGCGTGACCCTCGGTGGAGGCCGCTCAGCGCCTGCAGGTAAAACCGGAATAGTCTACCGGGCCTCACGGCGTGTTTTCGAGAACAACGAGTCCTGTCTGCAGCCTGAGGGCTGGGCACCGCCGTGGACCACAGAAGAGGCGGCAGTGGAGGGACTCGGGCAGATCAAGGTGCCTGGAGCCTGTTCAAGCAGAACTGTGTTTAGGCGCCTCCTGACCTCGGATCTGAGAAGCAGATGCGGGCCAGGCCATTGAGCTCCCACCTGTAGCCTTGGGAAGGCTTTCCGTTGTCCCAGAGTCCCTGAAGCCCAGCCACTCAACCTCTCCAGGCTGGTCCAGGATGCAGCACCCCATCTTTCTGGCTTCCCGGGGGCCACCAGGCGCCCTCCGGGTCACTGCCCATCCTGCAGTCCAGTGGCAAGTCAGCTGGCCATGGCCCTCCCTGATCAGAACAGCAGTACCAGTGCAGCAGTGCTGTCCAGCCTCTCCCCATCTAAAGCAGAGAATATTCTATTACCTGAGCCCAAGGTCACTGAAGAAACCTCAAAGCGCACTGGACAGGTAGAGTGGGAAAAAGACAAATAACCTCTGTTCTCCTGATGCTGGCTTCTCCCCAGGGGCAAACAATCTCAGCCATTCACTGATCTCGGGTGGCCCAGGATGCTAGCAAGCACCCAGCTTTGGGGGGACCCCGCTTGGCAACCCTGCACCCCTCTCCTATCCCTGGGACAAATCACCATTCTCAAGGTGCTGGAGTCAAATGGAGGCCTTCACCTCCAGTCCTCCTTAAATGTACACACGTGTGCACAGAGCTACAAATCACCCGGATCACTTCCACGGTGTGCAGTAAGCGGAGGCTGCGCCAGTTCATGACACCGGTATGTATCCCTGCGTGGCATGTGCTGACGGATCCAGCGGTTTAGTTACTGGTTTGTGAACTGTATACAAGTCCTTCCCGACCTTGGCTGTGGTCTTCCGTGGCCTTCCGTGGCCGCAGCTCTTCCCACTCACAAGCATGCAGTCTGTTCTCACCTCCAGCATCGGAGCCAACAGCTGGAGGAACGCTTCCGTCTGAGACGCGCTCTCCACTGCTGCCCAGGCTGGCCACCGTGGAGCCAGTGGGGCAGTGGGGATGGGGATGGGCAGGAGAGCAAGGACGCTCTGGATCCTCCACTGGAGCGAGCCCCCACATGAACACAGAGACCAAGTGTTCAACCAACACTTCCTAGCACAAAGAGCCAACGGTGAAGAAGAACACGCTGGCTGGTCTGATGATGTGAAAGTGATCGCTGTGAACTGGTCTGAGGGTGGCTGTGTGTCCCGCTCAGTCCCGTGGCATCCGTCCACCCACTCAGCATGACGGCACAGGACAGGCCTGTGTAAATATAGGGGGACCCGGGTCCCCAGTAACCTGAGGGCCCGCATCTCCCGATGCATGCTTTAGTGATTCTTCCAGCATTCAGTCATTGGGAAACAAAAAGTTAGAGAATTCTTCCTAGCATAGGACTCTGACGGTTATAGGTATATTTGAAATGAGAAGGGTCAAGAAACACCTACAAAGATCAACTACAAAGGGGCTGAATGCAGAGTAGAGGGGGCCTGGTCACCCCAGCAAGCCACCAGGAGCAGCCAGAGATGGGGAGCCCAGCCGTGGGAGCGGCCACCACGGTCAGGACCCGCTGACCCGCTGTCCGTGTTCAGCTCTGATGGTTCACAGGACACCAGACAAGGCTGAGCAGAGAGGTGGAAATGCAGGGAGTCGCAGGAGACGCTTCCCCCGGCAGATGCCACGGGAGTCACCAGGAACCTTGAAGAACCAGGCCTCCCTCTCTCTCCTTCCTTCTTCCTTTCTTCCTTCCTTCTTTCTCTCTCCCTCTCCTCCCTTCTTTCTCTCTCTCCTTCCTTCCTCCCCCTCCCCTCTTTTGCTGGTCCTAGGGTTTGAACTAAGGGCCTAGGCACTGTTCCTGAGCCTCTCTGTGCTAAAAGCTAGCACTCTACTACCTGAGCACCACTTATTGGAGACAAGGGTCTCACAGACTTTTCTACCTGAGCTGGCTTTGAACCCTGATCCTCAGATCTCAGCCTCCTGAGTAAGCTAGGATTACCGTCATGAGCCACCATCACCCATCCAGACTTCTACAGTACAACAGCTAATAATATTTCATGTATGAAGTCCAACCCTGGGACAGACTGACTGAAGAGACAAGGCGAGATGGCTTATATCAACATTCACATCTGGCCAATCAAAACTGCTCCATAATGCCTATCTAAACCAGACTAACAACGGCGACAGCAACAGTAGCTGATAATCGGTACTACATTGTAAGACTGATGAAATAAAGCTGAGCTGCGCAGACAATAGTGCTCCCTGGGAAGCCTTCGCAGGCAGGATGCTGTTGGCCCAGGACATGGAGCTGGTGCTGGCTTCAAACCCAAGACTGGGGCCTGCTGGTGGGACTGGTGCTCTGAGCACGTGGAGCCTGTCTGACCTTAGAAACAGAGAGACCAAACTGCCTTCCTGTCCCCACCTGTCTGCATCCCCGCCCCAGGACGGGATCAGGGGGAGGTGCTCCAGACAGTCACGGGCCTGGGGCCCACACTTGCTTTCACCCAGCCCCACCACACTAGGGAGCAGGAGGTAGTTTAAGGAAAGTCCGGGTCTTGCAGGAAATGTAGGCAGAGCTGCACGTAGAGGAAGCAAAGGCCCCGCATGATGCCGTGGCCCACCGTGTCCGGCCAGGCCAGAGCAGGCCCTGTCCACACACAGCTCCTGAGCTCCTCCTCAAAACGCTGTGCCCCGGGATGGACGGACAGAGACAGGAACTGTGGACGGCTGCCCGTGCTCCCAGGGCAGGGGCCCTGCTGAAGTAGGTTCCAACCAGGTGGCTTTCGCCTGCAGTTCTAGAGGCCAAGGTCAGGTCAGCTGCACCCATCTCCTGCCCTCCCTCCCACGGGAGAGGAGGATCCTTCTTGCTTCTCTCTCCTACCTTCTGGTCTTCCCACATTCCTTGGCCTGTGGCAGTATCCCTCCACTCTCTGCCTTCAGTTTCCACATGACCTTCTTCCCTCTGTGTTGCTGTGCCTGAATTTCTGTCTTACAAAGACATGGGCAGATGGTGTAAGATTTAGGCCTGCCCTAATAATCTCGTCCCAACGTATGTCTTTATTCCATCTGCAAAGGCCCTATGCAAACGAGGTGGTAAGTTGGGACTCCCGCTTTGCAGAAAACACAATCAGCTGGCCTCACACCTTCCACAGCTGCGACAGGACCCAGCATAAGGGCACAAACGACCCATGGGCTACCTGACCCACAGACATGGGGCAAGCCAGGAACATGGCCTTTCCAATTCTCCAGCTCTCCACCATTATGTACCCAATGAGGGCGTGTGCCCTTTCCACAGCTCCTCTCCCCAGCAAGAGGCCACATGGCCGCCGCCCTCCTGCGGGTCCCCACAGGACAGCAGAGTGGCTGGGCTTCCCACAGCCGCAGGGGCTCTGCTTCTCAGAAAAAGGTTACTGAGAGCAAACTGGTCTCTGAACATTCATCAGCAACTCTGCTGCCCAGCCTGAGTACACCAAATCACCGAGACTTTGGCAGAGGCCCCAAGGCCCAGAAACAAGCCGATTGGTCTCTGGCTAGCCATGAGTCTGGCAGAGAGGGCGTCCTGCCAACAGGAAGTAAAGAACGGGGATGAAATTATTTTCAAAGTAGGTAGTAGAGGGAAGAGATGAGGGCAATTCCGACTGATAAGCAGGCCAGCGCTGGGTGGGAGGGGAGGGGGCTGGGGATTTAACCATTTCCTCTGCCCTGGCTGCTGAGCAGGCACACCCAGCCACAGGGGGTCTCGGGTGGCTGAGCTTAAGGAACACAGCCCGCCCTGCCCTGCCCTCACCCCTCACGTGGCCCCTCTGATCCCTTAAGAGCCCAGTCACAGCTGGCTAGCCAAGCAAATGAAGGGCTGTTTCAACTTGGCTGCTCAGCGATGTACCGGCCTCTGCTTGGTCCACATTGAAAAGATGCTGATGAGATTTGGGGGTTATCAAGATGGGTGAAAGAAAGAAATGGGAGACACCTGGTGTTTCACGGTGGTCATGTGTATGGCTCATTCTGGGGCAGAGTGAGGATGGGTGGAGGAGCCACGAGCAAAGAGCCTGGGCTTGGGAGGGCAGACGCTCCCCCAACTGGCCGGCCTGGTGAGAGGCCAGAGCTCCCCAGAAACGGAGAAGAAAGGTGCCCAGAAGTGGAAAGTCCCTGGCAGGGAGCTGAGCAGATCAGAGAGGGACAGTGCAAAGAGTAAAACAGCCAGGAAACAGCATCCTTGCAGTTACATGTTAGACATGAATAACAGAGTTATCTGGAAGTTTTAGATAACACAGCTCTCTGAAAAGAGTTATGCACACGAAGTCCGAGCCGCTGAGAGAGAGCGCAAGGAGTTAAGTTTTCCCAAATCATTTCTTCAGCGCACCTCAGGCCAGTCAATTAATTACCTAGTGTTTAGTCAACTGTGACTTACACAGGCCACGATGGCCAGGGGAGATTCTGGCCAGGAGAGATGGGAGCCGGGGAGGAAAGCCATGCAAAGCAAACAAGCAGGGAAGACGGCTGCCTGGCTGCCTGGCAGACCAGAGGCCAGCCCTCCGGGGGCCTCAGCACAGAGGTGGCCGCAGGATCAAGTGTCTGCACTCACCGGTGGGCAGCCTTCCCACCACCAGGCTCCCATGCATGGAAAGCAGAGCAGGGCAGCGACGGCTAGACGAGAGCAAGGGCGCACACTGCACATGCACCTTCATGAATGGTCATCTGTAACCACCCCACAAGTGTGGGATTCCGCAAACCCATGGCTTTGCGTGTGCTCTGTGCTACTCTCCCATGTCCAGCCAGAGCAGGTCCAGGCTGCCTGCTGTGGAAGCGTGGAAGGAGGGAATCACAGCTAGCAGCCCTTTCCCTCCTGGCCTGTGCCCTCCACCAGAGCGCTCTGCCCAAGCTCTGGCACCACTCCACACCACGCCGGCTCAGCCTCTTCATGTTCCCAAGGAGAAGTAGTGTCCATGCTGCATCTGTGAGCCACAGCTCAGAACAGCCCTGCGGCTCAACACCAAGCAGCTGGGCTCCCAGAGGTCCCGAGAGTATACTCTGGGCCTGACGAGAGCCATGGGGACACAAGATACTGAAGAGCTGGGTCCAGAACCCTTCCAGTGTGGCCTAACAGGCTCACGCCACTTGAGCTACTCTGTTTGGAGGCCAAACTGAGAATCTGTCTTTATGTGGAAGCCAGAAATAGCCTGCCTTTGTTGAGAAGTCTGTAGCCAAGCAGACCTCCTTTGACTGACACCTAGAAAAGTAGAGATGATGGGTGGAAGATGGAGAGATAATAGGTAGGGTAGACAAATGGGTAGATAGGCAGATAGGTAAGTGATGGATGGATAATGGATGGGTGAGTAGACACAAAAAAGGAATAACTCACAGAAACAGAAGTGGACGAGGCACTAGCAGGGGGAAATTGGAAATCACATGTTCCAAACACCAGTCGGGACAGAGCCGTGGGTCTCCCCCTCAGACATTCTCATTCAGTTGTACGACTATTTAAAGATTAAAATTGTTTTAAGAAATTTTGACCCCATAGGTCTAGGCTGAGATCTAGGATTTCACATTTTAAACATTTAACATTTTACTTTTTTTTTAAACACACATTACTTAAGCTGCTCCAAGAACAGTGAAAAACAATGGAAAAACACTGCCTAAATTAGGCTAACCCAAACTAATTAAAGGCCCAAGATCCAAACTAGCCAAGGCCAAGGTCAAGGCTCACAGCTCTATGCTAACATCACCGCTTTTCCTTTCCCTAGAACTCCAGTCCCGGGTGTTCCCATGGGGTAAGGGGCAGGCAGGAAACACACCACCACAGGGCTCCACCGGCACCGGCACAGGGCACCGGCGGAGAGGCTGCGGACACCTCACCCACACAGAGGTGGGCATCTCCGCTTCGGAGTGAGGCTCCCGGTGGCCATGCACAGGCAGAGGCGACGTGACAACAGTCATGGCTTCACATCCTCTGCTTGCGGGGCTCTCATTCTACTCTCTCTCCAGTGAGCCTAACATCTGCAAAGATTTCTGGAGCCTTTCTCCCACAAGAGCCAAGCGTACATGCAGTCTATCACCAGTGTCCTACCCAGTGGTGAAGGATCGGACCCTGGCTGCCTCAGTGTCCCCACAAGCCCCTGCTTCACTCGGGTCCTTTTTCCTGATGCCCTCCCTCCCTACTCCCCTGGCTGCCAGCCCTGCCCCCAGCTTTCAGGCAGTACCAGAACCTACAACCTGGCATCCAATAGTCACTTGACTACAGCATGTCCACAAAACACAGGGATTTTAGCTTTCATAGGGAGGCTGCCTCCTCCCAGACCGGGGAATAATGTACGCTTGCTCTCAAAGCTGGATGCCACCCACAGCCACTGTTCCAGTGAATTAGCTAAAGCCATTCCCATCGCCCGCAACGTTGCCATTATTGCTCATTTATACCAGGGAAAAAGAAAGCGGAGGCAGGGCACGGGCGTGCCACGGTGCCCATCACTGAGGCGCTGGCTCCGGTCCAGGCCCAGCACCACTTGACTTCAACGAGCCTCCGTGCTCTGCCCACGAAGCAACCCATGCTGGCGTAGGAAGAGGCTGATGTTTAGCCTGCAAGACATCAGCCAATGCATCCTGACCCAGGGGCCGTTTTCCCATCCTCAGTGCCCAGCCGTCGGTCCTGTGCAGTTTAGAAGTGATTGAGCAGCTGTAGTCTCTGGCCAGCTACAGCCCCGCTGCCACTGGAGCAAACCGATCAGAGCCCAGAGCTATGTAGCCATTTCCCAACTCCACAAGCCACTGCTCTGCTGCGTGCTAGAGACGGCAGCCAAGGTCCAGCTGGACAGACAAGCTACTCAACACCGGAGGCCCTGGATGACACCAAGTGACCACACCTTCCAGTCCCAACATGTTTCGGAGCGACTCCTTGGAATCCGAACCATGCTCAGACACCACTGTCTCCCAACTCAGGCACGAGGAAGCAGATGTGAATCCTCCTGGGTGTGTGTGTAGCCCTCAGCACAAACACACACGGGTGTGAGGAAGCCCTGGTTTCCCCTCATTCCATGTCTCCAGACTATCACATCCACTGTTTCTGACCCCAGACAGCAGCAGACCTGCTGTTCCAGGCGTCCCCTCGCCCTTCCTCCCCAGCCCCTGCCCTCCCTATGGGCCCGCAGACCTTCACCCCACATGGTTTGAGGTCAGCTCATCAGCACACCATCAAGGCCCTTACATGCCACTCTGCCCCGAGTCCAAATAGCTTTTCTGGAACATTATTGCGTCATCTATTCATGGCGTCTAAGTTTAGACTCCATAGCTTAAGTCAGGCACTGCTGGCAGCCCAGTGGGGTGTGTGGATCCAGGAGGCCAGGAAAGTCAGCAGGTGCGCTCTGAACACAACTATGCCTCCCAAAATGGGGCTCATGGCTGCCAGCTACAACAACCACGTCACCCATGGTGGAGAGCTGTCTCAGGGCTCCTCCAGGGCCCTGCACTAAGCCCAGCAAGCCACCATGCCCAGGGAACTTGAGGCACAGAGATACTCAGGTGAACTTAAACAAAGGCCTAAGGAACAGAGCGCCCAGGGTCCCACGATGGGGATATACTAAAGGCTTCTCCGTGCTTTGGGGAGGTCTTTACTCCCTGTGCCAGGTGTTCAAAGCAAACCTGCATGAGAGCATACAGAACACCAACTAAACCGACATCTCACACAAGTGATAGGACGTTTTCTGAGTATAGCCCAAACTCTGCCCGGGGCAGATTCATACTAAAAACGTCCTATTCTTATCTGAAATCCCACTTTAACGGGACATCTTGTATTTGCGGTTATCATGTCTGCCAACCCTGTTTGCAAGGCCTGCTTGGTCTGGTCTCCAGTCCTCCCCAGGACCTCTGTCCTTACTCCCTTCACAGGACATGGCTTTCCCCGCTCTGGAGGCGGCCACTGCATCGCTCCCTCTGGGTGTACAGTTCCTCTGTACACTTGGACCGTAGCTCTCCCTCCTAACCCTCCATACAGCTGCTGTCCGCCCTGGTCAGCAAATGGCCTGGGATCACTGGTTAGCCCACACTTAGAATCCTTACTTTTCCAGCCAGGTTTAAACTCTCTCCTCTCCTGGCCCCATGACCAATGGGAAAGCATGAGTAGATGACGCAGCCCCCTCGTCCCCAGCAACCGTGGCGGGGAGGACAGAAGTCCAGCACATGGACACACCCAGATAACCACTGCGGAACAACTGAGTGACGACCCTTTGGGCAGAGGGCTGGGTCACGCTGAGGGGTCAAAGCATCCCCCCACAGCTGGCGCTTCCCACGTTCAATGTGACCTCTCTGTCCCTTAACTGGTTCTGAATTTTACCATTTCCACTGGCACTGCCCCCAGAAGTGTGTGCACACACACACACACACAGCACTTGGAACAGGCTTTCCTAAGCACTGCCCACTCACTGGACAATGTCACATTCCCGTCCCCTCCCTCCCTTTTCAAATGAGACACTCTAACCTGTAGGTAATAGCCACACTTTCCGTTGTAAAGAGCTTTACCGTAAATCATTTTATTTCAGTAGCCCTGTAAAGCAGGCCGCCCAGGGACGTTATTTCTCCAGGTAACAAGCAGGACGGGTGGCTGGCTGGTGATTACAGATTTTGGAAGCAATGCCTCATTTTCAATGCATAAATTCGGTTTAAATGTCACGTATCAGTGATGTAATCAGGATTTTTTTTTTCCAAATAAAACCCTGGTCGCCGTATTTGGGTAATGCGCATGGTGACCACACAGCCCAGTGTCCCTGGGCTTCCAGGGTGAGGGAGAGCTCCCCAACTTCAGGCTGCTCCTCCAGGCAACCATCAGACGTGTGAGGGGTTTACCTCCCTCCGAAGCTCCGGTCCGCACCCCGGGAGAGCAGGACGGCCTGGGCTTTGCTGGCAGAGAGCAGAGAGAACGCGTCCGGCGTCCCTGCCAGGAAGGGTCCCGCCCTGGGAGGATGTGGGGTCACAGCGCACCCCACTTTGCCCCAAGGCACGTGCGAGGCCCGGCGGAGGCCTCCTGCACCACCCAGCCCTCCGGGGTGAGGACCGGGCCTCAGGCCTGTGGGGGGCGGGAAGGGGGGGCGCACGACCCCGCCCCGCTCCTCCTGCCCCGCCGGACCAGCTCCACCGCACACACCGATCGATCCGCGTCGCCAAAGTCCAGCCCGGACTGCTGGCGTGGCCGAGGCTGAAGTTCGCCCCTAGCCCCAGAGAGCACAGAGGCCCCAGGGAGGAGCCCCCGGCCCCGCGCGCGAGCCCGACGCGTCCCGCGAACTGCTGGAGACGGAGACGCATTCGGGGCGCAGCGACCCGACTCCCCCAGCCCCGTCCCGCCAACCCCACCCCGCCGCCGGCCCTGC
>NW_012267317.1:3222490-3222796 GCF_000151885.1 Dipodomys ordii | reverse complement strand
CCCCCGTCGGCGCACCCCCCCACTCCCACGGCAGGCGCCCCGAGACCCCCGCGCGGGACGCCCGCGTCAACCGCCTGGGCGTCGGCCCGGACTCACCGGGATGTGCACCCGCAGCGACCGCCGCTTCGGGCCGGGGTTCTTCTTCCCGCCGCTCCCTCCGGGGCCGCCGGCCTCTTTCTTCTTCTTGGCGTCCATGGCCGCGCTTCCCATAACTTTCGCCGGCAGCGGGTGCCGGCGCCTCGCCCTCGGGGTTCGGTCCCCTTCGCCGCCCCGGCCGCTGCCGTTGGGCGGGAGCCGCGCGCTCTT
>NW_012267317.1:3203729-3221680 GCF_000151885.1 Dipodomys ordii | reverse complement strand
AGAGGGGCGCCGAGGTGCGGCGCCTCCGCCCCGCGTCCTGGAGGTCCGAGCCCGCGCATCGGCCCTTCGCTCCCCTCCCCTGCAGGCGCGCCCCACCCGAGTCCCCGCCGGCCTGGCACGGGGGCTCTGGGTGGGGTCCCCTGCCTCCTCCGCTGACCATCGGAACGAAGCGGGAAGGACCACATGCCAGGGGTCCACAGCCCAGCTCCTCCCCCCCCCCCCCCCCCCCGTCTCGCCCCCCGGGGGGTTCCTTCCTAAGGGAATTCTTTACAAGTGTGTTGCTTCCCACGATGCTGGTCAGAAGCAGGAAGGGACGTGGAATGCGGCGCAAATGGCCAGGGGTCCTGCCCTCCCTCCAGATCCATCCTCACTTCAATGTCAGAAGGGGGAAGTAGTATCGTTGCTGTGTGTGTGTGTGTACCCACACACCAGAACTGGCGCTCAACCTCAGGGCCTGGGCCCTGTCCCTGAGCTTTCTCACACCAGGCTGGCCCTCTGCCGCTTGAGTCACAGTTCTACTTTTTTTTCCTCTTTTTTAAAATATTTTACTGTAAAGATGAGGCCCAGCGGGGCTACAGTTACATAGGGCAGGGAATAGGTACATTTTGAAGTGTCACCTCTTTGCTTGTTTTCTCCCAGGTTTCCCTCTCCACCCCCCTCCCCAACAGCTCCACTTGGGACTTTTGCAGGTTAACTGGAGATAAGAGTCTTGTCACATTTCTGCCTCAGATGTCAGCTCCCTGGGTAACTAGGATTACAGGCATGAGCCACTGGCTCCATGGCCAGCTGGGAGTCTGTTTCTGGGTGGAGCCGGCTTAGTGTTGCATCTCTTCCCCCGCTTGTCGGCTTGTCGTAATGCTTGACTCAAAGATATTTAAAAGCTGCACCTGGAGTAGAGGCCTGCAACCAAACAGAGGCAGAAGACAGATTACTTAGGCCAGCTGAGCAGGGAGGTACATTAATCCCAGCTGAAGGGATTAATCCTGTCTCTAGAGGGAGATGGAGTTTTGCATCTGACTGCAGCCCTTGCAAAGGGACCCTATCTGAAAGACAATCTAAAACTGAAAGAGCTGGGGTGTGGCTCAGGTGGTAAACTAAGCTCTATCCTCAGTACAGCTACAATAATAATAATAAAGATTTTCAAGCACTTCTGAAGAGGATGCCAGTGGTTTAATTTTCCTTGATCTAATGCCCCCCCCCCTTTCCTCTCATCTTGTCTGTTACTACCTATGTGCATGAAGCCACACACCATCTCAGGGAGCACTGCAAATTTGGACCCTTAATGGGTTTGAAGTCCTGAGTCCTAGGAGGCCTCCTAGGATCAGCAGATGGACATGTGTGTCCAGCGAATTCCAACACTTGTCCATAACGTATTCCAGTACTTCGTGTGTCCCGTAGCTCACTCGGAAGAACTGCCATAGTCATCCCACGGAAGAGGTATGCTGAGCCCTTTATG
Organism: Dipodomys ordii; assembly: GCF_000151885.1. NCBI lineage: Eukaryota > Metazoa > Chordata > Mammalia > Rodentia > Heteromyidae > Dipodomys > Dipodomys ordii. Next base: position 3,220,224 of record NW_012267317.1, on the reverse strand, counting down.
AGTACATGAATGACCTGCCCCCCACCCCTGCAAAGCTTTGCACAAGTCCCCCAAGGCTCTAGGAAGCATCTCCTGGGCACAGGAACAGCGTATCCCAGCTGCCCCGCTGGGCTGCAGCACAGCTGGAGAGAGACACAGCAGCTCAGTCCTGGGCAAAAGAAGCCCTTGGAAATCCAAAGCAGAAGGCCTGGGCTCAGGGCCCTCTGTCCATTCTGGGTTAACTCGCCGGCCACTGGGTCATCTGATCAGCATGACAACTGAGGAGAAGTCAGAGTCTTCTTTTTAGACTTTCCTTTCTGTGTGGGCACCAATAGTGTAACTTCAAAATGCCTTTCGCTCCCTGCCACAAAGGAACACCCGTTAATTAGCACTGATCCCAAGGGAAACAGAGGCAGAACTCAGGATGACCTGGAGCACTGCCTAGGGAGGACTTCACTCCTGGCCACCCCTTCCCAGGTCCACTTTGCTTGTACAGGCAGTTCCTTTATCTCTGCCCTAGCCTGTCCTTCATCCGTCGTGGGGGTCAACCACGGGCAGCCCTGATAGTGAAATCTAAGAAGTGCTTTGGATTAAGGTGAAGGGGCATGCTGGAGCAATGTTCTCCCTGGAGGACAGGGCTCTGCTCCCCGCTTCTCTCCAGAGAGCGGCCGGGGTCAGGAGAGTTCTCTACACTAAGCCATCCTCTGGAGCAACAGATGGGCAGGCTGGGTGTGTGGCAGGGTGGAGGTGTCCTTGAAGGAGAGGAGGGGTAAGCCCTGCAGCCCCTGCGCTCACATCAATAGCATTTGTTGGAATTGAGGCGTTTGGTCCTGCAGCAGCTGCCTTTGTGTAACCATTCACAGGGCAGCCATGTGACTCCGTGATCCGACCCCTTCACCATCCAACAGACGTAAGTTTTGTGCTGCCCAGGTCACAGAAGTGGATGCAAGGTCTGTGCACATGGGTTCTTGACTTAACTTATGAGCTTAGAGCGTGTAACCGGTAGACCAGTGAACTCTGGGAAATGCTGAATCCCGCAGTTACCTGAATATGTCTCATGACTGATGTCTGACCTCTCCCTCACCCATCTATTGGTGCATGATTAAATAATGCAAAGTCATCATCAGAACTTCCTGAGTGAACAGAATTTCTTTGGTAATTATAACAGCCCCAACGTGTCTATAGTGTGCTACAAATCTGCCTCTAACTCACAGGGAGAGGCATCTTAGGTCTGGCTCACCACCTCGGTGCCTCTCTCCACGGGAGCTGAACTTGCCAGCCAGATCTGGTCTCTAGAATGTCAGCTCAGGGATGTCAGCCAGCTCCAGGAAAACAACTCCATTTGCCTGCACCCCTGGCATGAGCATCACGCTGCATGTGTGGATAGAGACCCCCGACACCCACGTCCCGCTGAGAGGACAGGCCTCCTGACCCTCAGAGGATGCCGTGTCCCTCCCAGAAGGGCCAGACAACCCTCTGAGTCCATCTTTGTCCTTGCTGCTCAGCATTTTCACAGTTACCAATCAATGCTCAGTTGGTGTTCTGACGGATTCCCCAGAGACACTCAGTTCAAGAACTCTGGGCGTGCAGGGCCGCTTGCAAGGACACCCAGTACCACAGCTCTCCTCATGCCATGTGGGTCAAAAGGTATTTTGCAAAAATGGCCCTAAATATAACTCTGAAGTGTCCCATGAGGAGTTGGGAGGGAATGGGGGAGAGAGCAACTTTCCAAGGGGACCCTGCACCAATGGCTGGTACATGGCTCCTTTATATCATCACAGCATTCACTCCAAAAGCACCACAGGGCAAAAGGCCTTGCCTTGATTTTTTTTTTCTTCTGTCCTTGTTTATTGTAGCTTATTACCTTCTAGATCAAATGATAAAGCATGGAGTTCACTGCTCTTTGGCCTGCCCCCAAGAAGAATGGTTTCTCGCTCTCCTAGAAGGTAGAACTCAAGGATCTCCCACATGGTAGGTGGGTGAGTGGGTAATCCCAAAGGCATTTGTGTACAGAGGCAGGCTGGGCATGGGCTTCACTGCCACCCACAGCAGGAGCCAAAGACTCCAGGGCTCCGCGCTGGGCAGTGCTGAGGCTGGAAGGTGATTGAAAGAGAAGAGCCCTGGAGCTCTCAAAGACTCCTCATCTCCAAAGGACTGGCGGTTCCAGATTGATTCTTCTTCACCTTTGCAGGTTTCACAAACTGAGGCTGGGTGTGATCTTTCTATTCCTAGCTACCCTTTGTCCTAGCTACTCAGGAGGTTGAGATCTGAGTGAAGACCACAGCTCAAAGCCAGCCTAGGCAGGAAAGACAGTGAGAGTCTCTCCAGTTAACTACCTAAAAAACAGAAGTGGCTCAAAGAGTTAGAGCACTAGCCTTGAGAATAAAAGCTCAAGAACAGCACTCAGGCTCTGAGTTCAAGTCCCATGACCAGCAACAACAACAAAATAGGGAGTTTTATTGAGTTTCTGTCAAAGGCTCTTTTGGCAACTATTCAGATGATCATGTGATTCTTGCTCTTTTGTTCATTACATTTATAGATTTATATATATTGAACCATCCTTGCATCCCTGGGATGAAGCCAATTGATCCTTATACTATTTTTGTTGCTTAATTGAATTCAGCTAGTATGTTATTGAGGAGTTTTGTGTCTATGTTCATCAAGGAGATTGGTCTGTAGGTCACTTTATTTGTCAAGTACCTGTCTGTCTTCTGGAAGAGTGGAATGCTGGCTTTCTAGAATGAGTAGTGATTCCTCCCTTTCTATTTCTTGGAAAAGTTTGACTGGTGCCAGGTTTTCATTAAAGATGTTATAGAATTCAGCTGTGAATCCATCAGGTCCTGAACTTTTCTTTATTGGGAGAATTATTGTTTCAATCTTAATACTTGTTATGGATCTGTTTAAATGGTTTCTATCCTCTTGTCTAAGTTTTGTAGATTGAGGTTATCTAGAGGTATATTAATTTCTGCTAGATTTTCCAGTTTGTTTGCTATTCTTGATTTCATTTGTATTTGTTGTGATAGTACCTTTCTCTTCCCTAATTTTATTTATTTGGGTGATTCTCCTGGTCAGAATGGCTAAAGATTTACCAACTTTTCATTCTGTTAATTCTTTGTATAGTTTTTTTTTTGTTTCTACTTCATTGATTTCTACCCTATTTTTAGTATTTGTTTCCACTACTATTTTTGGGTTTGGCTGCTTTCCTATGAGCTTGAGGTGTGTCATTAGGTTATTAACTTGAGACCTCTCTATTTTGTTGACATAGACACTAAAAGCTATAAACTTTCCTTAGCACTGCCTCTGCTGTGTCTCAAAGGTTCTGGTAGGTTGTGATTTATTCCATTGGATTTATTTCGCAACATAATGAAGGCTACATGTAACAAACCTATAGCCAACATTGTTCTTAAAGGCAAGAAACTGCCCGAAACCATTTTGCCTGAAACCAGGAACAAGACACTCCTGTTCAATATAGTACTAGAATTTCTAGTCAGAACAGTAAGACAAGAGAAGACATAAAAGGGACCCAAACAGGGAAGAAAGTCAGACTGCTCATATTTGCCTAAAGGCTCCATCTCAGAACTGTAGCACATAGGCACCTTTGGCAAAGTATCAGGATAGGAAATCAATACACAAATATCAGAAGCCTTTTTGTGTAGCAACAATGAGCAGGTAGAGAGAGCAGATGGAACAGCTTCCAAGAAACCTCAAAACTCTAGGAATAAACCTACCAAGGAGGTGATGGACCTCTGCCATGAAAATTATAAAACATGGTAGAAAGAGTTTTTTAGGGGGATGGAGGGATTACAGTCCTGGGCTTGAATTCAGGGCCTGGGCATTGTCCCAGAACTTTTTGTTCTCAAGACTAGTGTTCTACCACTTGAGCCACAACTCCACTTCTGGTTTTTTGGTGATCAATTGGATGGACTTTCCTGCCTGGGCTGGCTCTGAACTGCAATCCTCAGATCTCAGCCTCCTGAGTAGCTAGGATTACAGGTGTGGGCCACCAGCACCTGGCCTTTTTTTTTTTTTTTTTTTTAAAGAAAACTCACATGAGGGCTGGGAAGGTAGCTCAGTGGTAGAGTGTTTGCTTTGCATGCATGAGACCCTGGGTTCGATTCCTCAGAACCACATAAGCAAAAAGAAAAAAGCTGGAAGTGGCACTGTGGCTCAAGTGGTAGAGTGCTAGCCTTGAGCTGAAGAGCTGAGGGACAGCGCCCAGGCCCAGAGTTCAGGCCTCACGACTGGCAAAAAAAAAAAAAAGAGAGAGAGAGAGAGAGAGAAAGAAAGAAAGAAAAAAGAAAAGAAAAGAAAGCCCACATGAGGTTGCTATTTTAAAGAAAGCCAAGAATGGTTGATTGTAGGATTACATGAGGTTACAAAGGACGCACCCTGGAGTCATTTCTCGATTTTGCCTTCATTGAGTGCAAGGAAAGAATGAGAAAATATGAATAATTGCACTGCCATGTGGTACTGGAGGGATCTACAGTTATTCTAGTGATTATTCCTATTGCTCAAAGTTTCCTAGAGTCCCCTTTTAAAATATATTTAGTGACCCACTCAGGAGGCCAAGATCTGAAGATTGTGGTTCAAAACCAGCTTGATCAGGAAAGTCTGGGGCTCTTATATCCAACTAACTACCAGAAAACCAAAAGTGGAGCTGTGGCTCAACTGGTAGAAAATCAGCCTTGAGGGAAAAAAGCTAAGGGGGCACATCTAGGCCCTAGCTTTAAGCTCCAGTACTGGCACACATGCACACATAAACAATTCATTTAGGGCCAGGTTATGAGGTACAAAAACAATGAACGACAATAAAATTACAATGGAGGTGGTTTTATTTTTCTTTTCTTTTCTTTTTTCCGGTTCTTATGTGGTGCTGAGGAATCAAACCCAGGGCCTCATACATGCAAGGCAAGCCCTGTACCACTGAGCCACCTTCCCAGCCCCTAAAATTACAATGGAATATCTGTGGAAGGAGCTAGCAGAATCACCAGTTTACCATACATGACCCAGCTGAAATGTCTCTGGAGGTCAGAGAACGAGGCCTCCGTTTCAATCTGTCGCCTCTCTCCTGGAATCTGGCTGGAGCTGACCCGTCAATGAGAAGTTGCATCTGCTCCACACGGAAATGTCAGCATGCCAGCTCTTCACCATTGTCACAGCTCCAAGACCTCTGTTTCCCTGAACCAGACCCAGCTGGGATTCCTGGAGAAGATCCTGTGGGGGGATTGAGCAAGCAAGAAAGGTGCTTTGGGAGGGCAGGAGGCTCAGAGCCTCACCTGCACCTGCAGGAGAGCGGAAGGATGAAGGACAGGAAAGGCTCAGGCACCGGGTGGCCAGCAGGGGACACGGCATTGGATGCTGAGACGGGCAGAGGGGCCGTGGGTGCTTTGCTGTCTTCTGCGGCAGCCAGGGGCCGTGGGTGCTTTGCTGTCTTCTGCGGCAGCCAGCGGCCGTGGGTGCTTTGCTGTCTTCTGTGGCAGCCAGCGGTGAGCTGAGGATGCCTTGACTGTGGGGAGGCATCTCCTTGGAAGGAGAGCTGAGTGTTACCTCCATCCACCACGACCCCTCCTCCTCCTCCTGAGCGAAGGAACTGGGAAGAGGGCGCCATCCGGAGCAGATGGGAAGCCTGATGGCTGAGAGCCACAGCGTGCATGTCGCCTGGGAATCGTGTCTGAGTGCTGATGCTCACGGGGTGACCTGTGGAGTTCCGCGGGGTTCCGGAAGCCATCTGACCATCTGACCAACGCCCCCACCCGACTGTGGGAGGAGTCAATGGTGTGTACCCCAGATGTTTTCTCCCATGTCTGAAGACTTCAATAAATGCTTGAGGAACGGGGGTGTCCAGTGGCCGCTCTCCCCCTGGGGGTGCACTTTGGCGTTGACTTTGCATTAAGTCTCCCCATGATTTTTTTCTCTAATGAGACCAGGGACTTTCTGGCCCCCAGACTCAGTGAAGCCCCCGCTAGTCTCTGCCTCTCATGGGAAGATGGGGTGAGCGCCATGCCTGGGCCTTCTTGGGTGTGTGGTGGCGGGGGTGGGGCAGGCTTGCTGAGGCGGAGCTGTGGTCACTCTGGCTGCTGTCCTTCCCAGGACACACACCGCAGAGGCCGGCTGGAGGCCGGGGCTGGTCCAGGCGCCACTGGGCGACGCGGGGAAGGCCTGCTTCAACCCCTCCATGGCAGACTGTGACCCCAGAACTGAGTGGAGCAAGTCCTGTTGTTCTAAGCACTACCGGCTACTGCGCTTCTCCCCAGCAGCCCCAGAGGGGAGTGACACATGGCCTCCTCTGCTGTCCAGCTCCAGCTCTGTTCCCCCACTCCTCCCTGGAGCCCCCACTCTCCTCCTCTGCGCCCTCCAGGGCCCCCCTAGAGGCCTCAGCTCCCTTTCCCACAGCCCTGCACATTTATGATCCACCCCCCTCCCTGCACCCCTGGGCCCCTCCTCAAACCTCCCGCCCCATTCACCTCTATATCTCATCTTGCTCCATAAAAGGTTTAGGCAACGGCTGCTTCCACTGTTTGCCCAGCAGTTTGCTCCTGTTAAACTTTCTCAAGACTGACTTGATTGCTTGTCTGGAGCCAAGCAGTCTCCAGCCTGAGACCTCAGGGTCCAGCACACAATAGACCTGAACATGAGTTGTTCCTCTGGCCTGCAGAGAGAGGTGACCAGGCTTCCAGGGTTCAGAGCTGCTCACAGACACCCAGCCGTGCGGCCCAGCCACTGCTCCTCTCCCGATGAGACTGACAATCCCAGGAGACCTCTGGTCCCCCAGGACAGGGTAAGCCCCTGTCATCTGGATGGAAGCAAAACTTGTGAGAATGGCTCAGGTCAAGAGAAACCAGGGCAGATCTCCAGATGTGAGCCCCGCCCAAGCAGGCTGGCTGTGTACCTCGGGGTGTGGGCTCAGCCCACGCAGTGAGCATGTTTCCATAGCCACGTTCCGTGCACACAAGCTTCAAGCTCAGGTGTGAAATACAGCCCAGTAGCACAGCTCCCAGAATTCTCCTGTGCTCAGGACACACCTGGAATTTGGCAGCGTGGCTTTCCAGGAAGCCTTTGGGTGTGATCAGGCTGCCTGGAGCCAGCCCTCTGCCCTGGGCCTGCCAGGTGTTCCCAAGCAGCCGGTGGAGCTTGCTCCAACAGGGCACGGGAGCCTGGAGTCCTCTGCCCCATTCACCATTTAAATGTGTGTGTGTATGTGTGTGTGTGCGCGTGTGCCAGCGCGCGCTAGGGTTTGAGCTTAGCACTTTGCATTTGCCAGACAGGTATTCTGAGCCACAGCTCCTGCCCTCTTTCCTCTGCTTATTTTGGAGCTAGGGTCTCGCGTTTTCTATGGCTAACATCCCCAACACCAGCTTTTTCACAGAGACAGGGATTTTCATAAACCCTGCGCTCAGGATTCTGATGGGAGAGCTGTTGGTCCCCGGGTGGCTGAGAGGACAGGCATGAGCCACGGCTGCCCAGCCTCCCTTTCAGTGACACAGATCCTGCATCCAGAGGTCAAAGCCACCAGCTGAAGGTCACAGGGCCACTCTGAGCAGCTCCTGTGCCGCCGCCTTCTGTGAACTGCCCCACCCTGCCTCTCCAGGGCCGGCTGGGGCCCAGTCATCACCTCCCAGCCAGACAGTGTGGACCGTCCGTCCGCTTCTTGTTATACCGGGGGCATCCATTGCACAGGGTCTTTATGGCTGAAGGAGGAAGTGTGTGGACCAGCAGTTCATCAACCATAAGATGGAGATTATTGTTATGACCTACACAGACATTCAGAGGATGCCACACTTGCTTCATGGTGTGTGAGCATGTCTGTGCTGCTAGCACAGAATTCCAGAGACCACGGAGAGGCTGACTGGGGTCGGGGAGGCCCAGCCCCAGGGTGTCCTGGGAGACCCTTCCCCATTCACAGCGCCAGGCCAGCCTCTTCCCCTGGGCCTCTCTCTGGCTGCTTCCTCCAGCTGTGAGATGAAATCTCAGCCCCTTCAACACCATCCCGCCGCAGCCTCCCACTCTCCAGGCCTCCCTCTTCCTCAAGTTTTCTGGATAGTTTTCTCTCTCGGCTTCAATTTCCACCCATGAGCAATCCAGCCAGGCCACACCAGAGCAGCCCCGTCCACCCGGCACCGGCACCGGCACCGTGTGCCAGCCAACTGCCCGCTTGTTCCTCCCCCCAGGGATCAGGACAACAGAGCGACCCGCGGCTTCCTCACGCCTTCCTGTTCTGCCCCTCACCCTCTCGAACTTCATCTCCCACCCTCAGCCCCTTCTTTCTACCTCAGGACTCATACTGTTCAGCTGGCCAGTTTGTCTGAAATGTTGCTTTTTCTAGCTATCTGGATGATTCATTTTCCTCTTTTCTCTAGCTTTCCTCTCGAAGATCTCCATTCTGTACATCCTTTCCAGACCATCACTTAAAAACAGAAATAGTGTCAGATGTAGTAGCACATGCCTGGAGTCCTGGCTACTTGGGAGGCCAGGAGTTTGATACTGTTTGTGCAACAGAAAGAGAGAGAGAGAGACAGAGACAGAGAGAGAACAGGATGGAGAGAGAGCACAAGACTAAGAAAGGGGGAGGAGGGAAAGGAGAAGGAGAAGGAGGAGAAAGAGAAGAAAAAGAGGAGGAGGAAACCTAACAGTAGAATCCCACGTCTCCTCAGTGCTCCACGTTTCTCAGTGGCCTCTGTCACCTCCCAGCGCTCCACCATCACATTGTTTACCACCTGCTCTACTACCGACTTTAAGCTCCACCAGGGCAGAGACATTTGTGTGTTTCATCCAGGATTTCGTACAGTGCTTAGCACTTAGCAGGCAGTTGGTGACTGCGTGTTGGGTGAATAAGCCTGGTGCAGACCAAGAGCGGCCAAAGGTCGAAAATGGAGGAGGCATGCAGAAGTCCGGCCGCCATGGCTGCTCAGAGCTGACATTCAGGGGGAGGCTGCGCTGGAGGAGACTTGGCTGAGTCTTACAGGAGGAGGACAAGGCTGCCCCCGCACCCACAGCCGGGACATGTGTGACATCTCAAGGACCATCTCCCTGGCAGGCAGAGGGAGGAGGAGCTCTAGAGCTGTCAGCCCCCGCTCCAGCCCTGGAAACGGGAGCTGAGCCCATGTGAGGGCCCTGGGGAAGCATGGAGCCGAGCGGGGCCGGAGCTCAGACTCTGTGTCTGGATGCCCCAAGTCACTAGCCCTGTGGAAAAGTTCTTTTGGTGGCAAAGCCCTTCTACTTTTCCCTTGAGCCCAGCCGAAGAGAGGAGGAATGATTCGCAGAGAAGAACATAAAATCTCCACATGGAGGGACTGGGACCTGCCTGAGGCACGCCAATCAAGAGTCACGGGGGGAGCTTCCATCCATCCATCCACCCATCCATCAACCCATCCTCCATCCATCCATCCATCCACCCATCCATCCACCTTTCCTCCCTCCATCCATCCATCCATCCGCCCATCAACCCATCCTCCATCCATCTATCCATCCATCCTCCATCCATCCATCCATCCATCCTCCATGCATCCATCCACCCATTCTCCATCCATCCACCCATCCTCCATCCATCCATCCATCCATCCACCCACCCTCCATCCATCCATCACCCCGGACAGTGCATCACCATGGTGCATTGTCACCATGGCAACCGCTCCCTACCAGCAGAGGCTGACTCTGAGCAGATATGCGGGTGCACTTTTCATACCACAAGCTTGAGGCCACAGCCCCGAGGACTGGGGGTGGACCCCCACCCCGGCTCAGCCTCCTTCACATACTGGCTTCATGGCATCACCGAGTTATCCCTTCCCTCCTGCCACCCTGTCCCCTCAGGCCCACGCCCCGAGAGGAACACACAGTAGTCCTTTGGGAATACTGGCGTGGATGGAAGGGACGTGCAGAGGATGCATATGGAAGGAATAGGTTGTGGGCAGGGGACCTGACTGAGGGACATAAGAAACTCACAGCAAAGAGAATGGGAGCGTGGGCCAGGGCCCCACGGAACACCAGTAATCCTAGGTACTTAGGAGGCTGAGACCTGAGGACCAAAGCTCAAAGCTTACTTCCAACAGTAAAAAGCCAGAAGTAGAGGTGTGGTTCAAGTGGGAGAGCACCAGCCTTGAATGAAAAAGCCAAACTAGAGCGCATGGCCCTAAGTTTAAGCTCCCAGGACCTACACCTGAAAACAACACCAACAACAGCAGGAGAGAAGGAAAGATAGAGACAGAGGGAGAACTGGAAAACGTGAAGTAGAAAAGAATGACAGGAAACTTGTGGAGAGAGCAAATGAACAGGGCTTCAGGCTTGTTCAAGAGGAGAGCGTGAAGGCAGCCAGACAGGAGGGACTGGAGAACCGTGTCAAGGCCCAGAGCCTCCTTGAGAAGCCAGCCCTGCCCCCCACCCCGAGCCCCGCCCCGCCCCCGGTGGCGGGGGCCAGCACTGGGGCTGGACATAGGATTTGCTTGTCATAGTCCCCCTCAATGGGGTTCTAGGACACTGTCATCGCCAATGTCGCTGTCACCACAGCCACTACAGTGCCCCAGGCGCTTTCCAAAGAATCCCATCTGCTTTCACAACACCGCCGGGCAAAGCAAGGGCGAGTTTTGTTCTAGGTGCATGGAGAAATCGAATGACCTTTACAAAACTCCCAAAGTCAGCAGCAAGCCTGGGAATGGCTCCAAGGTTCCTCATCAGTGTGTGTGTGTGTGTGTGTGTGTGTGTGTGTGTGTGTGTGTGTGTTTGCTGTAGACCTGGCTACCTTTCTCGAGAGAGGACAATGAGCTGAGTGAACTCCAGGCACCTTGGCTCTGGCTCCGCTCTGTTCTGCTTGGCCAGGGGCTGTCCTGGCTCCCACGCATCTGCACGGCTGGTGGAGCATGTGTGTAGCTCACCACGCGTGTAGCTCACCGTGGGCCATTTGCAGCAGCCATGGCCTTGATGGCGCCTGGTCCCCAAAGGTGTCCAGGGCCTTGGCTGTGCGTGGCTCCCTGAGGCCAACTGCAACGTGAGATCCTCAAAGGACACAACACTTCTGGAAGGTAAACCCCATGAGTTCGTCCTGTGCTTCAGGTGGAGTTGGACACTCAGGAGGGAGCAGGGATCCGTAGCACGTAGCCCTCCGGGCCGGAGGCCTGTCGGTTGGCCCTGTCTGGCATCACCAGGTTGTTCTAGAGGGTGCAGATGGCGGGCAGGTGTCCCCATCCACAGACAGCTCTCCCTGCAAGGGAGAGGCGTGGAAGCAAATAAGAAGGGCAGACGGTGTGGGGCGCATGCGCATGGTGCAGAGGGACTGCTCCACTGCATTGCTCAGAGAGCCGGCCTGATAGGCTGCAGAGGTGAGGAGGGAGCCTGCAGGGACGTGGAGACCCAGGAAAGAGACCCAGGAAAGCCCCGCCCAGCCGCAGAAGGGAGGTCAGGGCCGCGCTGGAGAATGTCCAGAGAGGTGCAGCCTGATTTTCTCTCTAGTAGTCACAGAGGAGTGACACGCTGTGTGTGTGTGTGTGGGGGAGGTTGGGGACAGAGGCTGGGGGCAGGAAGTGGCTTGGTGGAGGATGAGGGTGCAGGGCATGGAGCAGAGACCCGAGGAGACCCCAGCACTCCAGGTGGTGTGCAACGGAGTGAGGGACGAGGTGCATTTAGGCTGAGACTTGCTCTGGGCTTCATTTCCCAGGCAGGGAAGGTTTGCCGGGAGCTAATGTGTTCTACTTCTCTTGGAGCCATGTAAGTTTGAGATTCTCATATTCTCTCTCTCTCTCTCTCTCCCTCCCCCTCCAGCCCTCCTTCCCTCCCCCCCTTTCTCTCTGTAGTACTAGGGATTAAAGTAGAGCCCCCACACTGCTAGACAGGCACTCTACCATTTGATCCATGCCCCAGTCTTTTTTCTTTTCATTTGTTTTCCAGAAAAGGTCTCACTCTTAGACCTTGTTCTTCCTCCCTCTGCCTCCTGAGATGCTGGGATTCCAGTCATGTGCCACCCTACCCAGCAATGGGTGACCTCTGGGAGGGGATACTAAGCAGTGGGTGCCATGGTCTCTTCTCTGGACTCAGACATCTGGTTCAGAGGTTTGGGTCCACCTTTCAGATACCACACAGCAGTGGTGGTAGACAAAGTCACCAAGTTGTTCAGCTGGCTTTGTGTGTCAGGTGACCCCATGGCTGAAACAGGTTATGTTGATTCTCACAGTTCCATAAGCCAGAGGACGGGTGCGGATGAGAATCCCGCCGGCCGATCAGCCTCCTGCCGGGCTGCATGCTGTGGCCGCTGGGGCAGCGGTTTTCCCTCCTGGGTCTGCTGTGTCCAAGTGGCCCTCCTCTGTCCGTGCGTCCATTACAGGCTAGGGCCTTGACAACTCAGTGTGTTATCACCCAGGACACCTGCGAAGACGGTTTCTCAGGTGCTGATGGACACGAGTCTGGGGGGACACCGCTCCACCCAGTCCAGAGCGTAGGGGGAGAAGAAAATCAACACATACGGGCCTTGTTTTCCCCATGTTTAGAGGCCGGAGGCTCTCAGGGAACAGAAGGGGAGAGAGAGTGAGAAGACAGTTGGAGTGAGCATTTTCTGGGTGTTTCCTGTCTACTGTGAGGTGAAGCTCCCCCCCCCATGGCCCCCATGATGCTCTGTCCAGCCGTGGATTGAGCCACTGGAATTGTTGTGAGCTAAAGGGAAGCTTTGATCCTGAGTTATTCATGCCAATATTCTGTCACAGAAATGCAAAAACAAAACCAAAAACGAATACTGAGTCTTTTGATTGAAGTGGTAACAAAGGCCTTGGTGTTGTGGAAACAGCAGAAAAATAAAAGCCGTGAGTAGAGACATGTCCTTCTCTGACACTTGAAGGCAGGGCAGAAGTGGGAGGAAGCCGGGCTGGAAGCAGGTGCCATGATGTGTCTGTGCACGACAGGCAGCCATGCAGCAGAGGGCGACGCAGCGGTGCTGCAGCGGCGGCCCCTGGACAGCGGAGGGGCGGGGGCTCCACAGGCCTGGGGAAGCGGCCCTCCTTGCCCTGGGGCAGGGACCGGAACTGGGGGGGCAGGATGTGGTGATTCTGGGAGCACAGTGGGACATCTTTATCCAGTTGCAGGTGGCAGTGGACAGCCAGGAGGTTGGAGAGAGTGGGAGGGGACAATCAGAGACACAGGGCTGTGGTCAGCTCAGGAGAGGTGCACAGATCCAGATCCGTGTGGAAGGAAAGGCTCAGATCAGGCTCTTGGGTGTGCTGGCACCGTGCATGGCATTCTGCTAGAGGGAGAAATGTGATGGGGGACTGGGGTTCACAAGGAGGAGGCAGGAGGTGGGGGCTCCGGGGGGGGGACAGCGGCTGCAGGGTGAGAAGGGCAGGCGGGCGGAGGGCTGGGAGGATGGAAGGTGGCAGCCAGCGTGTGTTTGGAATGGAGGCTTTGGAGGACTGTGACCCAGTGCAGTGCTCAGCCGCGTGAGCCGGAGGCTGGGCTGCTGGTGCTGAGGAGGCCCAGGCAGCCCGTGGGATCCCAGTGGGAAACTGGACTAGAAGATTTCCCCACATGGGGCTGGGAAGGCGGCTCCGTGGTAGAGCGCTCGCCTTGAGCTGAAGAGCTGAGGGACAGCGCCCAGGCCCAGAGCTCAGGCCCCATGACCAGACCCTGAAAAAAAGAAAAAAAGATTTCCCCACATGGTGGAAAAAGAAAGCCAACTGTGATGACTGGAGCCTCTGAGATGGCCAAGGCAGAGAGCTGCAGGGAAGTGAGCCTGACCGGCTGCTGGCCTTCGCTGCCTTCTAAACTTCAGCCAATTGTACTATCCTGACCGCATAGCTGAGGACAGGAGAGGCAGAGAGGAAAGGGCAGAGCTGGAGTTCTGCACCTGCTGGGGGCAGGCTCAGCACATAGGCCACGCCCTGGCCACGCCCACTGGCAGGAAGAGCCAATGGGAGCAGCTATTAAAACAGCAATTTCATTCAGCCAGTGAGCACTGACCATGGGCGCGACTTTGTAGTGTGTAGCTTTCATAAATATGTCTCGTGTTTTTCCAGTTGAGTAAGTGCAACAATTCCAGACTTTCATGTAATTAAAATGACTTGCATTTAAGCCTTCAAAGTGTTCTAACAAATCAGAAAGGTGCAGATTCCACACTTAGGAAACACCAGGATACTGTGTGCAAAAGAACTGGGTGTGGGGGTTGTTTGGTAAGGTTTATGACACTTAAGTTTGGGCTTACACTAGGTACAGCAGAACACACCTGTAGCCCTTGCTAGGTAGGAGGCTGAGGCGGGAGGATGCTTGCGCCCAGGATTTGGAGGCCAGCCTGGAAATGTAGTAAAGGCCTGTCCCGATGACCGATGCCTGTCTCGGTGGTAAGCGATCAGTCCGCGCACACTGGAGGGTGTTTGGGTGACCAGGCCCTGTTCCACTCACCCGCCTTCTGCACTTGTACCACATATGCAAGCATGGTTATCATCTATTACTGGCTTCACCTGTCTGGCAGCTGCACAACGAGATCTGCGGTGGGCACGTGTGTGTGAACTGAGCGTGAGGCAAGTAGGAGGGAAGAGCAGGAAGGAGAGGTATCATCCCAGCAGCCACAGCTACAGAGAATGAAAGCCACTCTTGACCCTGACGGACGATGGGAAGCCTGAATACAGGAGCTCCCGTGACTCCTCTGAACAGGGACCGAGACAGGACTGGTGTGGACAGGGGCTCACAGCTCCCGAAGGGAAGCAGGGGTAAGCCAGCAGAATTCACACACGCAGATACCACCAGAAATTGGGGCCAAGACATTTCTTCAAAGAGGGGCTGCAGGAATAGGCATTGGGGAGGTATGCTTCCTTCTGCTTCCTGTGTGCCAGGCAGCTGAGGCTCATATGAGCCAGTGCACACAGACCCCCGCTTCCTACTCTGTCCACCCAGGACAAGGGCGTTAGTCCCGGGTTTCTGCTGCTCCCGGGGAAGCCAATCACAGAGCTCCACCCAGGAGCCAAAGGGAGTCCTGCCCCCCCCCACACACACCTCTGGTGTTTACCTTTCCTCCTGCTGCTATGTATCATGCATGCACTCTGAGAACCATTAGTGCCCTTGTACCTTTAAAGAAATACTTCCAGTTGGGGTCCTAGCTACTCAGGAGGCTGAGATCTGAGGATCGCGGTTCAAAGCCAGGCCAGGAAGGAAAGTCTGTGAGACTCTTATCTCCAATTAACTACCAGAAAACCAGAAGTGGTGCTGTGGCTCAAGTGGTAGAGCGCTCACCTTGAGCTGAAGAGCTGAGGGACAGAGCCCAAGCCCTAGAGTTCAAGCCCCATAACCAAAATAACAACAAACAAACAAACAAACAAAAAATGCTTCCATTCTCCCCGTGGACCTCGTGGAAGCGGTGAAGCCTTCCTCACAGGATCAACAGGTGCTGATCCAAATCTCAGAAAGCTGCCCAGGGTGTTTTTGTTAGCTGGGCAGTTGCTGAATTGTTCTACATCTCCCCCTAGTGGGCCATCCGTGAATTATTTTTAAAAGACATGCTAAAGAATTATAGGTCTTAAGAAATCCACTTTTGTGAATCCTGTGAGTTCAATAAGACCTTTAATTGTTCTTTTTATATCACAAACATAAAAAGTGTAGACACAGAGGAAGTGCTCACATCCCTGACCATCCCTACAAACCAAAACCACTCTAAGATCCAATCTCACCCCAGCTAGATTGGACAACATCAAACAACACATGCAGGCAGAGATGTGGGGGAAAGGAGCCCTATGGCACTGCTGGCAGGAATATGAACTAGTGCAGCCGCTCTGGAAGGAGATCTGGAGGTTCCTCAAAAAACTAAATGTAAAGCCGGGCATCGGTGGCTCACGCCTGTAACCCTAGCTACTTAGGAGGCTGAGATCTGAGGATCACGGTTCAAAGCCAGCCTGGGCAGGAAAGTCCATGAGACTCTTCAATAAACCACCAGAAAACCGGAAGTGGCGCTGTGGCTCAAGTGGTGGAGCCCTAGCCTGGAGCTGAAGAGCTGAAGGACAGCGCCCAAGCCCAGAGTTCAGGCCCCACGACTGACAACAAAAAACAAAAAAACTAAACATAGACCTTCCCTCTGACCCAGCCATACCACTCCTGCGCATCTACCCAGAACATCACAAGTCAGGATACGATAAAGACATCTGCACCTCCATGTTCACTGCTGCACTATTCATAATAGTCCCAGCCCAGATGCCCTACAACCGATGAATGGATCGAATGTGGTAGCTATACACAACAGAATTTTACTCATCCATTAGATAAGATTATGTCATTTGCAGGGAAATGGGTAGACCTAGAACAAATCTCTTACTCACATGAGCCAGGCTGTCATCTGATACTGGACATTATCTGAACTAAAGAATAAGTATACTGGGCTGTTTGGTTTCTATTATGATAGAGACATATGCCCAAAGGCTGTAGATTACAGTAGCTCTTGTTTAGCTTCCTTGAAAAGGGGGACTGGGAAGGTGGCTCAGTGGTAGAGTGCTTGCCTTGCATGCCTGAGGCCCTGGGTTCGATTCCTCAGCACCACATAAGCAAAAAGAAAAAAGCCGGAAGT
>NW_012267317.1:3196486-3201269 GCF_000151885.1 Dipodomys ordii | reverse complement strand
AGTGGTAGAGTGCTTGCCTTGCATGCATGAGGCCCTGAGTTCGATTCCTCAGCACCACATAAGCAGAAAAAGCTGGAAGTGGCACTGTGGCTCAAGTGGTAGGGCGCTAGCCTTGAGCTGAAGAGCTCAGGGACAGCACCCAGGCCTGGAGTTCAGGCCCCACAACTGGCAAAAAACATCACCTTTCTTGTCCTAAATGTTACAACCTTGCTGGAACATTGTTTTAAAATCCCTTCCTTGTCCTAAACATTTCAACTTTGTTGTAAAACTCTGGTCAATGGTGGTGGTTCGCTCCTGTAATCCCAGCTACTCAGGAGGCCAAGATCAGGAGGATCAACGTTCCAGGCCAGTCTGAGCAATGGAATTCAGCGAAGCCTCTATCTCAAAAAGCCACGCATGATGGGCCACGCTGGTAACCACAGCTGCGGAGGAGGCACAGGCAGGCAGGTCCTGCCATCTCCTTGGACAAAAATGCAAGACCTTATCCAAAAATAACAGAAACAAAAAGGGCTGGCGGAATGGGCTCAAGTGGTAGTGCACCCAAGTTCAAACCTCCATACCATACTGCCAAAAGTAAAAATAAGGCTGACTTTGATTGGACATGATCATACATGGTCTATTGATCAGCCAAACTAGAAACGTATCTGGGTCTGCAACACAGAGATAGAGGTTCTGACCAATCAGAACCAGGTTCCAAGGAAGGGGGGAAGGGGAAGCTGTGTAGGTTTGGATACTGACACAGAGGCTCTGATAAAGAAACAAGAGTGCACGTACCTCCTGATGTGTGTCCTGGGTCCGTGGGTCCGGCATCACTGGCCGTGGCTCTGGTCTTCCTGGATGCCATGGTCACAAGGGGGAGGTGGCCGGAGTTCACCTCCAGCAGTGACTCGTTTTCTTTGTAGTTTGGTATTGGCACTGGGGTTTTGACCTCAGGACCTCCTGCCTGCTAGACTGTGGTCTACCATTGAGACTGTCTTTTCTGCACTGATTCTGTCTCTTCCTACCCAGGGGGCACCTGGCCTGGGCTCCTATTTTTCTACTTCTTGGCTACCAGTCACCAGCACAGTTCCTGGTTGAGAAGGGGTCTCAGTGTGTGCCCAATGCAGCTCACAACTTCGATCCTCACCACCTCAGCCTCCCGCGAAGCTAGGATGGCAGGCGTGAGCCTTTGGCACCCAGCAAGCCACTGATGGCCCAGGAGAGCCTTCCCCGTTATGCGCGTTTCCGGAGCTGACCTCCTCAGGCAAGGCTAGTGACAGGGTCATGACGGGACATGTCACTTGTACCCCAAGATGAGATCAAATTCCCAAAAGATGGCTAGCAATCAAGAGTGTGAGTGAGTGGCTGAGGGATTTAAGACGGGGAGCAGTACCTGCTGATAACGCTGGCCATGCACACAGAACCAGGGCCCGTGGGAAGCTCGCGGAGGTCGGCAGGCCTTCCTCACGGAGCTGGAGCGGACAGAAGGAGCCGGAATCCCCGCCTATGCGATCCCAGTGGGGCAGGTGGGAGGGGCCATGGAGACCCCTGTCACTTGATGACTGTCTCTTTGGCTGGCTGGGGACGGAACCCCAGGGCTTCAAGTGTGACACGCAGGTGCTCTAGCACGGCACGGCACTGTCAGCTCCTTGACAGACGGGGCTTCGTCTCCCTCGCCCCCTCAGAGAAACTCACTTTGGCACTGTTGGCCAATTACTTCGATCTTCTTGGAAGATTTATTGTTGTTTGTAATATTGTTTTTAATGAATTTCTACTAGCACCAATTACCTATCATGAACATGGTGTTAAAGAATAACATCAGCTGGGCACTGGTGGCTCACACCTGTAATCCTACCTACTCAGGAGGCTGAGATCTGAGGATCATGGTTCAAAGCCCAGGTGGAAAATCCATGAGACACTTACATCCAATAAACCACCAGAAAACTGGAAATGGCGCTGTGGCTCAAGTGATAGAGTATTCACCTTGAGCTGAAGAGCTGAGGGACAGCGCCCAGGCCCAGAGATCAAGCTTCACAACCGACTAAATAAATACATAAATAGATAAAATAAAACCATAGCTGTCTAAAGCTCTTGGTTGAGTTTGTATTGCTTAAACAACAGGAATTTGTCCTCTCCGTTCTGGAAGCCAGAGGCTGATTTGAAGATGGCGGTACAGCGTCCCCGCAGAGTGGAGGGTGCTTCCTTGCCGCTGTGTTTCCGGCGGCCATGCAGACGTGCCGTGGAGACACGGTTCCCATCTGTGCAGCGCTCTCTCTGTGTGTGAAGACAAGACACAGGCAGATCTGGTGCTCTGCCTTCACAAGCTGGCCGCCCACAGTCCTGCTTCGGATCGCACCGCGGGCCTGGCTTCCGAAACTCAGTGCTCGGTCTGAGGAGCCTCCACCTGTCACACACAGCCCCGCTCAGCCTTTGCTGCTCTTTTGTATTGTTTTCCATGAAAACAGCACAAGTTATCCACTCCTTCCAAGAACCTTGGCTTGTTTCCAGGTGCCGGGGACCCTGGGCCTGGCGCATGCGAGGCAAGTGCCCGCCTCTGAGCTCCATCCGTGACCCTCCCGATGCATTTCTTCATAATATTACTAATTATCATTATGAATTACCAAGACTAATTATGACTATTGTCAATATCACTGCACAAAGAAACACATTCCTGCTCAGCTTGTCCAAGAGAGGCTCCAGAGTCATGAAGTCTTCAGTGCGGCTGTCTGCCAGGGAAGAGGACAGAAGGACACACATCGAGGACAGAAGGATTCACACACATCCTCTTCCTCCACGGAGCTGTGGCAGGAGTCTGGTTCCAAGCAGACCACCGGTCAGACTCTTGTGTGTGTGTGTGTGTGTCTGTCTGTCTGTCTGTCTGTCTGTCTCAAATCTGTTGAGTCTAAAAGAAGAAAACTCACTGGCTGAACTCACATATTAACATCTAAGTACTGAGTCATGTATTACAGTGCCAAACATTAAAAGATACTGGTGGCTCATTTTTTTTTGTCAGTCATGGGGCTTGAACTCTGGGCCTGGGCGCTGTCCCTCAGCTCTTCAGCTCAAGGCAAGCGCTCTACCGCTTGAGCCACAGCACCACTTCCAGTTCTATAGTGGTTTATTGGAGATAAGAGTCTCATGGCCTTTCTTGCCCAGGCTGGCTTTGAACCTCGATCCTCAGATCTCAGCCTCCTGAGTAGCTAGGATGACAGGGGTGAGCCACTGGCACCCAGCATGGTGGCTCATTCTTAAGAACCTAGCTACTCTGGAGGCTGAGAGATGAGATTTGTTCAAAACCAGCCTGGGCAGAAAAGTCCTTGAGACTTTCCTGTCCAATATTTTTTGGGGTGGAGGTTGGTCTTGAGGCTTGAACTCTGGGCCTGGGTGCTGTCCCTTAGCTCTTCTACTACTTGAGCCACAGCACCACTTCTGGTTTTCTGGTGGTTAGTTGTAGAAAAGAGTCTATGGATTTTCCTGCCCAGCCTGACTTTGAACCGTAATCCTCAGATCTCAGCCTCCTGAGTAGCTAGGATTATAGGCGTGAGCCACTGGCAGTCATATCTAGTTAACAACCAAACAACCAGAGGTGGAGCTGTGGCTCAAATGGTAAAGTGTCAGCATTGAGCAAAAAAGCTAAAGGACAGCACCCAGCTACTCAGTTCAAGCCCCAGTACCAGCACAAAATAAAATATGAACATAAAGCCCGTGTAGCTTATCTTTCAGTTACTGGTGATACATTGACAGCGTGTTGTTTTCCTTAAGGTTATTTCATAAGAGCTGGACACTAGGTCCAGCCTAGGAAAGGTT
Source organism: Dipodomys ordii (assembly GCF_000151885.1). Classification (NCBI taxonomy): domain Eukaryota; kingdom Metazoa; phylum Chordata; class Mammalia; order Rodentia; family Heteromyidae; genus Dipodomys; species Dipodomys ordii. The sequence goes on along the minus strand of NW_012267317.1, from coordinate 3,197,483 downwards.
GCCCTGCATTGGGACTTTGACCACAGCTAAGGCTGTGGGCTCCAGCCCCCCCCCCCCCGCCGGCAGGGCCCCGAGGGCTGCCTCTGTCCTGTGTGATGTCACCGGCTTTGTGAGGCAGTCCCAGGCTGCATGTGGAGCACCGCGATGAAGGCAGTGCCAGCAGAAAGTCTCCATCTTCCAGTCATTCACGCAGACCCTGGCTGCTTTCCTTCAAAGCTCATCACCTTCAAAGCGGTCAGTGTGCCTACGCCAGTAGTAAGTGGAATGAGGCGGAGGGGATGGACCGGGTGGGCCAAGGAGGAGCAGGAGTCCTTGCGCCTCAATTCAGACCCCAAACCTGCAATGGGATGTGGTCCCCAGGGATTCGGATCAAGATCTACTTGACTTTTCAAGAGGGAGAGTGGCCCCGGGCTGCGTACTATCGCGGCTTCTCATTGGACGCCCCACTGTGTTCTACAGCACGGAAACATGTTACTTATTCCAAAGACACAACAGGTCCTGTCCGCTGACCAGGGTTAAGTTGTTTCAGAACCAGCATCAGTGATTCACACCTCTAATCCTAGCTACTCAAGAGCTTGGGATCTGAGGATCCCATTCTGAAGCTGGCCTGGGCCGCAAGGTCCTTGAGACTCATATCTCCAACTAACCAGCAAAACACAGGATCAGAGGCATGGCTCAAATAGTAGAGCACCAGCCTTCAGCAAGAAAAACAAAGTAAGAGTGTGAGGCCCTGGGCTTAAACCTCAGTATCATGACAACCAATAATGATGATGATGATGATCCATCAATTCCTAACACGTGAATTCAACATAGTTTAGTGAAGAACATTACTCAACAAGATTCCCTACCTCAGGATCCAGAGTGGAAAAGCCACCGTGGGCCTCTTGGTTCTCTTGGGACGCAGAGGCTTTACCACCAAGTGGGGAGCCGGGCAGGGCAGGGCAGGGCAGGGGAGGGGAGGGGAGGGCAGGGCAGGGCAGGGCAGGGCAGGGCAGGG
>NW_012267317.1:3193132-3196181 GCF_000151885.1 Dipodomys ordii | reverse complement strand
AGGGCAGGGCAGGGGAGGGGAGGGGAGGGGAGGGGAGGGAAGGGCAGGGCAGGGCAGGGCAGGGAAGGTGAGTAGTACAGAGGAAGAGAGCAACCTCTACTTTAAGAAAATGGAAGATTTTATAAATAAGAACAAGAAACAAGAAAATGAAAGAGGATATTTTTTTAAGTTTGCATCTAAAGAGAATTCCTCCCAAGTTCTGTTACTATATGAGAATCCTGCAGAATACGGGCTTACGTCTCCATAATAATCCCGGCATATAAATACGTGTGCATTTTATATATGAGAGCTGATTCCCCTCCAAATATGTTTTCATTTAATTAGCATCCAACTGGTTTCCCTTTAGAGTATAAAAATCTTTTAGCTTTTAATTAGCTTTTAGCTACTTTTGCTCTTGGAGAAAGGTAATACAAAATCCTTTGAAATTTAAAGCCTTTCATAGGAAGATGGTCTGATACTATAATTTAAATACCATTGTTTCTTTCTCTCTGTTTTGGGGGGCTGGGTATGGAGTCAGGCTCTGTGTGCCTATTTTAATCCATTGCTCCTCCAAGTTGGAAGCAACTTTCCCCTGTTACATATTTGATATGTTTCCCTCATGGAATCCAGACTTCATTTGTAAAGTGTTAAGTCATTCTGTTGCTGAACTTTTACTGTGAATCCAGAATCTTTGTCAAATCCTGGGTCCTTGGAGAATGTTCCAGATGGCTTTATAAGTGAAGCATCTTTGCGCCCTCAGAGAAATCAAAATCTGATTTTTGATTTGTGTGTGTGTGTGTGTGTGTGTGTGTGTGTGTGTGTGTGTGCTGGTCCTGGGGCTTGAACTCAGAGCCTGGGTGCTGTTTCTGAGCTTTTTTGCTCAAGGCTACTATCTATCATTCTACTTTAGCTGTTTGGTGATTAATTGGAGATAAGTGTTTCAGGGACTTTCCTGCCTGGGCTGGCTTTGAACTGTGATTCTCAAATCTTAGCCTCTTGAGTAGTTAGGATGACAGGTGTAAAACACCAGCACCCTGCACTACTTGTTTTTATACTGGCATACATGTGCAGATTTTACACAATCTGCTCTAAGGGCTTGACTAATGGAAAATACCAAGCCTAATGTATGTGGTAAGGATCAATAGGAAAATGCCTCTCTGATAATTGCCTTTAAGCCAAATGGATGATGGCCTACAAGCAGCTGAAGTGTCTAACAATGCTTCCCTCTCACTTCCCTCTGCCTCAGACCTTGGGACGGACCACTGAGGAGATGCTACATGTACAATGAGAAGCCTCATCCTGTATGGTTTATTCTACACGTCCCTCACATTTGGGGTCTGGACAGCGCTGTTATTTGCATATTTCCATCACAGTCATGTGAGCAGAGAGTCGAACAAAATCCAGGAGCCTTCATCGTTTTTGTCCCTTGGGAAAAAGGAGTACCACCAGCTAGTGAGGACCACAGAGCGAACGCCAGAACAGCATGCCAGAGACCGCCATCTGGACAGAGACAGACCCAGACGCAGGATATTCCCGCCTATGTCACGTAAGTGCTGCCATGCTCTCTGCAGGCCACTATGAGGGGAAATGAATACTCCAGAAATTGGAAGAATGACAGAATGTCCTTTTACAGTAATTAAAATGTTTAATTCGAAATATCTAATATAGTTGTATATATTGATGTACCAAATAGTAAAACAAACACACAGGTATTTACTATCTAAATTTTGTTCTGTGTGTGTGTGTGTGTGTGTGCCAATACTGGGACTTGAACTCAGGGCCTGAGTGCTGACCAGGGACTTTTTGCTGAAAGCTAGCACTCTACTACTTGAGCCACTGCTCCATTTCTGGCCTTTTTGCTTTTTGTTTTTTGGTAGTTAATTAGAGATGAGAGTCTCAGAGACTTTCCTACCCAGGCTAGCTTCAAACTGTGATCCTCAGATCTCAGCCTCCTGAGTAGCTAGGATTACAGGCTGACCCACCAGCACCTGGTTTAAATTCTACACTTTATAGTTTGCTGTATTTCTTCAGACAGCAGATATTCCTTGTACAAAGGAGTTTCTCTATGGTATTTCCACACAGGCATATAATTTACCCACATTCACCCTTTCTATTCCTCCTCCTCCTCCTCCTCCTCCTCCCTCCTCTCTTGCCTCTCTAATAGTCCATTCCCCCTTTTGTTTCTTCTTGGTCTGGATTCTTTCTCTCTCTCTCTCTCTCTCTCTCTCTCTCTGTACTGGGACTTGAACTCACAGTCTTGTGCTCTTGCCTGGTTTTTATTGCTCACGGCTGACATTCCACCACTTAAACCACACTTCTACTTTCTTTCTCTCTCTCTCTCTCTTTCTCTCTCTCTCTCTTTCTTTCTTTCTGTCCTGGGGCTTGAACTCTGGGCTTGGGCACTATCCTTGCGCTCTACAGCTCAAGGCGAGTGCTCTCCCTGAGCACCGCCTCCTCCCTGAGCCACTTTCCTAATTCTTCTTAAAGAGATAAAGTGTCAATAGGTATAGTAAAAGCTGTACCATGCTTCCTATACCCCCCACCTCAGAGGTGGTGCCGCCTGTCCGTCTGTCGGTCCGCATCCTCTGGCTCGTTTCTAAGCAGGTTCCGCCTTGCTACTCTGAAATATCAGCACACTTTGTCTGTGCACATCCTTTTGCAGCTTGCTTTTCTCTCTCACTATTTTGTGTGTAAGATTCTTCTCCACACGTCCATACCTATGAAGACAGTTTAACAAACACGCCGCCTCAAAAGACAAAGACCAGCCTGGCGCCTGGCTCACGCCGGTCATCCTGGCTACTCAGGAGGCTGCGATCTGAGGATCTCGGTTCAAAGCCAGCAGGGCAGAAACAACTGTGAGACTCTGATCTCCAATAAACCACCAGAAAACGGGAAGTGGCTCAAGCCTTGAGCTGAAGAGCAGAGGGAGAGCGCCAGCCCAGAGTTCCAGCCCCACGAACTACAAAAGAAAGAGGAAAAGAAAAAAAGAAAGAGGGAAAACTGAAGCCACAAAAGCCAACCCTGTGAGCTGTGGATCACGGCCTTGCTGCTCCCCTTCCTGAGCACCGCC
>NW_012267317.1:3186849-3192379 GCF_000151885.1 Dipodomys ordii | reverse complement strand
CCTGAGCACCACCCTCCTGAGCACCGCCCCCTCCCTGAGCACCGCTCCAGCTTGGGACACAAGGCACCCTCCCCCCCAGACCTGAATCCTGCCTACAAAGCCCCACAGCTCCGAGGAAAAGGAAACTGACCCTGGACAGCACGGGCCAGAGCCTGCTTGTCCTCCAGAGACACAGTTTGGGGCTGGGTTAAAGGCTGGGGGGGGGGTCTGCTGGGAGGTGTGGCCTGGCTGCCCATCACAGAGGGCGGCCGCTGACCTCTGTTGAAACACAGCCATAGCTTTGGGCATGGGTAATTTGTAAGTGTTTGAGGGAGATCTTTCCAAACAAACTCCACAGTGAAAACCAGCTATAATCTTCAGCACTTACATAAATGGATGGATATATATATATATATATATATATATATATATATATATATATATATATATGAGTGTTATATATATATATATATATATATGATGGATATATATATATATATATATATATATATATATATATATGAACGAGAGAAATACCCTCCTCTTCCATTTCCATCCCAAAGAGGTTATATATCAGCTTGTCTCTGCAATTTGCTTTAACAATGCACCATGCTCATCTTTTTATCTAGGTGCATAGAGATGTGCAGCGTCGCTGATGGTTGTAGGAAGGTGCCGAATGGGTCCACTGATGGATATTTAGGTCTTAAATTTCTGCTGATGTGTTCCCCTTCCCTCAGCGCACACGAACACACATACACACACGTGCAGAGGAACCCGCATGGCCCTCTAGGCCGTGGAGTATATGCAATTTTTAAATTTAATACTTAGGAGTATATGCAATTTGCCAGCGTTATCAGCCTCCCACAGTGAATGGGAGTGCATTTCTCCTTACCCTTGCTAACTCCGGCTGCTGTTCTGTGCTCTGATTGGTTGGCCGTGCCTTCTGGTGTTTACCGTGAGTCACCTGAGCCAGCCCTGCAGCCAGGCCTGCTCCTCACAGAGCATAGGGAGCCTATGTCCTTCTGTCTGTCCGTTCCTCCATCTCTAGAGCAATGGCGGCCCACCTTTGTTCCTTCACCTCCAGCCCCTAGGGGCCCTTTCTACACGGGATGTCTCCACTCCAAATTCTTTTATTTGGTGTGTGTGTGGGGGGGGGGGTTCTACCTGAAATGCAGGTCCTTACATAAACCACTTGAATTCAAAAATTGCTTTATCTTCAGGGGACTGAACTAGGTGAGAAAGTCTCCACGAACAGTTGTGCATTTTAGAATTCTTGCTTGTCCGCTGTTCACCTCCTAACTTGCAGCTCCCTAAAAGGAGGGAGTATGCCCAGAATGTTCCTTCAGTCACAGAGGTGATGAGAGCTGGAAGTGGAACTGAATTGGGAGACAGAATTGAGAGACAAGAAGCCCCAGGACAGAAGAAAGAGGCACTTGTGGACTTGTGGGTTTATAATCCCAGTCATTTCCTAAAACAAACAAAAGTTCATTGTGGTGTGTGTATGTGTGTATGTGGGTGCAAACATGCATGCCTGTCCTGGGGCTTGAACTCAAGGCCTGAGTGCAATCCCTGAGCTTTTCTGCTCAAGGCTGGCATCCTACCACTTGAGCCACAGCTCCACTCCTAGGTTTTTGTGTGTGCGGTTAATTGCAGATAGAATATTACAGACTTTCTTGCTTGGGCTGGCTTTAATCTCGGCCTCATAGTTAGCTGGGATTCCAGGCCTGAGCCACAGACACCTGGCTAGGTTGTGATTATTTTAACTGATCATGGCCGGGGAACATCTCCTTTAGTTCTTACAAGGGCTAAGAATTTTTCAAATGCATTTGAAGTATCATTCTGGTCTCCAAATTCTAGTGTTTTCCCTTAAAGGATTGAGTTTCCAATTGCTTTTTGAAGTATGAGCATAGCAAAATCCGACCTTGCAATAGTAATCCTTATTCATTACAATTTCCATTTCCCTGCAAATCTTTACCCTGAGCTAGTGTATGTTAGTAGAATAAGCGTGGACTCTTTTGCCTGTCACTATTATAGTAGCAGTGGTCGTCGTTGTTGTTGTAGTAGTAGTGCCAGTGCAGCGGGGGCTTGAACTCAGAGCCTAGGTGCATCCCTTTTTACAGGGACTGTGGGTGTGTGCCACGGGTGTCAGTTTGCCTGGCTCTGTTTTGGTAGGCATTTCTCCTGTGGAGATGTAGCCCTGGGCCAGGCTTTGTGCACACCCACTCTGCGGGGCTCAGGGGCGTGCGCTCTGCCTCACTGCAGACGGGGCTGGGGATCTGCTTGCTCTGGCTCCACTGCCGCTAGTGGCCGGCCATGGAGAGCCTGTGGTCGGCTGGGCAGAGCCCTGCCTCTCCACATCAGGGTGAAGGTTTGGTGTGCAAGGCCTCTAGGCCGGAGCAGGCATTGCCAAGGGCTCTCAGCCGCTCAGCTTCCTCCCCCACCCCCTGGAGAATTCATTTATTATTTTTGGAGGTACCAGGGCTTGAACTAGGGGCCTTGTACCTGCTAGGCAAACCTTTTATGGGTTTTATTTTTAAATTTTTATCAACTTTATTATTATTATATTTATTATATTTTTTTTGTCAGTTGTGGGGCCTGAACTCTGGGCCTGGGCACTGTTCCTCAGCTCTTCAGCTCAAGGCTAGCACTCTACTACTTGAGCCTCAGCCACTTCTGGCTTTTTCTGCTTATGTGGTGCTGAGGAATGGAACCCAGGGCCTCATGCATGCAAGGCAAGCGCTCTACCACTGAGCCACCTTCCCAGCCCCGACTTTATTGTTATGACAGAGGTGATGTACAGAGGGATTACAATGACACGAGTCAGGCAATGAGTGCAGTTTCTTTCATACAATGTCTTCTGTCCCTCACTGTCTCCCAGGCCTCTGTCCCGTCTCCTCCCACGAGTTGTATAGTTCACGTTCATCAGTGTCCAGTGAGCTCCATGGCTACGCGTGTTCACCCTTTTCCCTCCAGTTCTGTGCCCTCCCTAACTTTTTTTTGCCGGTCCTGGGGCTTGAACTCAGGGCCTGGGCTTCTTTTGCTCCAGGCTAGCACTCCTCATTTGAGCCACAGTGCCATTTCTGGCTTTTTCTGTTTCTATGATACTGAGTAGTCAAACCCAGGGTTTCATGTATGCTAGGCAAGCACTCTACCACTTGAGCCACAGCACCATTTTGAGCTTTTTTTTGTCAGTTGTAGGGCTTGAACTCTGGGTCTGGGAGCTCTTCAGCTCAAGGTGAGCGCTCCACCACTTGAGCCACAGCGCCACTTCCGGTTTTCTGGTGGTTAATTAGAGATAAGAGTCTCACGGACTTTCCTGCCCAGGCTGGCTTTGAACTGTGATCCTTGGATCTCAGCCTCCTGAGTAGCTAGGATGACAGGCATGAGCCACACTGGCTTGGGCTGGTTATTTTTGTGGCAGGGTCTTGGCTTTGGGTGTGCGGGTAGATTATGGGATGAGACACTTTGGCTTTCTGTTGTCCAGTTAGGCGTTGCCAGGCACGGGGCCGAGCCCCACCCAAGGAAGATTTGGAGGTAGACTTTGCTAACCCAGTGGTCTTGCTCCCTGTGAATACTCGGACGTTCAGCCGAGTGGTTTTGCTGCTTCCTGACCCAGGCAGAGGCGAGACTCAGGACAGAGCTGCTCCCCGGGGGCCTGGGCCCGTGGGACAATAAATAGCAAGGCTTTCACCCGTGTGACTCTACCTACCTTTCCTTGCAGAAACGAAGTTTAACTTTTCCAACCCAGAACATCTTAATGAACTCTCAACGTATGGATTTAATTCCATCTTCAGTAGAAGACTGGGAGGCATGAGAGAGGTCCCCGACACCAGGGATAAAAAGTAGGTTCTTTCTAAATCTGTTTCCAAAAATAGTTATGAGCGTTTGATTTTAGCATGTTAGAAGTCTTGCAGGATGGGTTTCTCTTGTAGGTCTAAAAGTTAGATAAACTGTGGTGGCTCATACCTGTAATCCCAGCAACTCAGGAGGCTGAGAGCTGAGGATTGCAGTTCAAAGCCAACCTAGGCAAGAAAGGCTATGAGACTGATCCCTAATGAACCACAACAGGCTGGAAGTGAAGTTTAGCACTGGCCTTAAGCACAGAAGCTTAGGGATGGCAGCCAGGCCCCAGCTCAAGCCTCAGGACCAACCACGTGAAGATCTTAGCTCAGGAAGATATTATCAAGGTGCAGAAAATAGGAATAGCTAGAACATTTTGGAGGTTTCTAAGAACAAAATCGCCCATGGGTCTTTTATTCAATCGCCAGTGAGGGCCTTTCACCAAAGGTGAGCTCATTCCTAATAGAATTACTTGCCAAAGCTATTATTTTCTCCAAACCTGCTTAGTTTTCATTGTTCCCTCAGTCATTTGAGTTAGTGCCTGGACTACAATCTGCAAAATACAAGTAACACTGTAGCCATCTTTAAGTGAAGGTTTGGTGGTGTAATAAAAGCACAGTCCTCAGCCCACCCAGCTCCAGAACTTTCTCATCAACCAGTCTGAAACTCTGCCCCATTTACCACCAGGACACAGCACCCTGGCCGAAGCCCACACTGCGTCCTGTGCCTGGGGACCTGGCCACCAGGCACCCCAGGAACTGAGACCCCGCAGTCTCTGTGTTCTAGGGGGTGAGTTTGCCTCTCTCAGCACAACATCCCAGGTTCAGCCCTGCTGTGACCCGGATGTGTTCAGGACTTTTAAATTTAGGAAAAATACTGGGAAACATAGCTATCACCCAGTAATTTCAAGAAACTGGAACTATGGAAAGCCACAAATCCTACTTATGACGCAGCACACACAAGAGATACAGGTTTTGTGCATAACAGCACGGTCTGTGCAGAATAAAAGACAAAAAACTTCAATATTCTCAGCCATGGGATGTGGTATGAATTTAATTTAGAAGGCTTTTTGTGTGTGCATGTGTGCAGTACTGGGGCTTGAACTCAAATTCTCACTTATTTTCCCGTAGCACATCTTTGCGCAAGGCTGGCGCTCTTCCACTTGAGCCACAGCTCCACTTCTGGCTTTTTGCCAGACAATTATTGGTCAGAGTCCTGGCTGAGCACAAACAATGATCTTCAGATCTCAGCCTCCTGAATAACTGGGATTACAGGCCTGAGCCACCAGTGCCCAGCAAAAGGGACAATTTTAAATCATCTGAATAACTACCACAAAAGTCAATGCTTTTTAATTACAGTAAGTTGGATTTCTTGCCAGGCCCCGTTTCTCCCCCTAAATCGCATATAAAATTGCCTCCTCTTTTCATCAATGATCACTTGTTTAAAAAACACAGAAAATTCAGAGATTTGTCTGAGAAGTGGACCTGGCAGTGATAGTATTCAAAATGGGATCTTGTAGCCGGGCGCTGGTGGCTCACGCCTGTAATCCTAGCTACTCAGGAGGCTGAGATCTGAGGATCACAGTTCAAAGCCAGCCTGGGCAGGATAGTCTCTTATCTCCAATAAACCATTATTGCCTTGAGCTGAAGAGCTGAGGGACAGCACCCAGGCCTAGAGTTCAAGCCTCATGATCGACAAAAAAAAAAAAAAA
>NW_012267317.1:3181062-3184920 GCF_000151885.1 Dipodomys ordii | reverse complement strand
CCTGCCCGGGCTGGCTTTGAACCGCGATCCTCAGATCTCAGCCTCCTGAGTAGCTAGGATTACAGGCGTGAGCCACCAGCGCCCGGCTTTTTTTTTCTTATTTTTGCTTATGTGGTTCTGAGGAATCGAACCCAGGGCCTCATGCATGCAAGGCAAGCACTCTACCACTGAGCCACGTTCCCAGCCCCACAGCTCCTAGTTTTGTTCAGCTTTATCTACTGTTGGCCTGATCTGCTTCCTGTTTCTGGTCTGGTCTTTAGCATCAACTTCCTGTTACTAATTTGGGGCTTCATTTGTTCTTCTTTTTCTAGTTTCTTAAGGCGCAGTGAAGGTTGTTTGCTTTGAATGTTTTTGACCATTGGGTAAGCACCCTTGCATGCATACTTTACGCCTTCACAGTCCTGTTTGTGGGGGGAGGCGTTTGAATGAGACTGCTCAGCTCTGGCCCAGGCCCCGTGACTTCTCACGCTGTGTGGACATCACAGCCATCATCCGCTCACCCACGTGCCCACGCAGGGGCTGGGAATGCTGCTGTCTCCTTCCATGACACCCTCAGCCCACCTTTGCCCAGCAGGGGCTGCCCAGGATCCCTGAGCCTCGCCCGCCTGCCCCTTCTGCTCCGGCATTCCCGGGGGAACTGCTCCCCAGGAACCATAGGTTTATATTCTGACCCCACCGCCAGCCGCAGCCCTTAGCCCAGGACTGGCGACTGAGCCAAGCTCAGGCAACGAAATGTTGCCTGGCAAGGGGGGGGGGGAGGGAAAGAGAAAGTCTTACCATTCCTCCTTGGGTGTTGGACTGAGTATAAGATCCTCAGTGGACCACATCTCCCACCCTTGGAGGCGACAAAGTGTACAGCGAGGAGCCATTCTGCAGAAGGAGAACAAAGAGCACGTCATACGCAGCCCTAAGCAACAAGCCGCTGTGCTGGAATTTTACGTGTGTGATCCACGGAACCCGGTGGCTCTGAGAGCCAGGCTGACGCTCCCAGCTCCGTGTCTATTGTTCCCAGGTTGAGAACCAGAGCAGCACTGAGAGAGCGCCCAGGTGGCCGGCAGGCCTGCGCTCCAGCCCCTCGCTCTCTGAAGCTCCGGCCCCCTCCCAGACCTCCTATGACACACGCGTGTTACCCAGGAGTGCACCTCCCGGACCTCGTATGACACACACGTGTTACCCAGGAGTACACCTCCACAGAGCTGGCTTTTTAAGTTAGCTCCAAGAGGTTTCAGTAATTTACAACCCCCGAATTCCAAGGTAACCAAGTGGTGATATAGTAGCATAAATAATGGTTGATATTTGCTAGAAATACTACTCAGCTCCTAGGTTTCCCTCATACACACAAAATACTTTTTTTTAAAAAAAGCACCTTTTTGTCAACTACATGGAAGGAATCCAACCACATGCTGCAGCAGATAATCTGAATCTAAAAATAAAGCATGGTGAGTTCTTTGAAGGTTGTACAATATATGTCATATGAACCTCTCCGTGTGTGTTTAGTGATTTTTTTTAATCATAGAAACTAAATACGGACCCAATTTGTGTTTGTACTAAGAAGATCACAGCAACGTCAGGAAAGGGGAATGACAGAATATTCTGAGTGTTAGAATATACGTAGTAAAGGGGAATTCTTTGTACTTAATTTTGACATTCTTCCATGTGCTGTCATTGTGTGGTCATAATGATCAATGGAAGGAAGAAAGATGAACATAAAGTCTGAATGAGTACCCAGAACATCACAAGCTCTGAATCGTTTCTTCCTGTTATTTATTCCTGCAGATGTTATCATAAGAATTATCCGGTTCATCTGCTTACTGCCAGCGTGATCATTTGCTTCCACAATGAAGAATTTAACGCCTTGCTCCGGACCGTGTCCAGCATCCTACACCTCACTCCACCCTACTTCCTTCAAGAAATTATTTTGGTAGATGACAAGAGCGAATTTGGTAAGATGGGACACTAGGGATGGAACCGGCTGGAGGGGGCGGTTCTCAATGGTGACAATGGAGGATTTTACACAAAGGCGGTCTGGGTGGAACTCAAAGTGGACCTGTGCCAGTGCCATCTGTGCCCAGGCTGACTGGCCTGATGACTCTTTCATGAGGTCACCTCATCTTTAGAGCTCACTTCTAGAGGAAGTGACATCCACATAGAGGCTGGAAATTATCCAAGTGGAGAGGAAAGAAGAAGAAGGAAAGGTATTTTAGGTGGAGAAAGTGGCATTGTGGAGCCCCAAAGGGAAGAGAGAAAAGATGGCGAGTTTGGAGTAGTTCTGCAATTTCTGTAGTTTATGTAAAGGAAGAGAAGAACTGGGAGAATCGGGAGAAGGGAACAAAGCCAGCATTTTTAAAAAGTAGCTAGTTAGCTAGGTGCCAAGGGTTCATGCCTGTAATCCCTGCTACTCAGGAAGCTGAGATCCCGAGGATCATGATCCAAAGCCAGCCCAGGCAGGAAAGTCAGAGATAGTCTTATCTTCAATTAAGCAACAAAAGGTCTGAAGGGGAGCTGTGGCTCTCGTGAGCAAAAAAGCTCCGGGACAGTGCCCAGGCCCTGAGTTCAGGCTCCAGGACTGGCGTACACAAGAACAACGAAAGCTAGTCCTAGTGGGCGTTTCTCTCAAGTACACGGAGAGTGGATGAATGAGGACTTCATGCAGCGACCAGACCCGATCTGGGTACTTTACATGAAAAACTGGACTTTGCCCAACTGCACTGAAGCATTATCTCTCTAAGCTTACTGCACTTTAAAAGGATTGTCCTATGAGGACAAGCCTGCCCTGTGGGTCTGGAATTCACCTTCGGGTTTACACCTGGGTCCAAACCCTAGGATGCAAGCAGTACCACGGCGATGTCTCCCCCCCCCCCCCCACACACACATTGCGAGTCTGACCTGGGATGGCCTGGGAAGAATAAGATGAGAAGCAGCAGCAGCAGGATGCTGGGCCAGGGGAGGGGCCCGGGAGCCCCCGTGGGGGTGAGTGCCACTCCAGCCGGCCTCACTGCGTCGCCTGCCAGGGACGTCATTTCTGGGGGAGTTGCCAGCCTCTGGGAATTGAGGCCCACTTATTTCTTGGAGCTGGAAGTGAGGAGGAGAATTGTCTCAGCTGCTCTGCTTCGAGTCGCCCTCTGGGCACCCTCTGCGGAGCAGGAGTTTGGTGGCTCGCTGGGGAAGCGGTCATTGTGAGGTGGTGGCCGCTGCTGGGCCACGGATGTGAACTCTGCACCCCCCCCCGCCCCCCAGGCTCAAGGGCCGCGGATGTGGCTCTGGGAGAGGCCAGGAGTCCCCGGCCGCTCACCACGCAGGGTGCTTAGGCAGCCACAGGGGCTTCGTGCTGGGGAGGTTCAAGTCCGGGGCCTGGCCTTTCACTAGAAGCGAAGCGCAGGAAAAGGTTTTCCAGGGGGCTGTGCTGACTAGCCCCGTTTTGCTCAGGCAGCGTCGGGGAAGGCGCGGTGGGCTGGGACTCGGCCCGAACCTCGCTCACCGGCTCAGGCGTGTACTGCCATTTACCAATGGTCACGTGTGGGATATTTTCCCAGATGACTTGCAAGGAAAACTCGAGTATCACCTGGAAGTTTTCCAGAGGAATATTAAATTAGTGAGGAACAAGAGACGAGAGGGGCTGATTCGATCGAGGCTGATTGGAGCTGATTCTGCCACAGGTATGAACAGCCGCAGGGTGACTGCTGGTGGCCTAGAGGCTGGCTCTCCAGAGCAGGGGTCGCCCTCCGCCCTCCGCCCTCCGCCCTCCGCCCTCCACCCTCCATCCTCCACCCTCTATCCTCCATCCTCCATCCTCCGCCCTCCATCCTCCATCCTCCATCCTCCATCCTCCACCCTCCACCCTCCACCCTCCACCCTCCA
>NW_012267317.1:3172318-3180286 GCF_000151885.1 Dipodomys ordii | reverse complement strand
TCCTCCGCCCTCCATCCTCCATCCTCCATCCTCCACCCTCCATCCTCCACCCTCCACCCTCCATCCTCCATCCTCCATCCTCCATCCTCCATCCTCCACCCTCCGCCCTCCACCCTCCATCCTCCGCCCTCCGCTCCGCCCTCCACTGCCTCTGATAGTGCTCTGCTTCAGAATGGCGGCGCCTCATGATTCAAGCACTGTAGAGCACAGGCTGAGCCCCCCAGCTTCCAACTCTAAGACAGACTTTTCCATGAAAGAGGGGCCACAGGGCCGCACCTGGGCAGGAGAGCAAGACGAGGGCAGACAGAGCTACAGCGTCTCCCAAGGTGGAGAAGGGAGGCTTACGGCAGGATGCGGCCAACCTGGGGCCCCTGGGAGGGAGGAGCCACAGGGGGATGGTGAGGAGGGAGAGCAGCCTGGGGGAGGGAGGAGCCACAGGGGGATGGTGAGGAGGGAGAGCAGCCTGGGGGAGGGAGGAGCCACAGGAGGATGGTGAGGAGGGAGAGCCTGGGGGGGCAGCCCGTGAAGGAGATGGGAAAGGGGCTGGGGCTGAAGCTCTCGGCCTGGCAGAGAGAGGAAGGAGTGGGTGAAGCGTGTGGGCAGTGGCGAGGCTCAGGAAGGCTTAGCCACAGTGAGGAGCCCAGGGCACTGCCACTGCCTTGAATAATCTATCTCCCATCCCTCCCCCCCCACGGTGCCTATGCAGGGGTGCGGGCACCCTGGAGAGTGAGCGGCATACTGAGCTGTGGCAGACCCCAACGCTTAGGCAGGAGGCCTCAGATCCGTCCCTGGGTGCCAGTGGCTCACACCTGTCATCCTAGCTACTCAGGAGGCTGAGATCTGAGGATCACGGTTCAAAGCCAGCCTGGGCAGGAAAGTCCATGAGACTCTTTTTTTTTTTTTTTTTTGTCAGTCATGAGTCTGAACTCTGGGCCTGGGTGCTGTTCCTCAGCTCTTCAGCTCAAGGCTAGTGCTCTACCACTTAAGCCACAGCACCACTTCTGGCTTTTTCTGCTTATGTGGTGCTGAGGAATCGAACCCAGGGCCTCATGCATGCAAGGCAAGCGCTCTACCACTGAGCCACCTTCCCAGCCCCTAGTGTTATTTTTTTTTAACTGTAGTTTGTTCTACTTTCCAAATGCTGGTACCACATAGAGGAAAGAAGCCTCCATTCACTGTCCCGTTAGGATTCCCGCCAGCTGCTCTCTAGCCCTTGCTCACGTTTCCTCTGCACACGCTGGCATGCTGTGCAGGCACACTGTAGCCAGCACTGTTGGACATAACAAAGTATGTATCGCTTATTTGCCCCAAAGCCACTGAAATGCTCCACATATCCTCACGCATCCAACTCTGACTTGGGCTGCCGTGCCACGTCGTGGGCCCACAGCACGCGTGCTCCCCTCCCAGGGGACGTCTTGGTGTTCCTGGACAGCCACTGCGAGGTGAACCGAGTGTGGCTGGAGCCTCTGATGGCGGCCATTGCCGAGAACCACCATGTGGTGGTGTGTCCGGTGATCGACGTCATCGACACCATGACCCTGGAGTACAGGCCCTCTCCCCTCGTGCGCGGGGCCTTTGACTGGAACTTGCAGTTTCAATGGGACACTGTTTTCTCTTATGAGATGGACGGACCCGATGGACCCACCAAGCCAATCCGGTGAGCTGCTTCTGGGGAAGGGGAAAGGGAGATGGGTAGTGGGGCTTGAGAAGCACACCTTCGGAGATGATTCCTGGGGTGTCTTGGACTCGGCGGAAGATGTTGTGTCATGGCAGGAGTTGGTAGATGTTGTTTCCCTGGGTGAAAACGTGCATCTCATCCAGGCCGAGGCTGCTGCACTTGGACACAGTCTCCGACCTCCAGCACCTCTGTCAGGAAGTGCTCGCTGCCCTGGGGAACAAGTTGTAGGACGGACGACCAAGCGACAGAACCAAGGGACAGAACCCAGGGTCAGAAAGCCAGGGTTCAGCCAGAGAAGGCGGAAACCTTCACCCAACTCAGACGCAACTCGCCACTCGGGGCTTTCCCCATAGAACGGCAGAGGTTAACGTACACATGACTTGCTTAGACTTTTTTCAGGTTTAGAAGATGTACCTTTAAATGTGTGCACAGCTGGATTTGCTTTGAAGTCTCCAGGCACTGGGCCGCACTTTGGCTGCTTCAGCTGTGTTGTGGGGGCCACGTCTGAAGGGCTTTCCTCCTGGCCAAACCCTATATTCCTGCTGACTCTCACACCTCTCCTCTCCTATGATGGACCTTTTGGCTTCAGACGCCAGATATTTCAAGTTTCTAACACTTAGCAAGTCCTTGGTCTTTAAAAAAAAAAAAAATGTGTGTGTGTGTCTGGTCATGGGGCTTGAACTCTGGGCCTGGGTGCTGTCCCTCAGCTCTTCAGCTCAAGATGAGCACTCTACCACTTGAGTCACAGCGCCACTTCCAGTTTTCTGAGTGGTTTATTGAAGAGTCCCATGGACTTTTCCTGCCCAGGCTGGCTTTGAACCATGATCCTCAGATCTCAGCCTCCTGCGTAGCTAGGATGACAGGTGAGCCACCAGCGCCCAGCTCCCTTGGTCTTTGTCTCCAGTCCAACTTAGAGCTTTGTGTCTTACTCAAGTTACGCAATCTCATGAGCCTTATTTCCCTCATTTGGAGAACAATACTTCACAGGGTTGTTACAGGAATAAGGGGCACCTGCAAACGCATTATTTGTTAGCTCTAATCATTCTCTGTTTTCTCTGGACCCTCATCTCTAACTTACCGGGGAGGGTGGTACACCTCTTGAGCCACCACGAGGACCCCCTGCCTCCTGCTTGTCCTGGACGCCCTCTGGATCTCCAGCCTCTAGATTCTCTTCCTCCCCTGATAGTGGTCTTTCTTAAGAGGTCTGGCTTTTCTGGCCGATACATCATTTCTCCTCTTGCCAGCACCTTGGTGGCTGTGTCTTCTTGCTGTGGCCATAAGCTTGGCATGTCTCCGGCACCCTCTGCCCTCCTCGCTCTTCTTCTGCCAGAAGTTTGAGACATGACTGTGCCGCTGCATATCAAAGGCAGCCTTGTGCTGTGTCGCAGCCCCTTCCTCACCCTGCCCGGTGTCCAGTCTCCCGGCTACAGCTGAGTTCCTCTCCCTGGCCTCAGACCTGGGCACCTTGCTTCTGACACAAGGACAAAATAAAGACCAGCTCAGCCTGGCACTGTGGCACACGCCTAGAGTCCTAGCTATTCAGGAGGTTGAGATCTGAGACTCAAGATCTTGATCTTTGCCTCTAGTCTAATTTAGACTACAGACAAATATGAGAGACTTTTTTTTTTGTCAGTCGTGGGGCTTGAACTCTGGGCCTGGGCACTGTCCCTCAGCTCTTCAGCTTAAGCACCACTTCTGTTTTTTTGGTGGTTCATTGAAGATAAAAGTCTCACTGACTTTCCTGCCTGGGCTGGCTTAGAACTGTGATCCTCAGATCTCAGCCTCCTGAGTAGCTAGGATGACAGGTGTGAGCCACTGGCGCCCAGCAAGGGTTGTTTTTTGTTTGTTTGTGTTTTTAACTATTTTTTTGTCTTTTCTCTTTTGGTCCTGGGTATTGAACCCAGGACGTTGCACTTGCTGGGCATGAGCTTTGCCACTGAGCTACATCCCAGGAGTCTGAGGCCAGCTTTGACCATACATTGTCTCCAAAACACAAGGGCTGAGGAGAGAGTTCGGGGGTGGACTGGCTAGCGTGATAAGGCTCTGCGTTCCATCTTTAGCCAAAAACTGTGTCCCTCACCGAAGCAGCAAGTAGGGCGGTGGCCACTGGAGTCTGCTGGACAGTGAATCTGGAGTTCTTTTGTGCAAAGTGGCTATAGCTAGAAGAGAGGATTCTGAAAGTTTTACTACAAAGACATGGTAAATGTACCCAGACGCCGGTGGCTCCCGCCTGTCATCCCAGCTACTCAGGAGGCTGAGATTTAAGGATCACAGTTCCAAACCAGCCT
Organism: Dipodomys ordii; assembly: GCF_000151885.1. Lineage (NCBI taxonomy): Eukaryota > Metazoa > Chordata > Mammalia > Rodentia > Heteromyidae > Dipodomys > Dipodomys ordii. Next base: position 3,176,320 of record NW_012267317.1, on the reverse strand, counting down.
GGGTGAGAAAGTCTGTGAGACTCTTATCTCCAATAAACCACTAGAAAACTGGAAGTGGCACTGTGGCTCAAGTGGCAGAGCGCTCGCCTTGAGCTGAAGAGCTGAGGGACAGCGCCCAGGCCCAGAGTTCAAGCCCCAGTACTGACAAAAAAAAAAAAAAGGTAAATGTTTGAAATGATAGAAATGGCATTACCTGGTTTGCCTATTACCCAATTTATAACATTTATTAAAACATCACATAGTACCTCATAAATTTGTATATTTAACTGGAGGTGAAACACACACAAAGAACATATTGCTTACATAATTTGTTGAGTGTTAAATAAAGGTTAGTACCTGTATCTTATGGACTTAAACATTTACCTGGATATATATTTGTTTCCTAGTTTCTAACTATATTGTCACTATTAACTGATTTATTTTGAAGGAAAATGTGTGGTTACAGAATCAGTTTAACCTTTGTGTCTTCTTTCTAGGTCACCTGCAATGGCAGGAGGGATTTTTGCTATACACAGGCTTTATTTTTATGAAATCGGACAGTATGACAAGGGCATGGAACTTTGGGGAGGAGAAAATGTGGAGATTTCGTTGAGGGTAATTCCACCTTTTTCTGTGTGTGTGTGTGTGTGTGTGTGTGTGTGTGTGCGCGTGTGTGTGTGTGAGTGACATGCACGTGTGCATGCTTGCATGCTGATCCTGGGATTTGAACTCAGGTCCTGGGGCTTGAACTCGGGCTGGCCGCTGTCTCTCAGCTCGAGCACTCTACCACTTGAGCCACAGCGCCACTCGTAATTGTATGCTTATTCCAATCTTTTTCTGTTTTGGATTTTGCCCTCTTTTCATTTGCCTTCCTTCTGTATGCTAGTTACTTCATTTCTTTCTTTTTCTCTTTTTTCTTTTTTTTTCCAGTGCAAGGGTTTGAACCCAGGGCTTTGTGATTGTTTGGGTTGCTTTTCAGCTGATGGTCCACCACCTCAGCCATGCCTCCAACCTCGTTTTTTTCCTGGTTATTTTGGAAATGGGATCCTAAGGCCTTTTCTACTGGGGCTGGCTTTGAACCGTGATCCTCCAGATCTCAGCTTCTTGGATATCTAGGATTATAGGCGTGAGCCACGAGCCGTCTTTAAAGTTCTCTTCAGCACAGACTTACTTCATAATGCTTTCCCTGGGATGCAGAGTGCCGCATCCGCGTGCTACCCCCACCGAGCTCTCCCTCCCGCCCCCCCACGCCCTCCCTCCTGGCTCGGGCAGTGTGTGAGAACACACGTGGACACCCATGTCTTTGGTGCTTTCTGCTCTGTTTGGTTTATTACGTAGTGAAGTTGGGCCCTAACGACTCAAAAAACACACCCTGTGTCTCAAAACAGAATCACTTTGTGACTGAAACGTGCATGTGTGAAAAGCAAATGTCTTCCGTCTGACTCGGTGTCCACAGACAGGAAACGCGCTGCTCAGCCCTTCCTCCAGGACCGCCGCCACTCGGCGCCTCACGGCCTTCACGCACCCGAAGCTGCCAGGCGGGAGTCTCGAAAGCCCTCTCTTGCCTGATCTCCTGTCACCACCGGCCACGCCAGGCCTGCACACACCTTCACCTCTCCTCTGCCCCTCCTTCGAGGACACCCCTACCCCAGGAGGCCTGTGGCCAGTGACTGCGGCTGGTAACTGCGGCCCTGCCCTCCACTCGCGCAGTGCGCAGCGGGGAGCTGCGGGCCAGCCCTCCTCAGAGGTCTTCTTGGTCTAGGACGGCCTTCCAGGCTCCCCTGGCTCCGTTGGTTGCCTTCTGTTTCCTCTGCCCCCTGCTGGACCTCCTGCTGGACCTCTCACCCCATGTTCGCTTCCAGACACCCTTCCCCCCCCCCCCCCCGCTGGAACTCGGCCTCCTTGTCTTTGGGAAGTCCCACCTATTTCTTTGTCTGCTGTGTGAGCACCTGCACTGTGAGCTGACCAGGGCCTGCCCCGCTTCCAGCCAGCCGCCAGCCCGGCTCCGCCTCCCAGTCTGCTCCCAGCCGGGCAGCGCTGCCCGCCCTGTGGGCTCGTCTCTGCTCAGGCCTGTGCCGCTCCTTCCGAATGCTTAACACTGCACCCGCCTCGGCTCTCCGCTGGAACTGTAGTGTGGCCTCGGATTGTTTCTCTGGAGTACTAAGTTCAATTCTGCCAGCGCTCAGGGGGCCTTCCTTTTAGTTGCGCTGTGCAGGGCATCCAAGCGGACATGGTGGCCCATTCATCACTCATCTGTGTTTATCAAGCACCACACACAGGGGTGCACGCACACGCGCATGCACACACACACACACACACACACACACTGCAGTGCTGAGCCAGGGCCTGGTGGCTCACACCTATAATTCTAGCTACTCAGCAGACTGAGATCTGAAGATTGTGGTTCGAAGCCAGCCCAGGCAGAAACATCCATGAGACCAGCTAACCAGCTAACCAGCCAAAAGCCAACCTTGAGCAAAAAAGCTACGGGACAGCTTCCTGGTCCTGAGTTCAAGCTCCAGTACCAGCACAGAACAAAGCAAGGTGCTGCATTATAGCAGCACACAATGGAATTAGTTGGTGGTTGACACAAGGACACTGTGGAACAGTGGCTGGGGTTAGTGTGACTAGGGTGACAGAATTCCAGCTGTAAGCAAGACAATCCAGGAGAACCGAGGCCCTGAGTTCAGCCCCAGCATGTGTGTGTGTGTGTGTGCGCGCACACACACACGTGTGCAAAAGCACAGGTGGCTGGGAACAAGAGCATTTACCTCCTGTGTGTCTGGTGGCCAGGCAGCTCTGCTTCAGTCTGGACGCCATCTCTAGGAGCAGCAGCGACTGTCAGCTGCTCCTCTTACACTGAATGGCAGAAGTTAAAAATCAAGTCAAAACCCACAGTACACGCAGGTCTTGGCGCATGTGCTACCAGCTGCAGTTTTCTGGCCAAAGCAAAGACAAACTCCAAGTGTATGTGTCAGGGAAATTTCCGTGGCCCCAAGGTAAAGCTTGGGAAGTGAGCCAATGTTTACAGAATGCTCAAGTTTCTGGAAAGAACAGCTAAGTGGATGGAGATCCTCTTTAATAAAGCCAGTGTGAGTGGACAAGGCCACCTCGTGTCAGCGTTGGCTGTGTAACAAACGGCTCCCAGTGCCCTGGCTTTACACTGCAGGCAGTCCTATTGCTTCCAAATCATTGTGTCACCCCGTGGGGCTGGTCTTAGCTAGAATGTCTGATGGCTGCCGTGTTCACCTGGAGGCTCAGCAGCAGCTAGGGTCGCCGAGCAGGCCGACACTGGAGGGGCCACAAGATTGGCAAAACGAACCACAAGCCAAAATCAGAGACAAGAATGGAGGAGAAATGATGCTACAGAGCCATAGTAATACCGGCTGTGTGGTGCTCCACAAAACATTCACAGACCAACAGGACAGAAGAGCCGGAGTCAGCCCCACACCACATGTCTACACACAACTAACTTTTGACAAAGGCACCAAAAAACATACGTGGGAGAAAAGACAGTCTCTTCAGCAAGTGCTGTTCAGAAACTAAACACGGACGTGCCGAGGGCTGAGACTGGACTCGAGTCAGAAAACTAAACATGGACGTGCCGAGGGCTGAGACTGGACTTGCGTCAGAAAACTAAACATGGACGTGCCGAGGGCTGAGACTGGACTCGCGTCTCTCACTCCGTGCAACGTCACCTTGATAAGTCTAGGCACTGGTGGCTCACACCCGTCATCCTGGCTACTCAGGAGGCTGAGATCCGAGGATCATGGTTTGAAGCTGGCCAGGGGAAGGAAGGCCTGAGTGTGGATAAGCTTGTCCGTTGCCTTTACCTCCCCCGCGTATTAACGTGGTCTTGGTTTGCCTCGTCAGATTTGGATGTGTGGAGGCCAGCTCTTCATCATTCCTTGCTCCCGCGTTGGGCACATCAGTAAGAAGCATCTGGAAAATAGCCTGGCCATCAAGAAAGCCAAGCTGCGGAACTCCCTGAGAGTGGCCCACGTGTGGCTGGATGAGTACAAG
>NW_012267317.1:3157820-3172260 GCF_000151885.1 Dipodomys ordii | reverse complement strand
GTGGGGCTCAAGCTGTGCCAGGGCGGGCTAGGTCGAAGGACTCTGCTGTGCTCTTTCCAGATTCAAATGTTTTTGTCTTGTCCCTTCATGGGGGCCCCTCAACCACCTACCCGCCCCCTCTGGGTTTAGTTAATTCTAAGCTCTTGTCCTTGCATTTCATTTGTGAACATCTAACTTCTCAGGACATTCAAGTTCCTGGAGCAATCTTTCTTTGCTCAGATCTCTCCCCCTACCCTCCATTCTGCCTGGGAAAAGCCACCCCCAAAACAGCCTCCTCCCCTAACCCCAGATGGCAAGTTAGACTGCTTTCTCGACCATCAATTTCCCAAGTGATGCAGATGCTGCTGATCTTGGAAATATGGAGAACCTTCTCTGCCAGCCAAGCCTGCCTGCCTTCCCTCCCTCCCTCCCTCCCTCCTTCCTCCTTTTTCTGTAGTGCTAGAGTTGGAACTCAGGGCCTCACACTTAGGCCTTCTCCTACCTGTGTCTCCCAGGTAGCTGGGATTACAGAGACTGCACAGAGACTGCTCTATCAGCGCTTTGCCCGCATGTGTGCCGCCCCACAGGTTAGGCCCCTGCCAGGACCTTGAGTGCATGCCTGTCCGTCCAGGCATAATGCACAAACAAGGACAGGCGCCCCACCAAGACCAAGCTCCAGACACACGGAGACACGTGAGAACCTCTGTGACAGTGTATGTCCTGCTCTTTGTCTTACGTATTCACGGTTCTGCTATGAAATGGTCAAAAATAGCACAATTTTGTAGCCAGGAAAATGTCCATGAAAATGAGCTACTTAGTGTGGTGAAGTTCAAAGTCTGACAAAACCAAGCGTTGATGGGAATATTCATTATTCCAAGTATATTTTCCTTTGTTTGTTGTGGGGCTTGAATTCAGGGACTGGGCGCTGTCCCTCAGCCTCTTTGTGTGAAAGGCTAGCTCTCTACTTTTGTGCCACAGTGCCACTTCCAGTTTTTGAGTGTTTGTCTAGAGATAAGAGTCTCATGGGGACTTTTCTTCCCTGGCTGGTTTCAAACCACAATCCTCAGATCTTAGCCTTCCGAGTAGCTAGGATTACAGGCATGAGCCACTGGCACCCAGCTCCAAGTACATTATTTAAAACAGTTGGGTGGCATTCAGCATGTGCTCAAATTGAGCAACTCCATTCTGAACATACAGAATGCAAGGTTATGTGCTCTGGCATCTGGGAACAAGAATGCTTCTAAGCAACATGGTTGCTTAGCAGGTAGTGCTAGCCAGAATTGATACAGCACAAATGCTTGCGACAGAGGGGCACACAGAGACATTCGGTCACTACTGTTCTATACAGCAATGCCAATGCCCAACTTCAGCTGTCCATGCAAGAGCATAGCTTAGTCTGGTATAATGGTGAACAAAGACAGCCAGACACAATATGGAATATGTACTATAACAGTCCCTCTCTAGAGTGACTAAATTAAACTCTATGGTTTTTTTGTTGGTCGTGGGGTTTGAGCTCTGGGCCTGGGCACTGTCTCTGAGCTCTTCAGCTCAAGGCGAGTACTCTACCACTTGAGCCACAGCGCCACTTCTGGTTTTCTGGCGGTTAATTAGAGATAAGAGTCTCACGGACTTTCCTGCCTGAGTTGTTTGAACTGTGATGCTCAGATCTCAGCCTCCTGAGTAGCTAGGATGACAGCCGTGAGCCACCGGCACTGGGCTATTACTCTTTCTAGTTGGTTTTAACACACACGCACACTAAACTTTTTTTTCTTTTCCTTGAGACAGGGTCTCTATCTGTCATCTGGCCTTGAACTTGCCGTGGAGCCCAGACAGGCCCTGAGCTTCTGACCCTCCTGCCTCAGCCTCCCAAGTGCTAATATTATAGGAAAACATTACCATATCAAACCTCTTTTATATGACCAGACTCATATAATATTTTGTTCTACACAGTTTACTTATTATTGCATCCTGAAAATATCCTTTAAAAGCAGCTTTCAAATTAGAATACAAAAAATATCTTTCTTTTAAATGGTGTCTTTGATCTACCAAAATTGATATTATTGAACCAGTCCTTGTTGGTAAACATCCAGGCTTTATTATTACTATCATTTCTTCTTCTTGTTGTGTGCTGGTACCAGGCCTTGTCTCTTGCTCAGCCTTTTTAAGGTTGGCACTCTCTCACTTGAACCACACCTCCACTTCTGGCATTTTGCTGGAGCACTGGTCTGAGCTGTTGACTCTGTGACCGATTTGTCTGCCTGACTGACTTTGAATTGTGATCCTCAGATCTCAGCCTCCTGAGTAGCTAGAGTTACAAGTGGGGTCCACTGTGCCTGGCTCATCTCATTCTTTTCTTTTTCTTTTTTTTTTGTTGGTCGTGGGGCTTGAACTCTGGGCCTGGGCGCTGTCCCTCAGCTCTTCAGCTCAAGGCGAGCGCTCTACCGCTTGAGCTACAACGCCACTTCCAGTTTTCTGGTGGTTTATTGGAGATAGGAGTCTCACTGTCTTTCCTGCCCGGGCTGGCTTTGAACTGCGATCCTCAGATCTCAGCCTCCTGAGTAGCTAGTAGTAGGTGGTGTGAGCTACCAGCGCCTGGCTCATCTCATTCTTTTCTAAGCAGACTAAATCTCCAGATGGTTTTTGAATGTAGTCAATGCGCTGGCAATTCTGGGCCAGAGCTGGTTCTTATCCCAGCTGCTTTTGTTCTTTGTTTTTTCTTTTTTGTTGTGGGGGGGGGGGAGGGCTAGTCAGGGCTTGAACTCAGGGTGTGGGTACTATCTCTGAGCTTTTCTGCTCAAGGCTAGCACTCTACCACTCGAGCCACAGCACCACTTAACCCATTTTCTAGTGGTTGATTGGAGATAAGGCTGGCTTCAAAGCATGGCCCTCAGATCTCGGCCTCCTGAGTAGCTAGGATCATAGGTGTGAGCCACTGATGCCTGGCTGAAATAAACATTTTCTGTACGTACCTTTTTACACCATGTAAATAATATCTTTGGAATGATCTCTACACATAGAGTTTGGGGATGAGTTAACATCGGCAGGCCGTCTACACTGCATGGCCTATCTACCCACATGGGAACAGCTCTGGTGATCTGATAGGCTGCAGTGGATGTCATTGTTGAGCATGGCGGCTCAAGCCTTTAAGCCTAACTCATTGGTAAGTGGAGATTGTGGTTTGAAGCCAACCTTGGCGTAAAAGTCTGTGAGACTCACCAGTGCTGGCGTGGTGGTGCGCATGCACCTGCCAGTCCATGTCTGTGCCCATGCTGTGAGCTGCCATCTCCAGGAACCCGGGAGGCCTGAGGAGGGGAAGGAAGCCCAGTCAAAGCAGGGCTCCACCTTGAAAGAAACCAAGGCAGAAAGGGGCCAGAGGCATTACTTAGATGATGGAGCACCTGCCTAGCCAGCATGAGGCCCCGAGTTCAATCCCCGTACCACACACAAAAGAAAATCTCCCTGTTTTAAATTGCATTTAGTCATGAGTGATCTCGAGCTCATTTTTGCATTGGCTATTTTCTTCCCCTGTGAACTCTGGTCATGTGTGGACAATTGCTGAGCTGTTTCCTAAGTTTTGCAAAAGATACACTGGCAAAAAAAATTAATTTAAAAGCCATGGGTTGTACGGCACTGCCAGCTGTGAAGCTGGGTGAGGGGCTGGGCATAGAGATGCAGGTAGGCCATACAGACCTTCGCCACCCCAACAGGATGGCCCCGCCCCTCCAGGCCCATCCCCCCATACACACCCAGGAACTAGTGGCAAATGCAGCCGCAAAGCCTGGGAGAGGCCTGCAGGTCTGCACACTGAACACACGGATGTGGCAAGCACACTCCTCTCCTTCAGGGCCATGTTCATCCTGTGTGGAGGCACTGGGGATACACAGATGAAATACAAGGGCTCTGCTTCCACACAGCCCTGGGTGGTCTTAGGATGCCTCCTAACACGGGCCCACAGAGTCCATTTGGCATTTACCTTTAAAAAAACAACCACCAGGGGGCTGGGAAGGTGGCTCAGTGGTAGAGTGCTCACCTAGCCTGCATGAAGCCCTCTGTTCCATTCCTCAGCACCACGTACACAGAAAAAGCTGGAAGTGGTGCTGTGGCTCAAGTGGTAGAGCACTAGCCTTGAGCAAAAAGCTCGGGGACAGCGCCCTGAGTTCAAGCCTGAGGACTGGCAAAAAACCCTCCAAAAACCTAAAACCAAAAAACAAGCAGGAGTTGGGCCTGGCTGCTTACACATGTAATCCTAGCTACTTGGGAGGCTGAGACGGATTGATTGTGGTTTGAGGCCAACCTTGGCCCAAAATTGGTAAGATTCCATCTTAACCAAAAACCTCTGGGCGCAGAGGTCCGTGCCAGTCAGTCCAGCTGTGTAGGAGCCATGAACGGGAGGACTATGCCCAGGGCAACCAGGATGAGATGCTGTTCAAAAACAAAAAAGAACAAAAAGAACTGGAAGTATAATTTGAGTAGAGCACCTGCCTAGAAGAACAAGGCCCGGAGTTCAAGCCCCAGTACTGCCCAAACACACAAAACAAAGGAAAATAGAACCACCTTGTGCGGTAATGACCAGCATTCCTATAAGTCTCTGCAGCAGCCTCCTCCTCCCAGAGGCCCTGGGCATAGGAAGTGCTCCAGACGGCCTAAGACCACAAATAAGCAACAACAGAGCCCGTGTGGGAACCCGAGCTGCGCTCCTGGTCTGCTCCCCTAAACTCTCCCTATTCTGAACGGGGAGAAGTGTTCATTAGGACCGGGGAGGGAGGAGTTGTGTGTGTGAGTGCTGAGAGCGCGGGAGAACGGTGGTGGTAGCACTGTGGTCGGAGCTGTGGCTCGTCAGCTGCTGAGCGGTGGGGTCGATCTTCCCAGACCCACTGTGCACCTGCCACGGTGCCAACAGCTCCACGCCATTCCCGGGCACTGGCGAGCGAGCTGAGGTCCCCCAGGGCGTCTCCTGTGCAGTTAGTTCAAATGGCAAACGCTTCTGTGTGTGTTTTAGGTTGTAGAGCTTGAACTCAGAGCCCAGGCACTGTCCTTGAGCCTTTGCTTTTAAGGCTAGCCTTCTGCCACTTGGAGCCACAGCTCTACCACTGGCCTTCTTGGTAGTTAATTGGGCATTAGAGTCTCCGGGACTTTCCTGTCTGGGCTGGCTTTGAACTGCCACCCTCAGATCTCAGTCAGCTAGGATTACGGGTGTGAGCCACCACTGCCCGGTGTGATTCTATGTTTTATACCATAGTCTGATTATCAAAGCTTTGTCTTGTTTAATGAGAAATGACTTTTTGTTTTCATTTAGGACAATTTTTTCCTTCAAAATCCTTCTTCGAGACACACAAAATATGGCGATATTAGTGAACGGGTTGAACTGAGGAAACGATTGCGCTGCAAGTCTTTCCAGTGGTATCTGGACAGTCTCTTCCCAGATCTGGAGGCATTCATGAGCAAAGAAAGAGAGGAAATAAAATAATTTTCATGAATAAAAGGTGAAAACATCCTCTAGTCCCTCAACACAGTGGCATCAGAGAACAAGTTTGGAACATCACGGAATGATGTGAAATGAAATGAAAATACAACCAGAGCGGCCTATGTCTCCAGTGCCTTTCCCTGCTTTTCTGAGCCAATTTTTGTTTCTAGCAGTCGAGCTGGCAAAGGCTGCCTGGTGAAAGACGCCCAGGTCCTGCCTCCGGTTCCTTTCTGCTGCCCGTCCGCGCTGGGCCGGCTCCTCACTGAGGGCTGGTATCCACCCACTTGTGTGGACATCGCGTTGCTCCTGCGGCCTTCTGCCCGCCTCAGCCCGCGCTGTCCTGGTGCTTTGCTAGTCTGTGTGCTGACTTGCACGTGTTAGGCTATGGCTTGGGGAGAAGGGGCAGGTACCCTATCTTTGTTGCTTCTTTGGGGTTCATCCTGGCTAGAGGTGTTGGAAAAGGGGAAAGAGGTTTAATTCACAAAGACAGGGAGAAAGGAAAGGAACATATTCAAAGGGGGAAAAAGTGTGTGTGTGTCTGGGGGATTTCAGATAGTGTATGCTAGAGAAAAGTCTAACAAGTCTCCGCAGAAGGAAATGATTTGTCTCAGCTCTTACGCTCATTTCGTCGGAATTGTTTACCTCTGGGCTAGGAAAGTGTCTGGATGGCAGGGTGCAGGGCACTGCAGGGAGCTGAGCAGGCCAACATCCCTGTGTCCTGGAGTTAGTGTTCTTTGATACAATATATAAATAATAATATAATATATAAATATAATATATAAACATGAGTAAAAAAGAATGGATTAGGGCTGGGAAGGTGGCTCAGTGGTAGAGTGCTTGCTTAGCATGCATGAAGCCCTAGGTTCAATTCCTCAGTACTACATACAAAGGAAAAGCCCGAAGTGGCGCTGTGGCTCAAGTGGTAGAGTGCTATTTGTGAATGAAAAGAAGCTCAGGGACGGTGCCCAGGCCCTGAGTTCAAGCCCCAGGACTAACAACAACAACCACCACAAAACCCAAAATGGTTTATTATAATCAAAATACTGTACAAAAACTATTTGGAGAAAGACATTGGAAAGATGGGCTGAAAGATGATTTAGGTTGGCCAGGCGCTGCTGTCTCATGCCTGTAATCCTAGCTACTCAGGAGGCTGAGATGTGAGGATCGCGGTTCAAAGCCAGCCTGGACAGGAAAGTCCGTGAGACTCTTATCTCCAATAAAACTACTGGAAAACTGGAAGTGGTGCTGTGGCTCAAGTGGTAGAGCGCTAGCCTTGAGCTAAAGAGCTGAGGGACAGTGCCCAGACCCAGAGTTCAAGCCACCAGACTGACAAAAAAAAAAAAATCAACAAAAAACAGGGAAACTCGATGAGCCTTTCAAAACTGCATCTGAAGCTCACACCTGTCATTCTACCTACTCAAGAGGCTGAGATCTGAGGACTACAGTTCAAAGGCAGCCCAGGCAGGAAAGTTCATGTAATGATTATTTCCACCAGAAAGCCAGAAATGGAACAGTGGCTCAAGTGGTAGAGTGCTAGCCTCAAATAAAAAAGCTCAGGGCCAGGTGCTTGTGGCTCACGCTTGTAATCCTAGCTACTCAGGAGGCTGAGATCTGAGGATAGCAATTTAAAGCCAGCCCAGGCAGGAAAGTCCATGAGACTCTTATCTCCAATTAACCACCAGAAAACTGGATGTGCAGCTGTGGCTCAAAGTGGTAGAGTGCTGGCTTTGAGCAAAAAAGCTCAGGGATAGTGCCCAGACCCTGAGTTCAATTCCCACAACTCTACAACTGACAAAAAAAAAAAAAAGGATGAGTGTAAATATCAGCTTTGCTAAAAGAAAAAAACTATGTGTATCTCTCTCTCTCATCCCCTCTTGTTATGTAACTAATACTAAATCTTAGTTGTGTAATTTATTTCAGGTGCTGAATAATAACCATTGGTTCTAGAAATAATTCAACATGTCCCTTAACAGTCTCCTCTTGGATACTGTTTCACTTGTCCATAAAATAGAAAACATCAGTGTCGGGTTGGGAAGGTGGCTCAGTGGTAGAGTGCTTGCCTTGCATGCCTGAGGCCCTGAGTTCGATTCCTCAGCACCACATAAGCAAAAAGAAAAAAGCCGGAAGTGGCGCTGTAGCTCAAGTGGTAGAGTGCTAGTCTTGAGCTGAAGAGCTGAGGGACAGTTCCCAGGCCCAGAGTTCAGGCCCCACGACTGGAAACGCCCCCACCCCAAAAAAAGAAAACATCAATATCAACCAACACTAGGTATTTGAAATAAAGGAGAGCTCTATTCTTTTTTGTTTTTGTTTTTGCCAGTCCTAAGGGCTTTAACTCTGGGCCTGGGTTCTATCCCTGATCTTCTTTTGCTCAAAGCTAGCACTCTACCACTTGAGCCACGCACCACTTCTGGTTTTCTGGTGGTTCGTTGGAGATGAGAATCTCATGGACTTTCCTGCCTGGACTGGCTTTGAACCGCGGTCATCAGATCTCAGTCTTGTGAGTAGCTGGATGACAGGTGTGAGCCACTGGATCCCAGCTGAGGTCTCTTCTCCTTCTCTTTCATCAGTCGTGGGGCTTGAACTCTGGGCCTGGGCGCTGTCCCTCAGCTCTTCAGCTCAAGGCTAGCGCTCTACCACTTGAGCCACAGTGCCACTTCCAGCATTTTCTGTTTATGTGGTGCTGAAGAATCAAACCCAGAGCCTCATGTATGCAAGGCAAGCGCTCTACCACTGAGCCACCTTCCCAGCCCCTCTCTACTTCTTTATAGGTGGTAATTTTCATTTTATATAGAGGTTTTAAAATCTGACTTTTATCTGCTGTTTTAAGGTTTTTCTTTCCAATGTACTTTTTGATATGATCAAATGCTGAAACAAGCCTTACACTCCAGAAGGGACAGACCATAACCCACTCCTGCAATGTCCCAGACTGGAATCCTCCCTCCAGCCACGGACCTCACTCCACTGAACCAGCCGGAGTGTCACCACGAACCTCACTCTACCTGAACCAGCCGGAGTGTCACCACGGTCCTGACTCTACTGAACCAGCCAGAGTGTCACCACGGAGCTCACCACGGTCCTGACTCCACTGAACCAGCCAGTGTCACCGCGGAGCCCATGTTGCCCTGAGCGGCCCCGGGCTTACAGGCTTCGGACGGGACTGCTGGCGTTGGGCAGCTTCCTTGCTTCCCAGCACTTCTCAATGCCCCGCGTCTCAGGAGGCAGGGGTCTCCCACAGGGGTGGCCCAGTGCTGCTCCCGTGTGGACGTGAGACACTTCACACACAGGCCACGGTGTGAATGTAGCAGCGCTCACAGCTGGCCGCGTTTCCACGCCACTCACTGAACAGGAAAGACACACTGAACACGTTACCAGAAGACAAGTTCAAGCTGAGCGCTGTCCTCGTCACTCAGCGACACAGACAGCCCCAGCCCGACACGTGCAAGGCCCCGGGCTACATTTCTGACACTACTGAATGAATGGGATGAGTGAATGAGTATTAAAAAGCACAACAACGCCCAGGGATTGTTGACCAGATCCATGTCCTACATGTGCACCATCTTCCTCACGGCAGACCTCGCTCCCCGCGACAGTGGAGATGACAGACTATGCCAATCTTTCTTCCTCTGTCTACGCTTCCTCTGTCCCCCATGACCGGAGTCGCGGGTTATGATGGCTCATGAAGAAGCTAACCAGGGTGGTGCTAAGATACCTGGGGGGGGGGCTGTGTAGGGGAGGAGGAGGAGGGGCTGGACAGGTGGGGGAGGCACTGCAGGGTGGGGGGGACTGGGGAACTGGGTTGGGGCTAGGACACTGCAGGGGTGGAGGCATGCAGGAGGGGGCTGATGGGGGGGAGGAAGCTGGCGCCAGCTGTGGCAGGAAAGGCAACCCAAGGCCTCTAAGGCCTGCCTGGAGCACAGGAGGGAGTCTTATCCAGGACTGCAGGGCAGGGACTGCAAAGGAGAGCTGGGAGGAGAAAGAAGGGCCTGAGGGTGAGACCTCTTGGGCCTGAGGCTGGCCTTCCAACTGCAGGCTGGGGCAGGGGCTGCTCTACTTCCAACCGCCAGGCTGAGGGCCACTGCAGGCTGTCACCGCCCTTCTAGAAAAATCTTCAGACAGCCTGTACAAAGCTGTGCCAGCTTACCCTGCTCCCTGGCCAGGGGGACTCTGCCCCACCTTGAGACTTGTTGAGCAGATGAGACATCTAAGCTCAGAGTGTGCCCAGGACTGGAGTTGTCAGATTTAGCCAATAAACATGCAGGATGCTTGGTTACACTTGAGATCCCGCTGGACCACGGGACTGTATGAACAGCAGTGGTTTGATGTGTCTCCTCCAAAGTGTACGCTGAATCTCAGTTGGGGAATGGAACCGCGTCAGAGGAGGGCTCTTGGGAGGTGATTTGGGCGCAGGCTGGAGCTCTCCTGAGCAGGATTAGAAGACCATCTAGGGGCTGGGAAGGTGGCTCAGTGGCCGAGTGCTTGTCTAGCACGCAGCACCCACATGCCGGGTGCCCCGCATGCGCACAGCACACACTCCAGTACAACATGATGCTTTAGCTGGAATTCAAATTTCAGGCCAGTCTGTGTCTCATGTGACAGCCATACCCAGGGACACACAAAACACAGCAGTCAGCCTGGCCTTACGGTGCACACTTACATACACACTGCAAAGACCACCTTAGAGCGGTTTTAACGGGGAAGAGCTGGAGTTAATCCAGATCTGCCATTACTAAGAGGACAGCTAAGTAGCCATCGTTATTGATTTGGTGGAATAGTAGTTAAAATCACAATGGCAGACACCCAATTCATACTCATCTGACTAGTACATATTAAAGAACTTGACACTGTCAAGGTGAGGTAGGAAGGGAAGCAATGGAAATGTGAACTCACAGTCTGTACTGAAGGTGTGTGTGTGTGTGTGTGTGTGTGTGTGTGTGACTCCTAAGCCAGCCCCTGGGGTTGTGAGATAGGGTCTCGCTGTGTCCTGGCTGACCTTTGAAATCCTCTCTCTGCGATCTCCTTCTGAGTACCTGACCTTCCGGGTATCTATCACGTCCAGTAAGAGACACAGTTTCAAACCTTAATTTGTATGTCAATTATCTAGAGTTCTGGGGACAATGTGGATTTTAAATGGAAGTGCTTGTGAAGTCATGTTGCCTGCTGCTGGACCGGACCATGTTTGAGGATCAAGGCCCTCAAAGTCTGGTGCTTAAAGTCTTGCTTGTGTGTATACTAAAGTCATTCCTAAAAACAGACTCTGGGGTCATTCTCACCCTAGAGATGATCCACTTTCAGTATATTGTACATGTATTCTTATTTATTTATTTTTTGGGTCCAGACATGGGCCTGAACTCCGGGCCTGGGCGCTGTCCCTCAGCTCTTCAGCTCAAGGCTAGCGCTCTACCACTTGAGCCACAGTGCCACTTCCAGCTTTTTTCTTTTTGCTTATGTGGTGCTGAGGAATCGAACCCAGGGCCGCAGGCATGCAAGGCAAGCGCTCTACCACTGAGCCACCTTCCCAGCCCCACATGTATTCCTTTCCTAATAAACTTTACCATCACTTGGACTACATTCGAGTTTTGCCTGAATTCTTCCCAAGCCAGGCACAAGATGCCAGGTTGACTGGCTCCACTAAACTTCGGGTAACCTATTTTGGGGCTGTGACTTAGATGAAATAAATCTGTTTTGGACTCTGATCCATTGAGAAGAGCTCACCATCTTCTCCCCCTGTTTGGAACTGAGATACATTGAACTGTGCTATCTCCTTCCTTCAGACCCTTGTCGCCCACCTGAGGTCTTTCACTTTTTTCTGACTGGCTTCTAATCACTGACTTGGATCCCTTTCTGGAAGTGACAGAGGGAATGAAAGGCACAGAAGGGTAAGGAGGCTACTCAGCATCAGCTCTGGATTTACTGGGGAGAGGACACGTTCCCTGGGGGTCTCTAGCAGAGGCTAGAGTCCACTGCTGCTTACAGACTCTGGGCTTTTATGGTTGGTCGGTGGGAAAGTACTAAGAGGGAACTTGCTGTGGTTTCGGTACAGGGCAGGTTGCTAGGGGTGTTAAGGATGCATCTCTCTGCCTGGTCGGGTGTTTGGAGCTGAGCTGATAAAGGTAGTGCAGGCTAAAGGAGATAGGATTAGTTCAAACGGCCAGCTAGAACTGGCGACTAAGCAGCTCTAAACATGAGTCCGATGAACAGTGCTGGTTTCTGACTGGACTATCTTCTCGCGTGTCACTTGATGTCTTGGATTCAGCCTCTGTCTGGACGAGGACCTGCCTGTTTGTTGCATTCTGTGAGTATTTTCATTGCTTGGATTCTGACTCCCTCTTCTTTGCTGAGCTTTGCTTTCTTTCCCCAGTATTATCTTCTGGTGGACCTGGAGATGAACGCGTCCGTCACCAGAAATGGTCTGTTTTCACAGAGATCTCCATGTTTAAGGCCAATGGATTCCATCCTTTCTGTCTTCTGAGGAATTAACCTCACTCCTTCCCCCGCTCTCTCCGGGTGGTGCTGTTCCAGTGTCCTGCTCCCCGTCCCACCTCTTCCCTGAGGGTGAAGGCTTCCATTCTTTCATCTTTGTACCTCTGATTAAAGTCCAGGCAAATCAGTCTTATCTTACTTGCACTTCAAAAACCAACCAAACTAAACCCAAAAGCCCAAGTTAGCCATAGACTGGGAGGGCCCCTTGGCTTTCATTCTGAAAGCCCAGACAAAAACCTATTATTGTAGACTGGGCAAGAAAGTCAAGGCAACATTAACAGCGTGCTAGGTGATAAGATAAAGATGTCGAGCCAGGCACTACTGCCTAGCAGTTCTTGATACCCTACCCACGGTTTGAGGCAGTACACATGCTCTGATGAAAACTAACTGCTGCATTCATATTCCAGCCAATCCAGCCAGTGTAGCTGAGCCCAGATCAATGCAATGTCAGACTTGGCTGTAAGCTGAGTGGGTCCTCTGGGTTCACAAAACCAGAGCATTTTTTTGTTCTGTTCTTTATAATCATCAGTACCAATCCTTTTCTGCTTCTATTTACTGTGTCTCACTGCTACCAACTCGTTGGTGTTTTCTGCAGCCTGGCTCTTCATCCTTAAAGTAAGTAGCCCTCCAAAAGATGTGTCCCCTTCTGCAGAGCTCCTGGATCACCCTGGACCCGAGATCCTAGTGTGCTCGGCTGACCCTATTGTCCAAGGGCAAGGGCAAGGGACTCCTGACCCAGGCTTTATGCCCCATACCAACAGCAAGTAGCTGAAGACTGACTGACTTCCCATTCCCTGGAGATTTCAGGGTCTCAAGCCCTGGAAGGGGAGAATGACATGTAGAAGTTTCTCTGAGTGAGGGGAAATGCAACGGAAACCTAAAATGGAGGGCAAACATGACAAGATCTGAGAAAAAACATGCGGATTAAGCTTTCCAGTTTACAAGGGACCAGCCCAGGTGGCCACTTAGGTCATAAAATGTCACACGATTTTTTTTTTTTTATTGTTTGCTTGTACTCCAACTACCTAAAGATTAACCACAGGCTTCATTCCAGCCTAAGATGGGTCAACAGATAGTTCTAAAATGAATCTTTAACTTACATAACCCAGCCAGTTAAAACCATGCCCTAGAGGTCAAATGTAATTCGGCACACCACTTTCTACCTTTGGGCAGTGCCACAAGTCCTGGGCCTTTCCATAACAAACAACACAAAATATGTGTCCCAGTAAAAGTCCTTGTCCTTCTAACCCTAGAGATGACTACTTCTGGGCTCCTCAAGGTGGTTTCCTTTCCTAATAATATTTCCTATCATTTTCATTAAAAGTAAACTAAGGGCCTGGGAATGTAGCTTAGTGGCAGAGTGCTTGCCTCACATGCATGAAGCCCTGGGTTTGATTCCTCAGTACCACATACCCAGAAAAAGCCAGAAGTTGCGCTGTGGCTCAAGTGGTAGAGTTTTAGCTGTGAGCAAAAGGAAGTTCAGGAACAGTGCCCAGGCCCTGAATTTATGCCCCAGGACTGGCAAAACAAAACCAAACAAAAACATTTAAATTGATGTGCACAAAAATTTTTGTTGTAGACAGTTGAAAGAAAGCGATTTCTGGCACTTATTGAAATTCATTTTCCACTACTTTTAAACGTACCTCCCAGGCGTCGTCCATCTCCGCGCCTCTGACTGTTTCTGAGGGAATGCCAGAATGGCCAAGCCTTCTGAAAACTGATAGGGTCTTTATTTTACGTGAGCTGTGCCCACTGGAGAAATCTGGGAGATGGGCACTGTGATCTCTGTGACCTCACTCTGAGAAGAGACCCTTTCCTGAAGGGGAGGGCGGAGGCTCTCCAAGGTGGCCATGGCCACAGCAGAACTCAGGAAGTGTCCTCAAGCTGTCCGTACACCCAGCAACCCAGCAAATGAGTTTTAGCCCTGAGGGGGAGCCTGGGTAGTACAGCATAGCACCCTGACACTAGTAGGTGCATGGCTGTGACCAATGCCTACGAGAACAATCTGAACAACATTTATCTGGGCTGGGAGTGTCGGAGGGCCCTGTCCACAGATGCTTGGCCTCAAGTCTTTGGGCAGAACACCACGGACCTCACAGTGACCAGGAAGCAGAGACGATGACCAAGATAGGAATCGAGTATAACCTTCAAAGACCGGAGACACGTCTCCCCAAATAGTGCGCACTGAAGGGGGCAGGGCAATTCATAGTTGAACCAGAAGAACCTGTCTATCTAGAATCGGAGTTGTGGCTAATGTTATTCGGCCCCGATAGTGTGTGTGTCGTGCGCACGCGCCAGTCCTGGGGCTTGAACTCAGGGCCTGGGCGCTGTCTCTCAGCTCCTTCGCCCTCCATTTCCTGGGGTTCCTTTCGCATTATTCCCGTGATGCAGCGGCTGCGTCCGGTGCTGCCCTGGGCGCCCCCCGCCGGCCCCGCGGTGTGTCCCGCGGTGTGTGCCGGGGCCTCCCGGTGCTCATGGCCGTTCCTGCCCGGCCCGGCTTCAAACCGTGATCCTCCG
>NW_012267317.1:3153258-3155791 GCF_000151885.1 Dipodomys ordii | reverse complement strand
TCTGCTTCCGGCCTGGAGACACTGCAGGGGGGGGGGGGCGCCGGCCGGCAGGGCTGGGCCGGGTGCAGGCTGCCTGGGTGCACATCTCCCCGTCAACACTGCTAGGCCTACTGTGTGTTGATTTTTTTTTTTAAACACTGTTCTGATGACTAGAATTCAAACCTCCCTCCAGGTCCCAGCTGTAAACCTTGGGGAAAGTCACATTTCCTTAAGATAAAAAGGGGCGGTACCAACCCTTGGTGTATTTGCGTTCGGGACTGTGCTTTGGTGTGCCTTCTGTAGATGACTAGTGCACCTAAGCTGCTCTCTTGAGTACTAGGAATCCCGGGGAACCAGGGCCTCTGAGCAGAGAACCCTCTCCTCCTGATTTAAGACTTCCTTGGCCCCAGGTCCGAATCATCGAGAAGGCTGTGCCAACCCTGATGTACTCACACACGTTGACATCGGTTGTGCTGGAAGGCAGTCATTTTTCAGTCATCACTTAAATAGAACACGCCGAAGGACATCTGTTCATTCATCTTCATCTTAATGCATTACAAATTGGATCTTTTTTTTTTTTCCAAACAGCACTGAGACTTGAACCCAGGGCAGGCTAGGCAAGCCCTCTACCATGGATGCCACACCCTGGCTTCTTTGTCACTTTTTTAGTCCATTTGAATAGAAACCTTTGTTCAAGAAGGTGGTAAATGATAACGGCCAGCCTGCACCAATGCTGCTCGCTGTCAGGTGACGTGGTGCTTTTAGGCTTTGCCAGGTTGCCTCTTCTGTTTCCCTTTCTGTGGTGTCTGTTTTCCATCTTTTCCCCTTCTGCATTGCTTTGTAGATACAGTGTTAGATACCTAGGTACCTAAGCTCCTATTCTCTCTTGGTGGCACTGAGGACTTAACTCAGGGTCTCATGCTTGGGTGCTCTACCACCCAAGGTGACCCCACATCTGCCCAGCCATTTTTACTTTGGTTATTTTGAGGATGGGGTTTTGCATAGATACTGGTCGTGCACAGCCTGGACCATGGTCTCTTGTTTCTACTTCTGCTTTAGGTTTCGAGACAGGCTTGTGACTGTGTAGCCCAGGTTAGTCTGGAGTTGTGTAGCCAAGGTGGGCTTGAAATTTGAGGTCCTCTTGCTTGAACCTATAGAGTTCTGGGGTTATAGGCATGGAGCCATACTCCTCTGCGGGTTTTCTTAGGAAAAGAGATGTCCAAGGACAGTTCCCAAAGATGTCTGGAGTTTGCTCTGAACCTTGATTCAGTAATCTCCTTGTGCATGATTATAAATACTGCTGATTACAATGTGTTCTTCTGGTTTTCCAAGGTAGATAATGAGTGCGAAGAAATCATGTGTATTTCTATGCTGTCATCACTTGATAATTTTGCAGAGATATGGTAGGAGCTGTACTTACTATAAACCAGTATTTGTTCTCACATGACTGTAGCTCAGTTACAGTGTTTGACAAGGAGCACAGCATATACTTAACAAAGAAAATAGCTGGACACTACTAAAAGGTAAGTGCTTTATATTTCAAGGTGGACATTTCAAACTTATTAACCATTATAAAATTATTGTGTGCTGAGAGAAAAACAGATTTGTCTTTATGAGCTTTGTGGTTTAAGATGTACATTAAAGGAACAGAAATCAGACTAGAAAATGACTTATGGAGGAAGCATGGCCTTTCCACCTGCTTTTAGAATGTTTGTTCAACGTTTGATTTTTTTTCAGTGTTTGAATTTTATTCTCAAATTTTTGGCTAGTTCATAGGCTTAAGATATTCTTTTTTTTTTTTAAATTTTTTATTGTAAAGATACTATACAGAGGGTTACAGTTACATGAGTAAGGTAATGAGTACACTTCCTATTGAGCATTGTTACCCCCTCCATTGTTTTCCCCCTACTATCCCTTCCCTCCCTACCTTCCCCTAGGTTTTTTTTTTTTTATAATTGTGATTAAGTGATTACATAGTTTCCCAAATTTCACAGTATTGTGGAATAATGATGCTCATTTAAAGTCACAAGTTCATTCTAACTTTCCTGGAGCAAATTGTCTATCACAGTCTATAACATATAACGGTGTTCACATATACACCACACATGTGATCAGCAGCATGGGGATATTTAGTAGTGGTTCGACCAGATGAGTGGGAGTTCTTTGTTTCTTAAGTCCTGTTAATTTTGTCGTATCACCTAGCATCCACTTATCAGGGAGACCATGTACCGTTTGTCTCTTTGCTCTTGGCTTACCTTGCTCAACATGATTCCTTCTAGCTCCATCCATTTCCCTGCAAATGCCATTATTTTGTTATTTATAGATACCACAATTTTTGGATCCATTCATCTGTGGTGGGGCATCTGGGTTATTTCCATATCCTGGCTATTGTGAACAGTGCTGCAAAAAACATGGAGGTGCACGTGTCCTTGTATATTGGTTCCTGTTGTTCAGGGTAGATGCCTAGAAGTGGTATGACTGGGTCGTAAGGGAGGTCAATCTTTAGCTTTCTAAGGACCCTCCAGACTGCTTTCCAAAGTGGTTGTATAAGTGT
>NW_012267317.1:3141947-3151538 GCF_000151885.1 Dipodomys ordii | reverse complement strand
CCACTTCGGGTTTTCTGGTGGTTTATTGGAGATAAGAGTTTCACGGACTTTCTTGCCTGGGCTGGCTTTTAACCTCATTCCTCAGATCTCAGCCTCCTGAGTAGCTAGGATGACAGGCGTGAGCCACTGGCGCTCAGCTGACTGGTACTTTTGTAGATACATTTTCTGGAGTCTGGAACTACATGGTAGCACCAGGACAGATTCCACCTTCTAAAGGTGCTACATGTGATGCCAGTTTTAAATATTTTTTCTACAGCAATATACTTTTTTTTTCAAATTTTTTATTGTGATTAAGTGGTTACATAATTTCCCAAATTTCACAGTACCACAGTACTGTGGGATAGTGATGCTTAGTTAAAGTCACAAACACATTTTAACTTTCCTGGAGCAAATTGTCTATCACGATCTATAACATTTATGGGTTCTTTGAGCTTTGCGATACAGTTATTTCTTCCACATCGGGTGATATGTACATTTCTTTTGTTTTGCATAGCATCAGCTGTTCCCTCTTTCCCACTTGTTCCCTCCCTCCCATCGCTGCCATTGAGTTGCTTAGTTCATTTTGGTCAATGTCCAGTGCAGTTGATGGGTCCCGCTGCTGTATGTTTTTCCCTGATTCCCTCTAGTTCTGTGTCGTCTTCCTGGTTCCCCTCTGGTGTGCACATATATACCATACACGTGATCAGCAGCATGGGGTTATTTAGTAGTGATTCGACCAGATGAGTGGAAGTCCTTTGTTTCTTAAGACCTGCTAATTTTGTCGTATCACCTAACATTTTGGATTTAACATCCACTTACCAAGGAGACCATGTACCATTTGTCTCTTTGCTCTTGGCTTACCTCACTCAACATGATTTCTTCTAGCTCCATACATTTCCCTGCAAATGCCATTATTTTGTCATTTCTAATGGCTGCATAATATTCCATTGTGTATAGATGCCACGATTTTTGGATCCATTCATCTGTGGTGGAACATCTGGGTTGTTTCCATATCCTGGCTAGCAATATACTTTTTATTTTTATTTTATTGGTCACTCGTGGGGCCTGAACTCTGGGTCCCTCAGCTCTTCAGCTCAAGGCTAGTACTCTACCACTTTTGGCTTTTTCTGCTTATGTGGTGCTGAGGAATCGAACCCAGGGCCTCATGCATGCAAGGCAAGCGCTCTACCACTGAGCTGCTACCTTCCCATCCCAACAGTGTGCTTGTAAAGTGCACACAAATACACGTTTACTGCTAACACAGTACTATGCTGAGTACTCACTGGGGGCTGAGCAGGTGGACGTGACCCTTGCCTCGCAGGGTTTTCTTCCACTGGGGCTCGCCACAACCACACCGTAGACATGTCTGTGGCCATGCCTCCAGTTCCCCATTCCTTACCTGTGCTCCTCTACACTCTCAGTGCTGGGCAGCTGGTTTCCTAACCGCTCTGTGCTCACAACTCCAGCAGTTAACCCGACATACCAGGACGGCATCCCTCATCCTCCTGTCTCTCGCAGCCTGCTGAAGCCTGTGGTCTGTGATTAGCGTCGTTATATTGCATAACCGATGTCTCATCTCTGTTCTGTACCCCACCGGCAAGGCCTCAGTGCTCAGATGCTGAGCAGCTAACCAGGACTGAAGAAAAACATTAAAAGACTGACTTTGCACTTCAGGTTCATGTGTCCAACCGGTTACCCTTTCGTTCATTAACTTTGAAAATACATTAATTACCTTGATATTTGCCTGCCAAAGTTTGGATTTTATTAACTATTCAAGCTTATGATTGAAAAAATTTGCTTACTTGCTATTTGACATTAACCTTACGTGTTTGCTGTGACCTTACTTTTAAAGGCTTTTATCCTTGGATATTAAAACCAGGGTTAATTGCCACAGAAGATACAATAAGTAATACTGAGACACTTCTCCTGGGGTGTGGGGTTTGTCTGTGGATCAGATTGGAATTCCAGCTTTCCATCAGCTTGTAGTAAAGCGTCTTGTAGCTCTTGGCTGGAAGGTAAGCTGTTTACTGTCTTCTGGCTCACAGTATAATCATAATTTTTAAAGTGAGGATTACGGAAAACTTGTTTTGTCTTGGTGTATGGAGATGATAACGTTACCAGATGACTCTGTACTATAGTGTCTCTGCAGACTTCTTCCATCAGGCTCTCTGTGCTGAGGCTGTTCAGCGGGACTGTTTTGTATGTGCATAGGCCCTCCAGAGAGTTATGTCAGCCTTCATGAGAGTGGAGAGCAGGAAGCGTAGAAAAAGTGCTATTTGCTGCTAGATATTAAGCTTTTTGCATTGTTGTACAGAGTATCATGGGGAGAGGAAAACAACTGAACTCTAC
Organism: Dipodomys ordii; assembly: GCF_000151885.1. NCBI lineage: Eukaryota > Metazoa > Chordata > Mammalia > Rodentia > Heteromyidae > Dipodomys > Dipodomys ordii. Next base: position 3,149,210 of record NW_012267317.1, on the reverse strand, counting down.
TAGAAAATAACTGTTAGGTCTATGGTAGGTGCAGCGGATAAGTGTTACCTGTAGTTAGAAAGTACAGCTGTGCTTCCCAAATTGCTTACTTTAGTGACAGCCAATATCCTTACATGAAAGGAGATCCTGTGGGCTGGGAGTGTAGTTCAGTGGTAGAGGCCCTGGGTTTTATCTCCAGCATGGCAAAAACAAAAAATGCCAAACCAAAAGAAAAAGATTCCTATAATAATAATTACTATTTTTTGCCAGTCCTGGGGCTTGAACTCAGGGCCTGGGCGCTGTCCCTGAGCGGCTTTTGCTCAAGGCTAGTGGTCTACCACTTGAGCCACCGTGCCACTCCTGGTTTTTTCTGTGTATGTGGCACTGAGGAGCACTCTACTACTGAGCCACCTTCCCAGCCTCCTATAATTTTTATAGTTCAAGATACCTTAAATATTCTGTCATATTATCTGTAGCACTTATATTCTTTTTTCTTTTTGGGTTCTGTCGTGGGCCTGAACTCTGGGCCTGGGTGCTGTCCCTCAGCTCTTCAGCTCAAGGCTAGCGCTCTACCACTTGAGCCACAGCGCCACTTCCGGCTTTTTTCTTTTTGCTTATGTGGTGCTGAGGAGTCGAACCCAGGGCCTCAGGCTTGCAAGGCAAGCGCTCTACCACTGAGCCACCTAATTTTTTTCAAGTTCTAACTTTTCTTAAGAAAACATAAGTGCTGGGGCAGGGAAGGTGGCTCAGTGGTAGAGCGCTTACCTTGCATGCATGAGGCCCTGGGTTGGATTCCTCAGCACCACATAAGCAGAAAAACCCGGAAGTGGCACTGTGGCTCAAGTGGTAGAATGCTAACCTTGAACTGAAGATCTCAGGGATGGCGCCCAGGCCCAGAGTTCAGGCCCCACGACCGACCAAAAAAAAAAAAAAAGCAAACGGAAAGCAGTCCAGAGCAAAGGTTAAGAAGTACCCATTAACCTGGACACGTGAGCCGCCAGCCGTGGGCTGCCACTGCCACCGGCTCAGTGAGTGTGAACAAACGCCTTTCAGGACGTCCATGCTGTTCAGCTACGTGTCTCATTCTAGCAGAATCTCTGTACAGGGTCCTGCCTGGCAGTTTGGAAAACTGGGAGTGAATATTTGATGGATGATGTAAAAGTGTACTGAAGTGTCTAACTTATCTACCTTTCTTCCCTAGGAAACTGAAAATGTCCTTGTCGCAATGCTAGGTCTATAATGGGAAGTGTCACAGTTCGGTATTTCTGTTACGGGTGCCTTTTTACATCTGCAACCTGGACAGTTTTGCTTTTTATTTATTTCAATGTCAGTGAAGTGACTCAGCCCCTTAAGAATGTGCCCCTCAAGGGGCCTGAGCCCCACGGGCCAGTTCCCAGAAAGTTCTATCCCCGCTTTACTCGAGGCCCGAGTCGAGTGTTAGAATCACAATTCAAAGCAAACAGAGTGGATGATGCTGTAGATAACAATAACAGTGAAGATTCGGAAAAAGACCACCTGAAGTTCTCTTCTGAATTGGGTAAGTTCTATTTGATTTTCACCAACAGCTACACTGAACTATTTAGGCATTGAAAGTTGATTCCTTAAAAAATGATGAACCAGTTCTTTAATTTTTGTGAAGTAGCTGAGGGTCTGTGAGTTTTAAGGATTTGGTTATGAGAGTTATATATTTTTTTTACCTATGACTTCAGTATTTGATGAGTAACTAAAAGAAACTAACAGGGGCTAGAGAAGAAAAAAAATGAAAAAGGGCTGAAAGAAAATGAAACCTATAAGAGATTCTTTTAATTGCTCGGATTATTTAATAAGGGAAAAAATGGTTCACGGTAACTTTATTTTGCAGGCTTAATTAAAACAACAAAAAGCATTAGGCTTAACAATCAACTTGGGGAAAAAATAAAAAAAAATGAAAATAAACTTGGATTTCTCATACTCATACTCTCATAGGATTTTCACCTAGGAGAGATAAGATCCTGAAATCTTAGTATAAAATAAAAGCTTCCTTCCCTGTTATATCTGTTTAATTTTGAAACAAGGATAGCCTTTGAACACTGCAACTTCATGCTCCACGTTTTGGCAAATTTTCTTCAAGTGGTACGTAAGCCAGTTAATCTGGTAATTTTCAAAACTTACTAAAAATGTAACTGTAACTCCTCTGTATATCAACTTTATAAAAAAAAAACCCAACTTAATAGAAAGCAGTTTGAGCTGGATGCCGGTGGCTCACATCTGTAATCCTAGCTACTTAAGAGGCTGAGATCTGAGGGTTGTGGTTCAAAGCCAACCCAGGCAGGAAACTCCATGAGACTCTGTATCTCCAATAAACTAATCAGGAAAAGCTCTGTGGCTTACGTGGTAGAGCTCTAGCCTTGAGAAAAAGAAGTTCAGCAATAGCACCCAGGCCCTGAGTTCAAGCCCCAAGACCAGCACCAAAAAAAAAAAAGCACTTGATTGTAGAAACATTACATTACATATTAGGTAATCTCAGTCTAAAGGATTGTACATAGTCTTGAGAGATTGAAAAAGCCATAAAACATAAAGGAACTGTTACCCCCATGTTTGATGATCTAGGACTTAATGATTCTCTAATACAGGAAGTGGCAGAAGTGATGCTAATTGCACTTGGACTTTGGTATACTTTCTAGTCTTTAAAGAACCACTTCACAGCTTTACAGTATTAATGGAGAATTCTTGTTTTCCATGTGTATTTTGGTTTCATTTCTATAAAGAAAAATAATATTGGATCCACCATTTTGAGTGAACTTTGTATTTGTCTTTGAAAGTAGGGGAATAAATTGCACATATTCAAACTGACAAACTGAGATTTCTTAAGTGAAATATTTAATAGAAAACCTGAAGAATCTACACAATTATTATTAGAGCAAAATGAATTCTGCAGCTGCAAAAACAGTTGTATTTCTGTATGCTAGCTCCAGAAACAAGCCTAAGAGAGGACTCTAGTTACAGTAGCGTCAGCAAGTACAGAATTCTCAGGCCAAGCGAGAGTGAGACACTGAAGAGTACAAAGCAGTGCTGGAGGACACTGATGGACGCCACGGCAAGTGGAAGCCCTCCGAGGCTGGCCAGAGACTTACTCAATGCTGTCGGATGTCAGTGCTGCCCAGAGCCGCTCAGTTCCTGCCAGGAAAGAGGGGAACATTTATCCTAAAATTAATATGGAGGTGCAAGTCGTGCTGATTGCACAGTGGTGCAGACGCGTGGTGCTCTTGGAACAGAGCTGGAGGACTCATACTTAACAATTCCAAATCTTTTGCACAGCTATAGCAATGAAAGCCGTTTTTATTATCCTGAGGACAGGCATACAGAGCAGTGGAACAGAACTAAAAGTCTAAAATAAGTTTGATGGCATTTGTGCTCAGTTATTTTTCCAGAAGGATCCTTAAGAACATTTAAGGAGGAAAAGGTAGCTAGAAAAATAGTTGTGGGGCTTAGCATAGTGGCTCAGTCCTATAACTTTCTATCCTGTCCAGCTTACGTTCCAGACAGAAGGTGGGGGATGAAGAGTGTATCTGCATGCAAACGTCAGGTGTACGGCCTGATAAACTCGGTTGCTGCATCCTGGGTCATGCACTAAAATCTTGCTAAAACACTCCAGTGTCAAAGGTGGGGTTGTCCTGCCAGAACCCAGAGTTCAGTGTGCCCCAGTTTCTTTGGCCGGGAACTCTTAGTCTGTTAACATCTCTTGGGATTAGTTTTTCTCGAAGGCTTTGGAAATGCTTCAGGAAGCGGTCTGTGAGGAGGGGTGGAAGTGTGATACGGGGATTGTGTCTTGCAAGGATGCAGTCTCTCACGGAGTGGGAGAACAAGCGAGAGCAGTTGTGTTCAGCCTCAGGATCCTGAGGAGATGTGTGCAGGAACTCAAGTCCTGTTGCACAAGGCTGAAAGCAAAGACTGCAGAAGTCCTTTATATGGAAAGGTTTATCGGGGGTTCATAGAAAAACTTGCTAAGATTGAGGCCTGTTGAGGCTTATTGGGATTTAATAATCCATAGCTTTTATGGAAAATTATCAGGTTGTTTTTTTTTGGGTCCGGTTGTGGGGCCTGAACTCTGGGCCTGGGGGCTGTCCCTCAGCTCTTCAGCTCAAGGCTAGTGCTCTACCATTTGAGCCACAGCGCCACTTCTGGCTCTTTTCTTTTTGCTTATGTGGTGCTGAGGAATCGAACCCAGGGCCTCAGGCATGCAAGGCAAGCACTCTACCACTGAGCCAGCTTCCCAGCTCCATTATCAGATTTTTTTCCTGGGTAACATGTGAGTTTTTCTCCTCAATACAACAAATAATGTTAGGATTTATGGTTTGTGAGCAGCTGGTGTTTATGGTTAAGGCACCCTGCTTTGCGCTACCTCGATAGGAACTTGAGCTCAACCTCGGGTTACTTGAAACCAGAGACGACCTAGATTTGAGAAAGAAGGCTCTGATGTGATTATTCCAGGGTGAGCTCAGCACGGGTAGGAGATGATAATGAGCAGCAGAACGAAGCAGTCTGTCCCCATTCATTGCTCTAACTGAATGTCATTGTTTTGCAGGAATGATTTTTAATCAACGTGATCAGGAGTTGAGAGACTTGGGCTATCAGAAACATGCCTTTAATATGCTTATTAGTAACCGCTTGGGCTACCACAGAGACGTGCCAGATACCAGGAACGCAGCGTATGTTCTTTATTGCTTTCTGCTCATACTTTTCAGTAACAGTGTGTTTAATACCACTTTAAGAAATCAAGAGGATGGTGTTGGTATTCAGTTGGCGTTTATCACGCCAGAGAACTTCAGGTAGATGTAGTGTTATCTGTGAAGCTGTGTGGCTTGAGGTTGCACTCACACAGTCCTAGGATGTACCAGGTCTCTTGAAATTGGAGGTCACGTGAGAAAGCGAGGAGAGGGTGAGTTAAGCAGCCCGGGCCTTTGTTTTCTGTAATTATTGGATTCATGGCAAAAAGGAATCAAGTTAAACTTGAACAATAATATTCTACTCATCTGTTTTTGTGTCTTTGGAAGGCTTTTTATTCATATAGTCAGTCTTTTTACAAACAAACTTGTTGGGCACTTTCTACTTGCTGTATGGTCCTAGGCCCTGGAAGCAAGCAGTGGAAGACTTAGTCCCGGAGTCAGTCGGAGGAGGCAGATGAAGAGACCCGACAGGTCCAGTAGCGCATGAACAGGGCTTGCATGGGAATGGGCAGAATAGGCCCAGACCCAGACAGTTCTGGTTTTGCAGAGAAGAGATTTCCCATGAATAGGCACAGTGCTCAGAGCACTGGAGGCTTTTTTTGGGGGGAGGGGGAGGTGCAGGAGGCGCAGGGGCTGCCCCAGGCTTCCTTGCTGGGCTGGGCAGCCGCAGGGGCTGGGAGGGACCTGGACCTCCTTAGGAAGCAGCTGTGATGCTGTGGGAAAGGATTCAGGGCTTTGGAGTTGGCTTCTTCAGTAGTTTCTGTTGTTGCTTGAAGCCAAGTAGCTGATCAACTAGTTAGTGGCGTGACGTGAAAGCTCTTCGATGATCTTGAGAGATCATAGCTTACTTCAATGTGTATATTATTGGGCAAAAAAATTTCAAGTGCAGAGTTTAACAGCTGTGTTCTGAAATGGCTTGAGGCGGGCCAGACAGGCGCTGGTGCGTGCGTGCTGCCCTAAGCCCTTGCAGCACAGTGAAACCCCAGAAAAGTGCGTTTACAAGTGTTCATCTCAGGCTGGGTGCAGTGCTCACACCTGTAATCCCAGCTACTTGGGAGGTAGCAGTTGGTGAGATTGTGGTTTGAAGCCAGTCCAGGCAGAAAGTTAGCAAGGCCCCTTCTCTGTCCGTCGGCATGGTGTGATGATTTGTAGCTGCAGGTGCAGCCGTGAGGGAAAAATGAGGAAGGCATGGAGGGCCAGAGGCTTGACTCGGGGGTGACAGTGCCCCGAGCGTACCTACCGGCAAGCAGTCTTAAGGAGTTATCTGCTGGCTGCTTCAGTCCTGGGCTCTCAGCTTCTGAGTACCTAGGATGACGGACGTGCGCCAGCTCCGGGCAGTCTTCAAGGTGCCGGTCCTCCCGTCTTTCTTCTTGCAGGTGTAAGGGGAGGGCCTACCCAGGCCGCCTGCCCACGGCCAGCGTGGTCATCTGTTTCTACAACGAAGCCTTTTCGGCCTTGCTCCGCACAGTGCACAGCGTGCTGGCTCGCACGCCCGCCCGCCTGCTCCACGAGGTGATCCTGGTGGACGATGCCAGCGACTTCGGTGAGTGCGACGGAAGCGTTCCCACCAGGGGCCTTGGCTTTGGCCGGTTTGTTAGCTGCCCCGACATCTGGCCTCTGAGATTTTTCTTGACTTTAAAAAAAGATCAAGTTGCCTGTATTCATCAGTGGACGCGCTAGGTTGGAACGCCTTTGTACAACTACTTGATGATAACAAAAATAAGAAACTTAGTAAGAGGAAAAACATTGAAGTAATGTAGCTTTGTAGGATGTCATGGTGAGGGCTGTGTGCCCCGAGGTCACCTTTAGTAAGTGCAGTAGTGTCTGTCGGAGCGGTCGTTTGATTCCTGGGTACATCCCTCTAGTCACCTCTGCACACTTGCTGGTGCACACTGGCCAGTGCGTGCACTCTCCATCTCCACCCCGCCCTCATGCTGCTCACAGCCTTCCCCAGCCCCTGGCAACCACTTGGCCGGCCTGGTGCCATGGCCTACACTACCTGCTCAGGCTGTCCCCTCTACTCCCCTCCCCCCTCCCCCCCACCATCCCTGGATCCAGGCTGGCTCTGATGGTGCTGGTGATCACGGAGGCCAGCATCTCTGGTGCTCGCTACTTACTTCACACACCTTTCTTCAGTTGAGTGGCCACACACACACACACACACACACACACACACACACACACACCACAGAGTGAAAGACCCACTACTCATCCCACCTGAGGTGAACTTGATCAGCAGGGGAGGAAATAGAAGGCATTAGTGATGTGCTCAAGATCCGCAGCTGTGCGGTGCTGTGCTGCAGTGGCTCACGTCTTCATCCTGGCGACTCAGGAGGCTGAGATCTGAGGACCACAGTTCAAAGTCTGTGAGATTCATAGTCCAATAAACTACCAAAAAGAAATAAAAGCTCGAAGTGGAGCTTGGCCCAAGTGGTAGCGTACAAAGGAGGCTCAGTGCTGATGCGCAGGCCTGCTGTGTGTGCATTCCCAGGCCCGAGTGCAGGCCTGCTGTGTGTGCATTCCCAGGCCCAAGTACAGGCCTGCTGTGTGCATTCCCAGGCCCGAGTGCAGGCCTGCT
>NW_012267317.1:3138211-3141672 GCF_000151885.1 Dipodomys ordii | reverse complement strand
GTGCATTCCCAGGCCCGAGTGCAGGCCTGCTGTGTGTGCATTCCCAGGCCCGAGTGCAGGCCTGCTGTGTGTGCATTCCCAGGCCCGAGTGCAGGACTGCTGTGTGCATTCCCAGGCCCAAGTGCAGGCCTGCTGTGTGTGCATTCCCAGGCCCGAGTGCAGGCCTGCTGTGTGTGCATTCCCAGCCCGAGTGCAGGCCTGCTGTGTGTGCATTCCCAGGCCCGAGTGCAGGCCTGCTGTGTGCATTCGCGCGTGCGCGCACTCCCCGCCCTGGAGCAGCTGCCCCCCCCCCCCCCCCCCTGCCCCCCCCCCCCCCCCCCCCCCCCCCCCCCCCCCCGCGCTCTGCTCCTCTCGCACCCCTGCAGAGCGCGCAGCACAGCTTGGGTGGCGCACGGGACGTGTCGGCGCTCGGCATGCGAAGCGAACACCCATTCGTGGGACCACGCTGCTCACATCTTGGGAGAAACCTCGTGGGGAAAAAATTGGAAAGGTTAATAGCAATCAAAATGTACCCTCATCACCAGTGGTTAAAAACAAACCTTAGCATTTATATTTGCTAAATGCTAAAATCTAGAATTTATGCATCTTTTTGTTCACCTGTGGCTCTGAGGCTTGGTCTTGTTCCCTTGGCAAGACTGGAGCCCTGGCTCAAACCAGCCTCCCAGCTCAGCTTCTTGGGTGGCTGGGACTACAGACAGGTGCTACTGCACTGACTAAATATTTTTTTCAATCAACCCATATTTCCTTGTGTCTAGAAGGAAAATTTCATGATTTAGTGTGGTTTGTGCACTGTGGAAAGAATTACTGCATATTATGGAATTTTTTTTTTTTTTTGTCGGCTGTGGGGCTTGAACTCTGGGCCTGGGCGCTCTACCGCTTGAGCCACAGCGTCACTTCAGGTTTTCTGGTGTTTTTTTTTTTTATTGGAGATAAGAGTCTCACGGACTTTTCTGCCTGGGCTGGCTTTGAACCGTGATCCTCAGATCTCAGCCTCCTGAGTAGCTAGGATTACAGGCGTGAGCCACCGACGCCTGGCATATTATGAGCTTTGACCTTGAACTTTTAAAGGTAAAGAACCCAGAATTTATAAAAAAAATACTTAGTGTCTTTGGAAGAAAGGCATATTAATTGAGGGTCATATTTGCTATAAATTTTTTTTGCAATAAAAGTTACGTAGCTAGTCTGAAGTGGAATAGGATCTAGGTAGTTAAATAAAAAGGCATTTCCAACTCATTTTGTTTGAAAAGTGGCGGCGGCCATGTCCATTCTCAGAGCGGAGACCCTGTCTGCAGAGCTCAGTGCTGGTGCTGTGTGTCGGTCCCCTGGGCTCACACTTCCCTGCCTTCCCTTGCTTCCTGCCTTCCCAGAGTAAGCTACGACCCTTCCCCAGGAAAGCAGAAGATGCTATGTTTGCGTCACGGTTTGCTGTTTTGGATTTTAGCAATGGTTAGAAAATGCCTGCTGTGTGGCCTCTATGGGCTGAGTATTTATAGAACTCTCTCTTTTTTAGATGATTTAAAAGGAGAACTAAATGAGTATGTCCGAAAATACCTCCCTGGAAAAATTCAAATCCTAAGAAATACGAAGCGTGAGGGGCTGATTCGGGGAAGAATGATCGGTGCTGCCCACGCCACAGGTACAGGGTCGGCTTCCGCGCCCAGGCCTCGCAGGGCTGTGTCTGAGTGTCCCTGCCAGGCTGAGGCTTGTTCCAGGCCTCGCACGGCTGTGTCTGTGTGTCCGTGCCGCCTGAGGCTTGTTCCAGGCCTTTGCACGGCTGTGTCAGCCTGAGGCTTGTTCCAGGCCTTTGCACGGCCGTGTCTGTGTGTTCGTGCTGCCTGAGGCTTGTTCCAGGCCTTTGCACGGCCGTGTCTGAGTGTGCTCGTGCTGCCTAAGGCTTGTTCCAGGCCTTTGCACGGCTGTGTCAGCCTGAGGCTTGTTCCAGGCCTTTGCACGGCTGTGTCTGTGTGTGCTCGTGCTGCCTGAGGCTTGTTCCAGGCCTTTGCACGGCCGTGTCTGTGTGTTCGTGCTGCCTGAGGCTTGTTCCAGGGCTTTGCACGGCCGTGTCTGAGTGTGCTCGTGCTGCCTGAGGCTTGTTCCAGGCCTTTGCACGGCTGTGTCTGTGTGTCCGTGCCGCCTGAGGCTTGTTCCAGGCCTTTGCACGGCTGTGTCTGTGTGTCCGTGCTGCCTGAGGCTTGTTCCAGGCCTTTGCACGGCTGTGTCTGTGTGCTCGTGCACGGCTGAGGCTTGTTCCAGGCCTTTGCACGGCCGTGTCTGAGTGTGCTCGTGCTGCCTGAGTCTTGTTCCAGGCCTTTGCACAGCTGTGTCTGTGTGCTCGTGCAAGGCTGAGGCTTGTTCCAGGCCTTTGCACGGCTGTGTCAGCCTGAGGCTTGTTCCAGGGCTTTGCACGGCCGTGTCTGAGTGTGCTCGTGCTGCCTGAGGCTTGTTCCATGTGGGAAAGTCTCTGTGCGAGTGAGCATCGTGCCGCCCGCAGCGGGGTGTGGTGGTGTGCACACAGGCGCTGGCCTCGCCGGTCTGCTTGCTTCCTAATGACTGCCCCTCAAGTAGGTTTAGAGCCTGCTTGCACAAGCAGAAAGTACAGCTGAACTTTGGGTCCTTAGTGTGCAGCTAAAATGTGCAATCAAATGCACGTGACATCTTGGCTGGTAAAAGCCAGTTAGCTGAGTGGGGAAGGGCAGGAAGAGAATCGATCGAGGCCTTGCATGAGGAATTCGGGGGAAAGTGGGGGGCAAGGACGGCGCCTGGGCCACGGCTCTGGCTGTGGTTGGCGCCGCTCACCACGGAGAGTGGTGCAGGTAGTCACAACCAGCAAGGGGTGATGAGCACGGTGCTCCCGTACGGGGTGCCGAGGCCGGCCCCGAGTAGTGAAGCGTCTGGCCTGTGCTTCGCCTCCTCAGGGGAGGTGCTGGTGTTCCTGGACAGCCACTGCGAGGTGAACGTGGCGTGGCTGCAGCCCTTGCTGGCCGCCATCCTCCAGGACCCGCACACCGTGGTGTGTCCTGTGATCGACATCATCAGCGCCGACACGCTGGCCTACTCCGCATCGCCCATCGTGCGGGGTGGGTTCAACTGGGGGCTGCACTTCAAGTGGGATCTCGTCCCCCTTTCTGAGCTGGGAGGAGCAGACGGGGCCACCGCCCCCATAAGGTAAGAGGGTTCCCTCACCAAGCCGGAAAGCCCCCCAGTCCTTCCTGAGCAAAGACTGAGATGGTAGAAATGACTCCCTCGGTAGTGAGGAGCCAGAGCCGGCGCCCGCTAAACACCCGTGTGCCCAGGGCGGTGCGCCGCAAAGCAAAGAGCAAGGAGCTGTCAGGGCCTGAAGATTTTATTGTTTGGGGAAGAAGCCTATAACTACAGCATCCTCCCTCCCTCCCTCTCCCTCCCTCTCCCTGCCTCTCCCTGCCTCCCTCCCTCCCTCTCTCTCAATCTCTCTCCCTCCCTCC
>NW_012267317.1:3127000-3138160 GCF_000151885.1 Dipodomys ordii | reverse complement strand
CTCCCTCCCTCTCCCTCCCTCCCTCCCTCTCTCTCGCTCTTGCTCTTGCCAGCACTCTCGCAGACTCTCGTGTGCTCGTGTGTAGCCCCTCCCCCTGCACAGTGCCTGTGTTTCCGTTTTGGTAATTTCAGAAATTGGGGATGGTGCCGTCACACTTTGGTTCCTACTTGAATTTTCAGAAGTGTTTTTCAGATCAGTTTAAACAAGCTTCCTTTTCTGAGAGCTAGTTCTTTTGTCATTTTTGTTTTATCCTTGAACATTTTCACCAGTTACTTTGAAGTAGCTGCTCATCAGCACACGCTTCTATTGCAGGCTGTCTCTTGTTTTGCGTGATTTTTTTATCTTGCTGCTGTGCGCAAAGCATCCGAGGGCTCGCCTGCACTTTGCTGCTCTTCCACAGGCCACGTGGGCCAATAAAAGCGATGGTCCACGGATGGGTTTCAGGAAGTGAGATGTGGAAGGTTCGAGCCCCTGTGAAGGGCACGCTGGCTTGGGCACTCTGCGTGCTTTAGGTACTCAGCCAGGCTCCTGGCCTCCGCCACATTCCAGTACAGCCTCGTGACGAGATGGGACACGACGCAGCAGCTAAACATTCGGGTGTCACTAGCAGCACCGCGGCCCCACTCAGTGTGCTCACTCAGCGTGTGAGGCTGCGACCTCCCGTGCAGGCCCAGAGACCAATTTTTGTACTAGTGTTCCTGCCAGATCATCAAAAATAATTCTGATTACTAGGTGGATTTCTGTTAACACTGGCACTTACAGCCTTACAAAAGTAACTGACCTGCCGAGCGCATCACTAGCAATGCGGAAGTGGTGAGCGGCCAGCCCTGGCCCGGAGGGGAGCGTTGCACCGCAGTTTGCTAGTGTTCGTGTTCCAGGACTGCAGGAAGGTTTCCAGCAGTGACGCAGGGCAGCGCGGCCCCGCCCCGCCGCGTCAGTACAGACGCTGCTTTCCTTCCCAGGTCACCCACCATGGCCGGGGGGCTGTTCGCCATGAACAGACAGTACTTCAACGAACTCGGCAAGTATGACGGTGGCATGGATATCTGGGGAGGAGAAAATTTGGAAATTTCATTTCGGGTAATTTTTATTTTTGTGCTCAATAATTAAACTTTGTGTCATGAAATATGGTCCTTACTCCTCAGCCATACTGTCTGTAAGTTCTTGATTATTGACAGATTGTCCTTAGTGGATTCTGCTTTGCTGTAGTCTTGGCTAATACTGCTGGAGAAAGGAAGCGTCGCGGCAGGGTTTCCTGCTGCGGCTGGAGGGGGGTGGAGGCCGTGTCCTCCCGCTCAGACCCTCGCTGTGCCGCTGGATCGTTCTGCCAGGCTGTGGGAGCGTCGTGTTGTCAAAAGCGTTTTCACACATGGCAGCAGATGAATGTGACCTGGTGTTAGAATTTGGCCCATCTTTAGCTCATTTCAGAAGGACGTTTTTAAAGGTCCCTCTGACTTTCTTCTGTCTGGCAAGAAGACAGAGCTTGTGAAGTTTCCTAACCACCATTGATGACGATGAATTCTGAGACTCCCCCCGGACGCCGGCCACGGCCGCGCTCCTAACGCCCCTTTTGCCTCTGCCAGATCTGGATGTGCGGCGGCAGTCTCTTCATCATCCCGTGCTCTCGGGTAGGGCACATTTTCCGGAAGCGGCGGCCATATGGCTCTCCCGAAGGCCAGGACACCATGACGCACAACTCCCTGCGGCTGGCCCATGTGTGGCTGGACGAGTACAAGGTGAGGCCGTGGCCGCGGGGCGGGGGGTGGTAGGCGGCTGCTTTCTTCCCTTGCGTCCTCCTGCGTGGTGAGCTCTCCTGGAGGCCCCTGCATGCTGCCTCCGCCCTTCTCCTCTCCCGGGTTGCACTGTTTCGCTCACACCTTTCTAAAGTGATTTTTTTCATTGGAGCTGGGTTTGAGCCCTGGCTGGGAGGCAGGCGGTTCACACTTGCATCGCTCCCGGCCTTTTTTCCTGCACTTCTCCTTTAGGATGGACCTCGCTTTCCTCCCGTGCAGCCCTCTGTGCACTGCTGCAGCCATGGCCCGCACACCCAGCTTACCCAGCTTGCTGTGGGAGTTTTGGCTTGGCCTGAGCCGGCTTCAAACCATAATCCCACCGATTTCTTCCTTCACTAGTTGCGATTACAGGCGTGTGCCACCACACCTTTTTTTTTTTGGCAGTGCTATTAGAGGGAAAGAGGGCTGCCTCATGGGACTCCCTCAGAACTGGGGTGCTTTTCTTCATCTTGTACACCTGAGGCTTCTGCTGCCGTTGGACCTTGCACACGTCAGATCTCTTTCCTTATTTCTCTTCTGCTTTAGACAATTTTCAGTTCTGTGGTTTTTTTTGGCAGTACTAGGGTTTTTATTGTAACATCTTTATTAAGTGTAATTTACATAAGAATTTTGAACATGACACCATTACATGCCTGACAAATACCACTGGCAAGCCCAAGTATGAGTAATTTATGCTAACGTATGTATATCGATGTATGTACACGTACATGTATATACATACAGAAACATAAGTGTACACAGCTTATGCTACTATAGTTTTCAAGTATTGTAAAGCTAAGCACTTGTGGCTCATTACTTCTATAATCTTAGATATTCAGGATCTGAGGATCATGGTTCAAGACCACCCCAGGCAAGAAAAGTCTGTGAGGCTCCTATCTCCGGTTTACCAGCAAAAAGCCAGGAGTAGAGCTGTGACTCAAGTGGCAGCACACCAGCCTTGAGTGCCCAGGCCTGTTTAAGCCCTGGCCTGGCACATGCACACACATGCACACGCATGAGCACACAAGTACTTTTACATGTTTCAGTTTTAATTTTCAGTATGGCAGATATCCATAGATAGAGGCCTTGCAAGCAGAGCTCCTGGGATTGTCAGCAGCATTTGAGAATGTGAGTTTTAAGATGAAACAGTGCTGAGGCTGCAGTGAGCGGGGTTGAGGTGTCTGCCATCAGCCCCGACACTGACACCGACACCAACACTGACGGACTTAATGCGCGACACCTTCCACGGCCTGGCAACAGCACAGACACCGAGGAGAAAACAAGGTCGCGCCGTTCTCCTGAGTAACACATCTTATTCTCGTCTTTTCAAAATTCAGGAGCAGTACTTTTCCTTACGACCCGATCTGAAGAGTAGAAGCTATGGAAACATCAGTGAGCGTGTGGAACTGAGGAAGAAGTTGGGGTGTCAGTCATTCAAATGGTATCTGGATAATATTTACCCAGAGATGCAGATACCTGGGCCCAACGCCAAACCCCAGCAACCCGCTTTCCTCAACAGAGGCCCCAAACGCCCCAAAGTCCTTCGGCGTGGCAGGGTGAGCCTTGTTCATGATGGGGTATGGTAGAAGGCCCTGGATTGTCCACTGCCGATGCCATCTGGGCCTCAGCGTCCAGATGTGTGAGCAGGAATGCCTCCAGCTAATGCCCTGCTCCTTGCTAAGCTCCTCACTGCTGGGATTCAGGCGTCTTTGGCGGTAGCGAGGGGCGTGTGCCGAGAGTCCGCGTGAGTTCCAGCGCTCTGCCGGCCGTGGCTTGCTGAGGGTTGAGCCATGTTGTTACTGTGCTTTCCCCGCCCGGTCCCACCACCTGCTTCTTGGTGGCGACAGTTGAGCCTTGAGATTTTGCTCTCCATGCTGGAGAAGTCAAAAGAGAACAATGTGTCGACAGGGTTGACTTCCATTCCGTTGCATTTCTTATTGGCATACATGTTTGGTAGAGGAGGATTCATCGTGCCATTTCCACACACGCAGTCAGCTGCACCCCTGCATCATGGTTAGCTTCTCCCTCTCCAAGCCCTCCTGTCCCGTCACTTATTTCTGCTTTTTGTTGAGTGTGTGTGTTTTGGTTTAGGGGTTGCGTTGTGCTCGCTGTAGTCTGTCTGTCTCGCCGTCGGAGGCCTTGGTGCTGGCTGGTGCATGCGCAGCTCCAGCTCGGCGCGCGCATTACCTTCCGCTATGTGCTGTCTTTATACCTTTTATTTCTGACTTCATGTTAGGTTCTCGAAGATGGCAGTGATATGTTAATGTCCTTCATCTCCTCCAGTACATGAGAGAACTTTACACATTCTGTGAGTTAGGCTGCCGTGAAGGCTTCAGTATCAAGCATGTACTAGGGCTGGAACTTGGGGAAAGCACTTACCATTTCCACCTCTCACTGGTGACTTGTTCTTGAGTGCTCACAGGTCGCTGGACCGTGGTCTTCCTTTAAAGCAGAGCAATCATGCGCGCTCTCTTTTACAGCTCTATCATGTCCAGACCAACAAATGCCTGGTGGCCGAGGGCCGCCCCAGCCAGAAGGGCAGCCTGGTGGTGCTGAAGGCGTGTGACTACGCAGACCCGGCGCAGGTGAGCCGCGCTGTAGGGAGAGGTGGCGTGGTCGCTGCTCGCTGCACGTTGGGAAGGATGGGAGCGGTCGCCATAGACAGCCACGCCCTGCGTCGTCTTTGCTTGCCTCTGTCCGCATTGTTGGGCTGTTCGTTATTAGTGCTTTCCTGTGTTGGGGACTTGGAAGCTGTGCCATTGTTAGAAATGGCAGGAGTAAGCTAGGCGCTGGTGGCTCCCGCCTGTCATCCTAGCTACGCAGGAGGCTGAGATCTGAGGATTGTGGTTCAAAGCCAGCTGGGTAGGAAAGTCCATGAGACTCTTATTTGCAACTAACCACCAGAAAACCATAAATGGTGCTGTGGCTCAAGTGGCAGGGTGCTAGTCTTGAGCTGAAGAACTGAGGGACAGTGATTACGCCTAGAGTTCAAGCCCCATGACTGACCAAAAAAAAAAAAGGCAGGAGTCGCCTGCTTCACCGTGACGTTTAATCCACACCGCTTCACAGGTGCCGAGGGGCGGCCTGCAGTGTCTGTCTCGTCTCAGTCACTGTGCGGAGATGCATTTTCACGTTGGCCGAAGCAGCTGGGGTGTTGGTGTCATGTGCACACGGCTTTGTGGTGTGCAGTGTATACTCTGAAACCCCAAAGCTCGGCCCCTATCTGAGGCAGCGGGCTCTGGGCGGCCTCCCGTGTGGGGAGTGGACGGGGCCGTGCACCACCGACTTGGAGTCCCAGACACCCTGAGACCACCCCGGCTCCGGCCTCTTGGCGCTGCCCAGTTAGAACACCTGCATGGAGAGCTTCGGGGGTGGGGAGTGGGGGTGCAGAGCAGCGCCTCCCTTTCTCCAGTGTGACTTTATTCTGCTAAATTGAAACGTTTCCGTGGCGGCTCTCACGCCGAGATTCAGAATAATTCCACTTTTTCTTACACACACACACACACACACACACGGCATGCATGTTGTTTCGTCCTGCACACAAAACTTGGTTGGTCAAGCCTTTCTTGTGTTCCAGATCTGGATTTATAATGAAGACCATGAGTTGGTTCTAAGCAATCTCCTCTGTCTGGACATGTCCGAGACGCGCTCGTCAGACCCGCCCCGGCTCATGAAGTGCCACGGCTCGGGCGGCTCCCAGCAGTGGACCTTTGGGGTGAGGAGCTGGTTTCGGGGCTGGGGGCGAGGCCTGAGGCCGAGCACACTCTGCCTGGAGCTGGTGTGCAGCGGTGGTGGCTGAGATCTCAGTCCATCATAGTAGTGATTTCTTCTGAGTTCGTGGCTGTACGTTCTGCGTCATAGTCTTCCACTGTGCATCCAAAACCAAACCACTCAAAGCAGTAAGTGCGCTTTTCTCTTGCTGCCTTTTTTTTTTTTCCCAGAAAAAGAACCGGCTGTACCAGGTTTCCGTGGGCCAGTGCCTGAGAGCGGTGGAGCCGCTGGGTCAGCCGGGCGCGGTTGCCATGGGGATCTGCGACGGCTCCGCTGCCCAGCAGTGGCACCTGGACGGCTGAGGCGGTTGTGCCGCGCTGGTGACTCAGCGGGCCACGCGGCCACCGTGGAAGCAACACGCGTGCGCGTTGGGAGGAACGGACACCTCGGCCAGGTGGAGCGAGGCGAGGGGCCCTGAAAAGGAGGAAGGGGCTTTACAGACATGAAGGCCATTTCTGAGCTGCTGCTAGAAGTTTCTTGTTTAGAGAGGGGAACTAGAGAACGATGTGAACTCTAGAGAGCCAGACTTCCGCAGAACATTCAGTTATTGACGCTTCTCTTTCCCCGCTGGCAATGGCATGAGTTTTATCTGATCAGAAATGCTTGTCATTTTTTTTAGAAGACTTCGTAGAAGGTAATTCTCTTCAATCATGTGTTTAATATGTGCTAAATAGGTGATTTGAAAAATTGAACATCTTAACTCCAGGTGTCATAATATTTAAGAGGCAGTTACTATTATAAATTATTTTGATGATTTATGGTACTACATTTAAATAAAGGCTGTTGGATTATTTCGCAGTTTGGTTCTGCTGTTTTGTCTAGCTGTGGCCCAGGCTCAGCCACAGTGGTTCAGCAGATGAGCCTCACCGCAGGGCACCACACTTCCTAGCGAGCTATGAACTTTCCATACAGGTGTAGATGCCCAGTCTGCAGTGCCGAGGATGGGATCCCTGAAAGACAAACGGCCAGTGCCCGTACGTGAAAGCTCCACGATCTGTGCAGCGGAGAGAGAATACTGCTATGGGAAGTGACGAAATACCTATGGATTCTTCCTCAAGGCGCAGGGCAGGGGGCAGTCCCCCACTGCCGAATGGACTCTTGATTTTTTTTGTGGGAACTCAGGCTACCGCATAAGCCACACACCAGACCTCTTGCTTTTAGTGTGTTTTTCAGAGAGGCTATTGCACTTGCCCAGGCTGGCCTTGTACTGTAACCCTCCCGTGTCTGCCTCCCAAGAAGCTGGAACGCACGTGTGCCCCCCCCACACCCAGCAGCTCAGTTTCATCTCCAGCTACAAAGCAGTTGAAAAACTGCATGACATATGTGACTTAAAAGGCAGCCATATGGCAGATTTAAACCCAGCCCTATCAGCAATCCTGTCCAAGGTAAATGTTCAATTAAAAGGCATACAGGGCTGGGAAGGTGGCTCAGTGGTCGACTGCTTGCCTTGCATGCATGAGGCACTGGGTTCGATTCCTCAGCACCACATAAGCAGAAAAAGCCAGAAATGGCACTGTGGCTCAAGTGGTGGAGTACTAGCTTTGAGCTGAAGAGCTGAGGGACAGCACCCAGACCCAGAGTTCAAACCCCACACCAGAAAAAAAAAAGCATACAGTGTGAAGCCCACTATAAATATGAAGTTAAAATGAAGATATTTCAGTCAGGCCTAAACATGCATGCTGACACCTGAGTATGAGACAGTATGTCTCAGCCGAGAATGTTTGGTAATAAGTAATGTGGTAATGTGTTCAGAAGAGCATTCATCAAGAGGAAATGATCCAGAGCACATAATAGCTGAAAACGGAACTTCTAAAATATATATGTGCTGCTAAAACTCGACCAGCATGCAGCTCTCCGCCCAGCAGTGGAACACACATGCCACTTAACAAGAGAGACTGTATTCCAGGTTACAAGATTCAAAGCTGGGTTCCGGTGGCTCATACCTGCAGTCCTACCTACTCAGGAGGCAGAGATCTGAGGATCACAGTTCAAAACCAGCCTGGGCAGGAAAGTCCAATTAGCCACCAGAAAACCGGAAGTGGTGCTGTAGCTCACGTGGTGGAGCATGCACTTTGAACTGAAGAGCTCAGGGACAGTGCCCAAGCCTACAGTTCAAGCCCCATGACTGACAAAAACAACAAAACAGACAAGATTTCAACATACTACACAAATTCTAGCCATGCAAGGCATACCAGAAATCAGCTAATAAGTTAACCAGGTCATTTGTGTAGTAGCTTATACCAAATCCCAGGAGATAGACATTGTCCAGGTTCCAAGGCCAGCCTGGGCAAAAGGTTCAAAAGACAAAGCTAAATGTGGTTATGTGCACCTATAGTTAGAAAACCTCCAGCTACTTGGAAATGAACACATTTTGCCTTGGTCAAAAAAGGCCATTTTGCTAGGTACCATGGCTCATGCCCACAGTACTACTTAGAAAGCTAAGCTCTGAGGATTGCAGTTTGAAGCAGCTAGGCAGACAAATCACGAGACAATTCACCATCAGCAATCTGGAAGTGGAGGTAAGGCTTGCCTAAGCAAGACTGAAGCCCTGAGTTTTAATTCTCAGTACCAATAATACTGCCCCCCCCCCACAAACCTACCAAATATTAACAGAAAATGGTTGAGATCAATAATGTAGATGAACTACTAGCCAAAACAGAGCGGATCACTAACCCAGGATTAAGAATGGCGAGCTCACGACTGAGAAAGGTGCAGAGCAAGAGCCGCAGCCCCTACTATCTGGGAAAGCAAAAGTGGAAGGCTGACAGGTTTCTCACAAATGCAACACTGTCCTCAGGAGTTTCCAGTCACAGGTTGGAAACTGAGCAGCACAAATGGAACAAACATGGAGCCAGCTCTCTTCCTGCCAAGCAAAATAGAAGAAAAGGCTTCAGCAGAACTCAACAGGGAGAGCTATTGAAAGCTCGTTTGAAAAGGTGAGCAAAAGCTGAAGGAAAGTCACGTAGTCAAGCCCCCTTACGCATGTAAAGGCTGTAAGGTACTGTGTTGGTCTGCCTAAAGACCCCACGATACCCAACTGTAGAAAGGAAGCCCAGGGATCCCCCAAGGTTGAGGAGTGACCGGGCCCTGTGCAGGCTTCTCAGGCCAGCCCTGTGACCACGCCGAGCCACTTCCAGTGGTGGGTGGGATTCCCTCACAACACGTGAACTTGGGTGAGAGAGTGCCCCCCCCCCGTGTACATGCTGCACCCCCCCACACCCCACACCATTTTTTTAACCACTTCATATGGGGGCCAGCCATTACCTCTGCTAATGTGTGCCACCTTCACATGGTCATAAAGTATATCACAAACATTTCCTTTAAAAAGGAACTAGAAATGGAAAACTCATCAAGCCAGAAAAGTGCCTGTGTGGAAACACTACAGAAAAAGCCACAAGCAAACAAGGCCCAGGGGCCTGTGCTTACCTCCTGGGTGGGTCCTGGGTGAGGGCCTTGTCAATGCAGCAAAGCAGGGAGAGGCGGCAATTCCATGGGGAGGGAAGCGCTCGCTGGTTGCAGAATGTGATCTAGTAAGCAGGCACCTGGCGCCGCTCGACTCAATGATTCCCCTTCCCCGCTGTGATAGTGGAACAAAAGCACTCGCAGCCCCTTCTGTATGTGTGTCCAGTAAATGACTTGAGATACTCAACATGGCATAAACTGGGTTTTGCCCAACTGTAGGCTACGGAAGTGTTCTGAGCATGCTCGATAGATACATGGCCAGGCTGGGTGGATAGGAGGTTAGCACCTAGCAACATTTTCAACCAGCCCAAGTGGGCTCCCTGGGCAGATGGGAAGCAATGGGGCTAGAACTGAAGATTCCCATCATGGGAGTGTGGCTGATGGGAAGCAGGCGCCAGGAGCCATCAGTCCTTCCTGCCAAGAACCTGGGGTCCACTTAGATGAAAATTGCAGGCGTGACAGTTGAGAACACGCTGTGGTGACCTGTCCGTGGCAGGCAGGCCGAGCCCTCGAGGCACAGGACATCTGCGTGGAGCGTGTGATGAGAACTGTGTTTGATCAGTGACTATTTACGTGGCCACAAATTCAGCTCTGCAGGATGAGGGGTGGCTCTTCCCAGCAAAGTGTGGTGGTACACAAGCAAAGGTGGAGAGAATTCTAGAGAGGCCTCTAAATCTACTCAAAAGAGCAAGGGAAGAGGGTAGAATTCATTCAGAAGGTCTGTCCAATCCAAGACTAACAAGACACGAGGCAATGTTTATAGATGTAAAATATTTTATTTGTAAATGGTGATCTTCTAAATCTGTGTCCACAAATTCCAAAACCCATAACACTCTGTATACTTCAAAAAATTCAATTTTTGCCAACATTAGATACTATTATACAGAACAGAAACAACAAAACCTGGGAGGACAAATACTGGTAGGATGTCAGAATTTGTACAAGAGAAGAAAAATATCCAAGAAACAAATTTCATACAGCTATTTATCAAGAGAAAAATATATACAATTGATTTATTCTGTAAGATAAAAATACATCATGCCATATACATTACAGGTTCCGAACTGCATCACTGGCTGTACCGACAGCTCACGAAAGTCTTCATTTCCTACTTAGCCTGTGAAGTGTCAGTACCAGGATTTTTAAAGTACAAAATAAAAAGCTAACCTGGTTCAAAATGCTGATTAAGTTTCTACAAGCAAACACAAAACAGTGTTTTTTTTATTAAAGAAATGTAAACAAACAGTTCATACAAACACATTTTAAAATTACATCTTCGAAAAACCCTATTGCCGGAGTCCTGCAGCTGTGAGCACAATTGCGTCTCTCGCTCTTGTCTTTTTTTTTTTTTTAATTTTTCAAATTTTTGTGTTAAATAGAAGGCTAAGGAATTAGGTTAAGTTCCTGCTACATGATTCTAGTATGTTTACGTGATTCTTTGTGGTCTAGTCAAAACTACTGCTGAAGAAAAAGCTCAGCCTCCATTGGGTGTTTGAACAGTTATTCACAGTTATCACAAATTGTAAGCACAAAAAAACCTGACTGAAGAAGTAGGGATGCAACAATATAATATGAAAAAATTAGTTTAAATTACCAAAACAGCTATAAAAGTTGTAGTCGTAGCATTTGTTTTGTTGTGTAGGAAGTTAGGTGTAGAAAACAAGTACAAGAGACATGGTTTCCAAAAAACCCAAACACTAGGGTGAACTTTCGTGTGTTACATAATTGCAATGGCGTATTCAATAACACAGAATTATATTGTAACATCCCTATGACGTTTTATAAGCACCGAGCTGCTGCGGAGCCTGGGAGCATTTGGTCAATAACTATTTTTATACTGTATTTTTTTCTCAAAATATTTACACATTTGTACAAAGTAACAGGGTTTGTTAGTTCTGCAGGTAACAGCAGCAGCTTGGCTTTCTTCTAACTTTTATTTAAAAATAGCTTCATTCACTTATTCAATAATAAATACAAAAAGTTTCTCTTATTTTACAGAAATCAAAAACTACAATAAACTGACTCATGGAATCAAGTATTTAAATGTATTTAGTGCAAGTTATTATCCCTTAGCTCTAGCCCTAAGGAAGCCATCTCGGTACATTCCTTCATCAGTGGTGTCCGCGGTCGCGGGGCCGCGCATGCGCGCGGGGGG
>NW_012267317.1:3122539-3126297 GCF_000151885.1 Dipodomys ordii | reverse complement strand
GACCATGGCAGCCAAGGCAGCGAGCCCGCCCGTGCGGGGGGTGGGGGGTGGGGGGGAGCCCGTGCCCCAGGGCGTTGGCACCGGGTGGGCGTGGTGGGACGCGAGCCGCCGCCCCTCCGCCCAGCTCTGAGGCCAGCACCGCGCTACTGGAAGGCGTCAGTTCTCTCCTACAGAACGCCCAACGTGGGCACGGGGGAGATAGCGGGAGGCCCGTGCTGCCCGGAGGCCCGGCCGCGGACCCAGCCGCAGGCCGCGGACCCAGCCGCAAGCTGCAGGCTGCAGGCCGCAGAGCCAGCCGCAGAGCCACTGCAGGCCGCGGCACCTGTTTGGCTCAGGCTCTCGCGGGCCTTGGGCTGCTCTGGACCCTCGCCACGGACTCCCAGAGCGGACTACGAGCCTATGAGCGTGGACGCGGGGCCGCCAGGCCGCCTCACCGCAGCCAGGGCCGTGCAGAAACCCATTGGGGCTCTGCACTGCAGGTTCTAGACCCCAGCACGGCTCCCTGGGCCAAGCACGCGTGCGAATGACAGCCGGGGAAGGAAAACCAGGCGATTCAGACCAAGTCATCCCAGCTGGCGAGAAGCCAGGCAGAGGAGAGGTTGCCATGCTAGTTTTTTTTCTTTTTAATCTTTCCACTCCAGTCCTGGGGCTTGAACTCATGGCCTGTGCCCTGTCCCTGAGCTGTTTTGCTCAAGACCAGCACTCTACCACTTGAGCCACAGCACCACTTCTGGCTTTTTCTATGTACGTGGTACTGAGGAATCAAACCCAGGACTTCATGCATGCTAGGCAAGCACTCTACCAGTGAGCCACCTTCCCAGCCAATGCTAGGGGTTTTAATGTCAGTTAAATGACAGGTATGTGACAGTGGGTCACAGGTCAAAGGTTATAGGGCATAGAAGGCTCCTGAGACATGCAAAAAGGTGTGGATGGAACACTGACATAAAACACTCAGACCAGTGAAGGAGGCACCCGAGTGCCTAACAGGAAGCTTTTCCTGCTCCTATCAAGGGAGAAAGGGAAATGGCCACAGGAAAGGGCAGCCGCCCCCACGTAGGCACGGACAGACCCCCTCACCTCTTCTCCTTTCTGGATTCTCCGGTTGGAGCTGATGATGATCTTGTGTCCTCTCTCAAAAGTGACCACTTCAGCCACACAGTTCGGGGCACAGGAATGGTTGATATACCTGCAAGCCAGGCCAGAAAACTACTGATTGTAAAACACTAGAAAACTTTACAAACTTTCAATTCATTGGGAAAACATTTTGCTAATTACATTTGTACTTATCAGTTAACTAAACAAATTTTAAATAAGTCAAATTTTAAGAATTCCTCCCAAAACATTTTCTATAAGCCACGTGGCATAGTGGTGTATACCTATAATCCCAGCACTTAGGAAGCTGAGGGAGTTCCAGGCTAGTCTCAGGTCTAGGGCAAGTAAATCCTGTAATTCCTGCTACTTAAGAGACAAAAATAGGAGAGCCATGATGCAGTGCCAGTTCCATGGTCACTATACATTTGATTGTCCAGAAGATTTGGTTTCAAAGAATTAGCCCGATGTGGTAGCTCACACCTGTAATCCCAGCTGCAAGGGAGGCAGAGGCAGGAGGATCATTGTCTAAGGCCAGCCCTGAACAAAAGCTAAGACCCTACTTGAAAAACAAGGCAAAAAGAGCTGAGGGGCGTGGCTGAGGAAGAATTTCTGCCTAGCAAGCATGAGGCCCCCAGCTAGAATCCCAGCACCACTGGGGAAGCGGGGCAGTGACCACACATGCACATGTGCATGTTTTGAACGTGCAGTCACTGTGAGTCTCGTGAGCACACACCCGGTGTCCACCCCTCCCCTCCTCCTCGGTGCCTGCAGTGCGGCTTGGACCAGGACCGCGCTCACTTGGCTTTTTCGCTCAAGGCTGGCGCTGGAAGAGCTCCACTCCCGTCTGTGGCAGGCACAGCCCCTCACCTTGCAGGCCCTCCTGTGAGTGTGGCGTCGATCACGTGGTCGTTGTCCATGCGGAACATGTACACTCCGCGGTTCTAGGGGAAAGGCAGGCAGAATGAGCGCCAGGGCCCCGACTTTGCATCAGGCCAGGCCTGTGACGGGCAGGTCACAGGTCACAGGCCACCGGCGGCGCAGCTCAGCAAGGACAGGAGCAGCGCGGCAGGGCTTCGAGGCTGCGCACTGTGTGGCCCGCGAGCTGCGCAGTTCAGGTGTGCGGGAGGCGCAGGAGGAGACGCTGCGGTTGGTCGGCATGTGCTGAGGGGGCTGCGGCCTACCTGGGACTCATAGAGTTTCTCCTTCCTGTTGGCCACTTCATTGCGAATGATCGTTCCGATGTACTCGATCACCATGGTGTGCTTCTCGATGTCTCTAGCGGCGTACAGGCCCAGCCCCTGCAAGGAGAACCGAGCCCGTCCCGCTGCCGTCCCGCTGTCCTGCCACAGCCCCTTCCCGTGCTCTACCGAAGCCGGGACTTAAGGCCACCCTGTGCTCCAGTCTTCAACTGAACAATACTTTCTGAAATTTAAAACCCTGGCAATATTAATACCGAGCACCACATCATCAGTACTTTGTGTCTTACATGAAATTCTGTCTCCGCTGGGGGTCAAATGTGTCCAGGAAGCCCAGCACCCAGAGGCCCTTGCGAGAGGGGCTCCCTGGGAGTCGGGCTGCGCTGTGGGAGGAGGCCTTCGCAGAGTGCCCGGCCTCATCTACCAGGGCTCCTCAGCATCCTGTTCCGCCAACCACCAGTGCAGCAAATGATCTCCAAGCCGCTCCCAAGCAGTCCTCCCCACCCCACCCCCAAGCTATGAGTGCGGCATCCCGCCCCGCACCCCTCCATTCAGTAAGGCCCAGTGGAACAATGAATTTAAGGAAATAAAAAGAGCTAACTGTGAGAAATAAGTCACTATAATACTACTACTTTTAGGTTTGGCTGGAAGCTTCCTGGGAGCCAAGGCAAAGAAGAGAAGAGAAAATACTGTGCTCTATCAGGAAGGTTGGAAACAAATGCAGCGAAGCCCCATGCCGGAAGCGAGCGGGCTGGAGAGAACTGGGGCTGCGGTGGCCGCTCGCGAGGCGCGCTGCGCTTCCGGCACCAGCTGTTCTGAAAGACTAATGCTGAAAACTGCAGAAAAACAAAACATGGGGAAAAAGCAATTCTCATGTATAATCTAGTACTTTCTTGAGCTAGTGTGGGTTGGGCCTGCAGGTGGCGTGGCGTGGAGCCAGCCGTGCGCGCTGGCCGCGGGGAGAGAGTGCGACAGCAGTGTCCAACCACAGCCAGTCTGTTCGGTCAGTTCTAATGTGACTCAGAAGTGAACACCTCTGGAGACCAGTGGAGTCTGGTTAAGCTCCAACAAGAGGTAAGAGGAAGCAAACAGAGCATACATACCTGTACGTGAAAATCTATTAATAATATTGGCATTATTGGTAATCTATTAATAATATTGGTATTGAACATAAAGTTATTATGAAGGATTGGATAGTTAAATGGTGCTTTACTAACGGCCATATGGATGTATGGGTATATGTGTATATGCATATGTATATGTACATTTTGGTGCCAGTCTGGGGGTTGAACTCAGGATTTGTGCTCTGTCCACTCAAGGCTGGTGCTCTACCACTTAAGCTATAGTTCTACTTTTTGCTTTTTGCTGGTTCATGCCTGTAATCCTGGCTACTTAGGAGGCTGAGAGCTGAGGATCATGGTCCAAAGCCAGCCCAGATAGGGGAGTCCCTGAGACTCTTTTTTTTTTTTT
>NW_012267317.1:3098319-3120239 GCF_000151885.1 Dipodomys ordii | reverse complement strand
CTGTAGCTCAAGTGGTAGAGCGCTTGCCTTGAGCTGAAGAGCTGAGGGACAGCGCCCAGGCCCAGAGTTCAAGCCCCACGACCGACAAAAAAAAAAAAAAAGATCTTGCAGAGAATCAAAATAAGAACTTTCTCAGACTAATGGTCATGACACAACAGACTTAAGGGTCATCAAATGAGGAAATGGAAAATAAAAGGACCTGAAACATCCAAGAATAAATTCAGGGAATAGGAAAAAGCTTATACTGAAGGAACAAGCATGCATGTAGATAATGGGCTATTGATCTGTATGTATATACGTA
This sequence comes from Dipodomys ordii, assembly GCF_000151885.1. Lineage (NCBI taxonomy): Eukaryota > Metazoa > Chordata > Mammalia > Rodentia > Heteromyidae > Dipodomys > Dipodomys ordii. The sequence goes on along the minus strand of NW_012267317.1, from coordinate 3,119,938 downwards.
TATGGATCTGTATTATCATTGTTTAATCTCAGGGTCATTACTGTTTGAGCCACATCCCTAAGTCCTTTTCGCTTTACCTATTTTGCAGATAGGGTCTTGTGCTTTTGGCCTTGACTTGGCCTTGGACTGTGATCCTCCTATCTCTACTTCCAATGTAGCTGGGATTTCAGGTCTGCCTTGGAGGAGGCTGAGAGTGGATGGAAGAGAACTTTCAGAGAGAGGGTGAATCATCCAGCTTTAGGGTGTCTGGGGTGGGCTCTGAGGGGAGCTGAAGCCGTGACACTCCTCAAGGATCATCAGGAGCTCAGAGGACAAGTGGGCTGGAGACCCAGGAACTGGACACCTTTTCTAAACGAGAACTGCCCAATTCCACTCTGGGAAGTCCGGAAAGAGACAGGAACTAGGGAAGTGCAGGGCTGCAGTGTCGGCCTACTGGCGTCATTGCAAATGCTTGAGCCATGAAGAGCTTTATCTGGAGATGCTCTATTACTTATCAAATGCGTGAAAAGACAGCATCTAAAGGATGAGGTAACTTCCAAAACAGGAGTGCCTTGTGCAAACGTTTTCACTTGTAGTTTTCCAAGGGTGTGGCATAGCGGCAATGAGCGCTCCACAGCTGGTGAGTGCTTTTTGGCTTGCTCTCGGCTGGGGGACATCTGTACCAGGCCCCTTAGTGTTCCCATGGACAAGGCTAAACATGACTTTGAAGATAAGATTCTGGGACGGGGGATGTGGCTCAACGGGAAAGCACTTATATGAGGCCCCAGCACCGTAATTAAAAACTCAAAAGAAAACAGATTTCCAAACAAAGCAGACAAGAGTCTGCCTCTGCCACCACGTGAAATCCCTGGCTACTGAGACCTCAAGACCCCCTTCTCCTATTGCTCCTCTTCCGGAAGCCAAAATAGTCACCTGGATCCGAGACCGGGCGAGATACACATTGGATTTCCACTCGGTCTTCATTCTTCGGTACTGAGATGACTTGGAGTGGACGAACTGCTTGCTGTAGGGCGCGTTCAGCTCGCCCGTCACTGTGCTCTGGAAGGACTTGGAGGTGCTGGTGCTGTTGAGGGTGTGAGGCCTGCGGATGACGGCGGACCAACAGGAAAACAAAAGGAAAACTGAAGACACCTCTGACAGCATGGAAGCCAGGCCGCTTCACCGACAGGCACACACGAAAGTTGCCTAGCAGAGACACGCAGCGCATCCTCCGAGGATGTCGGCCGCACACAGCCAGAGACAGCAGGGTTTGTAAGCAGCGGACAAGTCAAGCACAAACACCACTAGCAATGCCTAGAAACCCTGGGCTGTACTATGTGAAGTTAAAACAAAATACCTTAACACAAACCTCTTGACATGGGCACTCATTTTAGGTTCCGAGCGGGCACAGCCTGTGGGGTTCACGGCGAGGGGAAGCTCCATGAGAGGATTCCGGCCGTACCGGAAGCTGTAGTTCTCACACGCCTCAACCCCGGGCAGCTGGAAGGAAGCAGAGGCACAAGAGCTTAACTCACCTGCCCAGGAGCCAGAGCCCAGACAATCCTGAGTTGGCAAAGGGTGGCTGAGAGGGAAAGAACGGAGGACACTGTCTCCAGTAACAACATGAGCCTTTATTTAACAAAGTTAACCTAGAGTCAGTGGGGATATTCAAGTTCTGTTTCACAGCAGAACCTGGGAGAGCCTGGTAAATGCTCCTTAAGGAAAACCATTCCCCCCACAGCAGCCTCACCAAGCAAAGCCGGCGTGTGGGGCTAGGACGCGGTGACTGCCACAGGCACGGGCACGTGGCGAGTCACGCTCAGTTCTTTCACTTAAGAGTAATGCCCAATTTCCATCTGGGATTTTTCAACTAGGCAAGATTACAAGTCTGAGCTGGGGACAGGGCTTGAGTGGTAGAGCACTTGCGTAGCAAGTCAAAGCCCCGAGTTCAAGCTCAGGGCTCAGAGGAAAAAAGGAAAAGTTCAAAGTCATTTAGATGTCTTTCTTTTATCTCACTTTGCTCCAATGTGACCGTGGCCTGAGGGCTGGCTCAATGTCTAGAATAGTGGGAACTGAAGGTTTATTCGGAAAGTGATTTTTAAGAACAAACTTTTTAGGAATTGTATTTCTCTAGGGTCACAGAGGCTGTCAGCCACGTGGGCAACAGCAAGGCTCATGACTCAGGGCCACTGAGGCTTTCCTCCAAACAACACCGCTTTTATTCTGGAAGAGACTGCTGTATAATCACATGATTTTGCAAAGTACTGTGTAGCTATGGTTCAGTTGCACAGGTTGCTTGGCTTGTTATCTCTCAGGCAGAGGGTCAGGGAGTGACATGCTCATGGCTGCCCCTCGGGGAACAGCCTGCCCCACTTGGGGAAGAGGGCAGGAGAGCACCAGGAAGGCTCCCTTGGACTCGGCCGTGCCCAGAAACATCAGAGGCTGAGGGGAAGGTGGGCTCCGCACCCATCTGGAACAGACAAGGTGGATAGGGCTGGGTTCCCTCTCAGTGGACAGAGGCCTGTGTCTCCAAAATCATCCCTCGGGCCTGTTTTCCTCAGAACACACAGGGTAGTCCATGGATGAGGCCATGCTCTGAAAAGTGTGGGCATGTGGGGCAGTGGCCACGGTGAGTCTGGAAGCAGCACAGGCTCGGCCCTGAGCGAGACACTCACTGATTCAGCTATGCGCGCCACCGCCGAGACAGTCAGGCCGAACAGGTCTTCTCCTTTTAAATACGCGGGGAAGAGCTGGAGCATTTCAGATTTCTTCCTCACACATGCCACAGGCTCTAAAATCTTATCCCAAACACCTACACATGGACAAGAAATTATTTTTCATCATCAGCTTGACTTCGATTTTAAGCAGGCAGAGAAACAGGACACAGTAGAATCTCCACTCAAATACTCAATACCTTCCAAACTGAACCAGCTGGGCAGTAACTTAACAAACTTGTCTAGAAAATGGCAGCAACATAAGAGTTAAATCATTTTCATGTTGATTAAATATTATTGATTTTAAAACAACAAGCCCAAATGGTACCATCTGCAGAATATTCCTTTCCTCTCTGAATTGAATTAAAATGTGAAACTGATAATAAGCTTAGCGCATTTCACGCTTTGTTTAGAAGAACTAGCAAATGCTTACAAAGCAACTCCTCCTGGTAGTTCCTGTGCCAACAAAAATGACAATGCACAGCTGACCTGGTGAAATGCCTGAGAGCCACTCTCCCCTGACACACCCGCTCATACCACATGCTCCACGACACCACAGCCCGCAACACTGCACGCTCCATGTATTGTTCCCACCTTGTCACATGCTGCAAGGTCATGACAAACTACTAACTGTTCACACATTTATTTGACCAACTCTTGTGTCGCATCCCGTATTTACTCATGAAAATGTTTAGAAAACTTTATAGCAAAGAACAAGATGTGATAACAAAGCAGCTAAAATCAGTACTTGCCAACCAAAGAAAAATCTATGAAATACGTGAACAAGCAAGGAAATACTCGTTCATTAAATTTAACAATAGAGCCTCTGACTGTGCAGGGCCGAGTCAGCAGAGTTACCTTTGGGTGATGAGTCACTCAAGACCAGGTCTTCATGGCCTTGCTCCACGATCCTGATGACAAACACTGGGCGTCCATCTTTCTCCTCAATGGAACACAGGTAACGGCAGCGTCTGTTGGCATAGCGAGTGCTCCAGTACAACCGACTGGCTTCATAGCCCACAGGAAAGAGTGCTTTAGGAGAGTGGAATGCCTGCATTTGCTGTGGAAGCAGCTGGCCAATCGTGTGGAAGATAAGGCTTCCCACGCGGAAGGTATGGTCCCGTTCTCCTCGCTGCACAATGCTGGCGATCTGCCGTACCTCATCCCGTTGCACATAGACCCTTCTGAAGACGGCAAAGTAACTTAGCTCTTGCTCATGGATTCCCTTTGGTTTGTGCATGGGGCAAAGCATAGTTTTGTCCTTAAAAAACATGCATTGTGCTTTAATGGCGCAAGTAAAGTGATAAATGTTGGTGCACCGGAATCTGTGACATCCACTGGTGGCACCCGTCTTATGACAGAAGACACATTTCATCTGCAGGCCTCTCCTCAGGGCTAGCTCTACATTTATTAAGGCACCAGCCTGAGTCTCATAGACCTCGGTGGACCACAGAGCACAATTCAAGTGGACCCACAGGTCCAGGTCGAGGTTGAGCAGCCTAGCTGGTCCATCTGTCAACCCATCACCTTCTTCGTGACAAAAGCAACACTTTCGGTAGTCTTTAGGCACAGGGTCAGGTTTAAGAGAAGTGCCCAGTTTCCTTAGAAACTCATCTATTTCATCCTCACACGGCGGTTTGAATGTCCCCTTAGGGATTACAATATGAATGCTCCATTTCTTCCACTTCATTCCTCTCCACTTCTTATTTAGTGGCCGACAGTCTTCAAGCCCACCGTGGACAGTCCTCAGCCGAGGCTTCAGCTTGACCGTTACCTTGAGCTCATCAGGCTTCGCCTCCACTTGGGCTGCCTCAAAGGCAGGAGGGAATGCAATGGGAGGCGAGGGAGGGGGGGATGCTTTCTCCTGGAACTTGGGGAGACAGTGCACGTCCAAAGTGGAGATGTTGTTGCTGTACTGGTGGAATGCCTTGGAGGGCATCTCTCTCAGAGGCGACTGTGGCAGCGAAGGGATGGGCTCCTGGGAGGCAAAAGGAAACCATGGGGAAGACAGTCCGTCACACACCCGGAAGCAATTTGTGTCAGGGAAGCCTCAGGCGTGGCGCAAGTCAGCCCTGAACCTCTAAGGGTGGTCAGGCAAAGCGAATCCAAGTGGGGAGGGGGATCCCCTCCTATCTTTCTTCTTCAAAAGCACTACCTTGAGAATGCTGTCCTTCTGTGAACGTTCCTTCTCTGACGAAAGAAGCCAGAGTCGTCAACGCTGTCAGAAAATCTAGCTATTTGTGTTAAGACTCCGGCAGTGTCAGCTGCTAACAGCTCATTCCCCTTTCCTGAACGTTCTGGCCACTGATCTTGGCTCCATGTCCGCAGCTGGTGTGAATGTGAGAGATGGGAAGCAGGTCCCCTGATAACCCACAGCCTCCCCTCTGCACACACGCCAGCGCCTCAGTGCAAGTGTGAAACATCGACGTTTCACATAAAACCCACATAAAACTACCTGGTGAAAACCACTCCCCTACTCACCTAAGCCAACACATTTTAATTAGAATTCTAAATTCAACTGTCTGATAGCTTAGATTTTGTTACACTGGGGACTGTTGTTAAAAAATAAGTCTCTGCAATTTGCTCCAGGAAAGTTAGAATGAGCTTGTGACTTTATTTTTTATTTTTATTTTTTTGGTCAGTCGTGGGGCCTGAACTCTGGGCCTGGGCGCTGTCCCTCAGCTCTTCAGCTCAAGGCGAGCGCTCTACCACTTGAGCTACAGCACCACTTCAGGTTTTCTGGTGGTTTATTGGAGATTAGAGTCTCACAGTCTTTCCTGCCTGGGCTGGCTTTGAACCGCGATCCTCAGATTACAGGCGTGAGCCACCAGCGCCCGGCTGAGCTTGTGACTTTAAATGAGCATCATTATTCCACAACACTGTGAAATTTGGGAAATTATGTAATCACTTAATCACAATTAAAAAAAAAAAGAACCTCGGGGAAGGTAGGGAGGGAAGGGATAGTAGGAGGAAAATAATGGAGGGGGCAACAATGCTCAATAGGAAGTGTACTCATTACCTTACTCATGTAACTGTAACCCTGTGTATAGTATCTTTACAATAATAAATTTAAAAAGAAATAAGTCTCTGGACTATTCTTTTGTGAAAGACACTAAAGCAATTATCTGGAGGGAAGAATGACTGGCTGTCTTACTTATAAGAACAACATCTGCTTCGAGACCTACAATTAAAAATGTATCAATTCCATCAACTACATAGTTAGATGCACTTAACTGGTACAAGATAAAGCAGCTTGCTAAGAGTAAAATGCTTTTTTTGTTGTTGTTGTTGGTTGTGGGGCTTGAATTCTGGGCCTGTGCGCTGTCCCTCAGCTCTTCACCTCAAGGCTAGTGCTCTACCACTTGAGCCACATAGCCACTTCTGGTTTTCTGGTGGTTTATTGGAGATAAGAGTCTTATGGACATTCCTACCCCAACTGGCTTTGAACCATGATCCTCAGATATCAGCCTCTTGAGTGGCTAGATTACAGGTGAGAGCCACTGGTGCCTGGCAAGTAAAATGCTTTCTCTCACAATGCACGAATAGTTACATTTTATTTTTGTGAGGTTTTCAGCCTTCCTGCTCACAAAAATAAAAATCAACAAAACAATTTCCAAGGTTAATATTTGCAATTGGTAGAACACAAGATTTCAGTATTAGTGTTCTATATGAACTTTAAAAAAATCTAATTTATGCTGTCCACTTTTGTCTAATAGATCAAGGCTATTTCCAACCTCAGGAAAACCTGATTAGGTTTTCTACTTGGGAGCTTTACCCATGAGGAGGGAGAAATCTTTCTATGTCTACTGTGTACCTACAGAATAGAAATCTTTATTACATATTGCTTAGTGAGAGTGGCCCAACTTTACCTTACTCTCTGGGTTTTTCGCTTGTGTGGTTGATGAATAAAGAATAAAGCAGTTATTACTACAAAAGACAATGTCCTTCTCCATTCTCCTAATGCTCTCCCGGGAATCCTGAAAAACAAAGAGAAATGCATGGAGATCACCCCAAGCAGAACTTCACTCAAGCAAGAGCCACACAGCTGACAGCAAAATCTGGAGTGGCCTTCTACTTTGAGTTATCACTTAGTCATTCCGCCAGAGAAAAAAAGATTGCACAAAGTGTACTGTCCAGATTCCATTTTATTCATCACTAATAATTTGACAGTGTGCTGTAATCATCTGACCTAAGCTCAAGTCTGTCGAATACATGCTGGTGCTACACCAGGAAATTGCCCCTCACCCACACTCCACCCGGGGCCGTGTGTGCTATGAAGGGACTCCTCCCTCCCCCAGGAGCAGCCGCTGCTGAGGTCACCTCCTCTGGGTGAAGGGCAGGGACCTTAAGAATAGTAAAGTACCTTGTTTGCAAAGGCTAGATCCTTGAAAGACTTCCGTACCCCACTTCCAAGAATAACCACCTTGCAGTGACAGCACCACTGAGGCCGGAGCACTCCGCTTTCAGTGACGCCGTGGCTAGAATCCTTATATCCAGAGAGACCTACAAGCGACCCGCGTTTTAGTAATTAAAACTGACCAAAGACACAGGTTGTACATGGTGTAAAATTATGCTGTATCAACCAATTACAGCATGGTTCATTAATGTACTTTAGACTAATAAAAATCTTATCCAGTAAGCAATGGTTACATGGCATCTATGATGTGATGCTGGAGCACAAATAAAAAAACACTTATTCTCAAACAGCTGAGAAAGAAGTGCTAGGATGAAAGAATCAGACAAACCCAAGTCACCAGGACAGATTCACGCAGATCCACGCAGAGCGCACAGAGAGCAGGGAGAGTCCCACTGCCTAAGGAGTCACGATGACACTAACACGTGCCACAGGAGAAGAGAAATGCAGACAAGAGACTCAAGTGTGACGCGGCACCAAAGAGAACTAAGGAAAGATCTGAAGTAAAGTATAAACGAGGCGCCAGGTCTGCTTCTGGAGCGTCACTCAGCTGGAGGTGAAGGCAGAAAGGGCTGAAAGACTTGAGTGACAGAGCAGCTGGGGCTGAGTTCAAAACTCCAACACAGACAACGCTGAAAGAATGCAGAGGAGAGCTGAGGGGCTGATGGATTCTGTAAGGACAGAACCAAGACTCTAAGGAAACCTGTGAGCAGGAGGGTGGTGAAGAAGCACTCACGTGAGATACCAGCAAGAAAGGAAGCCATCTCACAGGGGCCCGAGGAGGGTATGCTGGTGGTGAGAGACGGGAGCCCAAGCACCCCGTGTGAAGGAGGCGCCCTGCCGAGAAGTGCAGGGGAAACAGAACGGTGGCGAGGGCAGAGGGAACAGGAAAGCACAGCACAAGCTGGGTCATGCCTTGGGTCTCTGCATGGGGCGAGCAGACAGACACTAGCATGGGAGGCTGGGGACAGAGCAGGAGCCGCTGAAGGGGTGGCAGGAGCCTGCACAGAGGGCCACACGCAGCCCTTCCAGGATGACAACTGAATGTCATATACGAACGTATGGAAGGTCACATCACACCACGGAGAACAGAGGCCTGGAGAAGGGTAATTCACCAAAGGCCACACACCAACACTGCCGAATACTTGTTAAAAAAATTAGAAATTTAAACAAGAATAAGTGCAACTTCTGAATCGAGAATGGATTTGGGGTTAACAAAAAGCTCACTAGCTCACCATTGCTTGTTGGAGGAAATGGTACATTAGGCGGCTTCAGCCGGTAAGAGCTGGCTAATCTGGGAGGATTTGCAGATCCTGGTGGAGGCCCACGAAGAAGTAACTGCTGTCGATACTCCAAACCTGGGTTTACTCTGTGGCTATTGACCAAACCCATGGAGGGAACATCTGGAGCATTACTAACCTCATAGCTGTTAGGAATTCGGACGTGGAGAAGGTCAGAAAACGCAGCCACAACACTGCTAATGTTCTAAAACAAAACACAAACACTGTGTTACCCACTCAGAAAGCAAAGTCAGACATAAAATAGAAATTCATGCTTACAGTACACACATAATACACTACGAAGGTGCTTAGAAATACACGCTTGAGAACACTATCTATATGACATGTACAGAGTAATCAAAATCTAACGATTTCTACTTGAAGATTCTCAGAAAGACTTGTGTGAACGGACCATATCCAATTAAAGCCTTCATGAAGAGAAATCCTCAGACAAGGATCTGGCTGGGTGCTGGTAGCTCACGCCTATAATCCTAGCTTACTCAGGAGGCTGAAATCTGAGGATCATGGTTTAAAGCCAGCATAGGCAGGAAAGTCTGTGAGACTCTTCTTGCCGATGAACCACTAGAAAACCAGAAGTGGCACTGTGGCTTAAGTGGTAGAGTGCTCAACTTGAGCTGAAGAGCTCAGGGACAGTGCCCAGGCCCAGAGTTCAAGTCCCATGACTGACAAAAACCAAAAAAAACAAAAAGAAAATAAAAAAGTCTTAGTATCTGGAAGGTGTAAAAGGCAGGCCCACAGAAGGGAGCAGGCCCAGGCACTCAGCAGTGCTCACTGTAAGAAGGCTTGCTTGACAACAGTCTATGTGGTCCACACGAGCACCCCAAACATTGCCATGCTACTGTGCTGAGGTTGGGCTCTAATAAAACATCTTACAAGATCCAGAGTTTAAAAAGTGTTTAAGTCCGGAACAAATCACTACTGTTGTATGCAGATGCTACCTCAAGAACATTGCTTCTCTAAAACTTTCACTGCTGATAATCTTCTTTCTCCATGGGAAATGTCCTACCGCATTAGCAGGTATGGTGAGCTTCTCTCCTACGGCTGGCCAGTCACAGCCAGGCTGGGAAAATCACTGTACATCACAGGACAGACATGCACGCAGGCTTCTCATCGACTGCCTACACCCGTCTGCCTCTAGATAATCTAGTATGGCCGACAAATTGCATTATAAATATCTACATGGCTCTTGGTAGAATGTTTCCCTCTCCAACAAGAACTCAACTTCTTCACTTCAGCTGAGCTTAATCACGTGCCTAATGACAGTAGTCTACATGTTTACTGTGACATTGTCTGATCCTTTACTGAATCTGTTATCCTCAGGAACTAGGCAATCTGTCTTCCACTTCAAGCCACTAACAGACCTCTGACAATGGAGCGCCTCTGCAGTATTAAGAAGCCCTTTCGTTTCTTACCTCAGCAGCTGTGGGATGCAGGGTAATTGCTACAGATATAAGACCTGATCTGGGACCATTTGGGGATGAACCAAAAGGTGATGTAAAAAATAAAGTGCCTGGCTCAGTTTTGATGTCATTCCTTCTGGATTCTGAACCTAAGAACAGAACAGAAATGAAAAGTTATTAGTGACTTTTTAGGATCAGAATATTTTCATTAGAAAAATCATGTGCTCTGAGACAATGTAACTAAGCGTTCTTACTTTTCCCAGTGATGCTAGGGAGGATGGGGATGATGGGGGATGGCACTGGCTCTGGAGGCTCCTCTTTGACCTGAGACAGATCTGGATACCTGCTCACTTCCACCCCAACCACACTCTCCGGAGAGGATGAGGGCACAAAGCTGTCTGGAGTGTCACGATCACCACAGTGATCCTGTATCCTGAAAAAGGAGCACATCCATACCTCAGTGTGCAAGCTCAGTGTGCAAGCAGGGCTTCTGCACCAGTCACCTGAGCATGACCACAAGCACACTCAGCAATGACAGAACTGAAAGAGCAAGTCAATCAGTGTAGGGTCAAATGAGGAACAGCCCAGAGAAAAAGTTTAGTAAATAGGTTTAGCTATAAAATGATGGTCTGACCATTTTTTCCTGACTGAAGTTCTAGCATCAAAGCTTAAAGACCTGCCAGAGAGGGAGATATTGAGAATGTAACAACACAGAAAGGAGGATGAGCACTACTTTGCAGAACCACAGGTGGCTGAGACTGAGAAGAGCCTCAAGGATATACCCAAATCACACCTGCATGGCACTGGCTGTCACTGCTGCTTATGGTGGCAGTAAAGGGGAGAAAGGATGGCCACTGTGGCTTTGGAGACACTTGTTTTCCTTAACTGATAAAAGAAGAGGAAAAAAGGAAGAGAATGTGCTCTGTTGTCTAGTCTGAGGCTCAGGTATACCAGGGAAATGGGGAGATGTCAGGCTATGAGATGCAGACCATTCCCCGGGGATCTGCTGCCTCTTATCCCTCCCACTTATGTGGAAGAAGACCGGAGGAAGGACGGCTTTCTGACAGTCATGAACCCAGGGATAAAAAAGACCCCTGTAGGGCTGGGAAGGTGGTTCAGTGGTAGAGCACTTGCCTTGCATGCTTGAGGCCCAGGGTTTGATTCCTCAGCACCATATAAGAACAAAGCCGGAAGTGGCGCTGTGGCTCAAGTGGTAGAGCACTAGCCTTGAGCTGAAGAGCTGAGGGACAGCGCCCAGGCCCAGAGCTCAGGCCCCACGACCGGACCCCCCCCAAAAAAAGACCCCCCCCGTAGCCAGGCGCCAGTGGCTCACGCCTGTAATTCTAGCAACTGGGGGGTGGAGGGTGGGGGGTGGAGAGGGGGGTGGCGCCTGTGATCTGAGGATCATGGTTCAAAGCCCGCCCGGGCAGGAAAGTTGGTGAGACTATCTCCAATAAACCACCAGAAAACCAGAAGTGGCGCTGTGGCTCAAGTGGTAGCGTGCTAGCTGAAGAGCTCAGGGACAGTGCCCAGGCCCAGAGTTCAAGTCCCATGACTGACAAAAAAAAAAAAAAAATTGAATGGATGTCTCATCAAATAGAGAGTGATTATGTTTTCTACTCTTCAGTCCTTTTTTAAAAGGGTTGGTTATTTGGTGGCTCAAGAGGCATAGTGCCTGCCTAGCAAGATTGAGGCCCTGAGTTCATATCTCTAGCACTGCTAAATAATGTAAAAATACAAATTTTCAAAAGAAGCAATAAGGATTTGGAGTATGTATGGATTTCCTGGATCTAAGCAGTCAGATGTTATTTAGGGGAACTCAGTTCTCTAAAACCAGAATGTTGAGCCAAATAACATGAATAAACTCGTTAAAAGCACTTCACAGAACAAACCATGTATCCTCCATAGTGAGACTTCCTTGGTGTCAGACTGCTAATCATTCATTTTAGACTAAGAGCTTAGGAAGAACGGTTATAAAATACTTTGCAAGGAGAGATTTTCCAATGCCCCAATAGTTAGGTAATTAATAATGCACAAACTGATTGTATTTAATAGTAACAATGTATTACAATCTATATTTCCTAGAATATCACCCAATTTTGCCCTACCCATCCTATATAATAATTTTAAGATGGAAATAACAAAAAAGTCTTTGGAGAAAAAATAACTTCTACCTTAATTCTTCCTGGTTGTTATGAGGTGGTGTTGGGAGGGAGGCTGGAACATCGACTGTCTTTGGGCCTTGAGCAATAGCTCGGGCCAGCAAGTCATCCTGTGGCCTGAATGGCAGCTGAAAAGGCTTTGGCCCCAGGGTTTTGGTAACTGTGAAAGCAAACATACAGAATTGTAAGCACGTCTGGTCAAAGCTAACGTGCAGGTACAAGTTTACAGCTCTACTGACATTTCACCAAACACATCTCTCAAAGGTGTAAAGTGCAGCGGCTACAATCATACCTTCATGGCTCACCAGAACTCCAGCTTTTCCTGCAAGTTCTTCAGTTGTCGCAAAACCATTTGCCATCTTCTGACAAGCCATAGGAGGTGGTGTAGGAGGAAGAGAGGCAGGGGGTGTTGGAGGATTACTTAAGTTATTCTGCTGCAGGAGACCAAAAAATTTTAAATTATATGCTACTGAGCAAATATGCAAGGATCTTGCTAAGACCTAGTTCTGTGAATTTTTAGCAAACAGAAGCAAGGCAGGATTAAGGGGAAACAACCAGAAAGAATTAAGGCAAATATTTTCTTTCTCCAAATAGCTTTTAGTTATTTCTATTTTTAAACACAGGTAGAAGGCCAGGAGGTCTTCAGTAGAACTGGGCATATTACTAACCACTCCTTTCCATTATTCTTTTTTTTATTTTATGTAACTGTTCAAGTTCATGGTTACAACTAGTGAAAAGCAACATTAAAATTGAATCAATAAATTTCTTTTAAATCCCTTTACTCAATTTTCCTTACGATAGTTCTATGGGAAAAAAACCCTTGCAGAATATGGAATCTTAAGTTTATCTTAAGTTTATCACTGCAGTTCACATCTCAGATATTAGAATTTGGATTATCCAGAATCTCCAGAAGAAACAAAACCAAACCAAATCAAACCAATAAGTGGGTGGTGGCAGCTCATGTCTGTCATCCCAAACTACATGGGAAGACTGTGGTTCCAGGCCAGCCTGGATGGAAAAGTCCATGAGACTCCATCTCTATGGAAGGAAGCTGGATGCACTGGCATGCCCCTGAGATCCCAACAAGGACTAGAAGCCTGAAGTGGGTGGACTGCAGTTCTGGAGTGGGCCCTAGTGGGAAGCGAGACCCAGGGAATCACCAGGGAAAAAGAGGGTAGGAGGTGTGGCTAGCCTAGCAAACATGAGGCCCTGAGTTCAAAGCCTAGTACCAACCGCTCACCCTCCCCCACAAAAAAAAGGAATACAGTGAGAATGGAGTTCCTTTTCAAATACTTTTTCCAGCCTTGTATTTGTCACCAATTTCTCATTTATGCTTTAGTCTCTCAACGAACGTTGGAGTCTACCAATAAGACCATTCAAGTCAAGGGCAAGGTGAAATTACAGGACTTTGTGAAGATAATAAAGTGAGTGGAAGAAGAGCTGGCACCGAGAGGAGTTCTAACTGAAGAACAGCCGAGGCAAAGAAAGGCAGTTACTGAGAGGACTGGTTCAGTGTTAGTGCTAGAAGAGAAGCCATCGGAGAAACGCAAGTTGATCTCTGCATGTAAGTCAGATATGAACTGAAGCTGTCTTATGATGCTAACAACTCTGTTAGAAAGGTGACACCAAAAGATAAACCTAATTTGGTTTCATATTATTTTAGTAGCCTGGGAACTAATACATAATTTCAAATCAGAACCTAAAATATTAGATAAAAATGCATCTAAAACTTTTTTATTTCACTTTTCAAGATAAAAGCTTAACTATGCCTTTTATTCCTGCATTGTACTATGAATCTGATTCACTTTAAGAATAAAGGTTATAAGGGAACAGGTACTTTCTCTACCAGGGAATGATACAGTGGAGTACCTCACAGTTTGTATGCTCTCTATAGAACATGTTGGAAAAACTTCACCAGGTCAAACTTCAGCCTTTCAGCTGCAACTTAAGTTCCATTGAAACTCAGAAGCTTAGGTGCAAAACTAGATGCAAAACCAAGACACACACTACCCACTGGGACATGGCCTCCAAACACGCAGCAAAGGAGCACCTGGCAAAGAGACGTACCTTGTGTGTCAACTGAGAACAGTAGTCCGAAACCCCTTCAAGGGTGGCACTGCCAAAAGTTCCTAGAAGTCGATTCCCACTATTAAATTGGCCACTGCCATAAGGAAGAAAGTGCGCAAAGTTCACTCCAATGATCGGTTCCATTAGAGGGAGCAGAGAGAGCTGCTATTAAAAAACACATTTAAGAGTAATGTACACGATAAACAAACAAAACTGAGTGTTTCTCAACTTCCTAAGACCTGAAGTCAAGCAAGGCTTGAGGAAAATGACTTTGAAAACTTCCAGTATCAAAACACTGGAGTGAGAGGAACTATAGAACCTGAGATACCAGCTTCAGAGGAAGCTTTGGTCCCACCTGTCCTAAAGGGATGCCACCAGGTGTCTTGCAAGAGAATCATGTTCCTTGTCTTTGCCTGGCAAGAAGGAGACCACTATCTGAGGCTAGGTACCACCAGTGGTGGTGAGGAGCTTGTACCCCCGACCCCGTCCGTAATCACCACAAAGACATACATAAAGAACAGAGTTTAAATTAGGAGAGTCCATGTTCCATTTCTTTGGATCCAGAACCACAAGAAATGGGGACAGTTTTTCTCAGTGCTGAGGCTGCTCTTCTTGAACATGAGGGTGTCTTGACCATGGTCTACCAATCCTTCTATAGCCATGGAAATTTCAGATACCAACAGATAAGGTGTGGTTTTGCTTGGAATTAGGAAGTTTATTAGGTTTCTTGTCCAGATGTCCTTTTTCCCTGCTCTCTCTAATTAGGAAATTACTGCAATAAAGCTTCAGCTTCATAGGGGTGAAAAGGCACTTGGTCTCTCGCTTCCTGAAAGTGTTAAAAAGGGCTGCTCTGAACAGCTCACCTGTTTCAGTTGGGTGAAGGAGTCAGAGTTGGAGAACATCACGTGTTTCTCCTCTTCGTCCTTTTTCCTTTTCTTTGAGCGAGGTGCTGCTCTCTCCCCAGTCCTCTGAGTCCGTTTGCTTCGCTGTTTCTTGGTTTCATTTCCTCCATCTGATTTTGGCAACTGGCTGTTGCCACATCCAAAACCACTTTGCATTTGAGCCCCCAAAGTTTGCTAATGTAATTGGAAAGGTTAAAAAGTAAGTGAGCTATCCACACGTTTGACTTTAGTTCATGCTAGACCACCTCCATCCTGCGACTCATCGCTATTACAGCATTGCAAGTTGAGGAGGAAAGCACAGTGGAATCAGAGGCTCTTGTTTCTGAAGATGCCTCCCTCTTTCTAGGGCCTTATTTTCTTATCAGGAAACCTCTCAGCTGCAGAGTTTGTGGGAAGAATAGAAGAAGGTCCTTAGTTATGCTGACTAAGCGTGAACCCTCGCAACGTGCATGCCCAGGACAAGGGAGGCCCCTGAGTCACAACTCCTGGGCACAGTGGAGGTGTGTCCTGTGTCTGGGCAGCTTCTCAACAATGGTAAAAGTGAGTTATTTTGGGTTCTCCCTAAAAACTGGTGAAGTAAGAGGTCTGCAAGACAATTGACAGACTCCAGCAGTGCTTCACAGACCTGGCATAACGGTGAGAGAACAGCTGACCCCAGAGAGCAGTGAGCCGCCACACCACTCCTCCTCACCGGCTCCTATGCATGTCACTGAAAAATGGTGGCTATAGACTTAAAGTCATAGGGAGAGAACGCAGACACAGTAACGAACCTTAGCTCTAATGTAGGGGCTAACACCTAAAAATTTAAGGGTATTTCTTAGGTAATTTAATTACTTGGCCACATAGAGAATCACAGTTGCTGAATTTACTGCTATTCATTTCACACTGAATCTTGGAGAGTTTTTCAAAACTGTAGGTTTTTTTTTTGTCAGTCATGGGACTTGAACTCTGGGCTTGGGCACTGTCCCTCAGCTCTTCAGCTCAAGGCGAGCGCTCTACCCCTTGAGACACAGCACCACTTCTGGTTTTCTGCTGACTTAGGCTGGCTTTGAACTGAGATCCTCAGATCTCAGCCTCCTGAATAGCTAGGATTACAGGCACAAGCCACCAGCGCCCAGCTGTAGTTTCCAGTTTCATTCCAAGTAGTTATATTGTATACAAAAGACAAGAGTTTGGTAAAGATTTTAGCCTGTGGGTCACAAACCCATAACTCAGAAGCAGCCAGGAAAAATAGATGAATGAACTTGTCTGTGCTCCAACAAAACTTTTAAATTTCAGAGACAAATTGGATTTTCATGCAAGATATTATCTTGGACTTTTTTTTTCTCAAACATTTAACTGTAAACATTCTAGTTCAGGAGGTAGACGATGTCTCTCTCTCTCTCGCTCTCTCTCCCTCCTTCCCTCTCTCCCTCTCTGTCTCTTCAAGGACAGACCTGAGAGCAGCTACAGCAGCCTGTGGGACTGGTTAGAACTTCAGATACTCTGGTGTCATCCAGACCCAGAGTAGTGACCCTAGGCGTGTGCATTTTAACAAGTCCACCAGGGGACTTCACACAGGCCTCCAGCAGAGCACCCCTTCATAGAGATGAGTCACCTTGGAATCTTAGACAATCTCACATTCTGAGTGGGTAGGCCTGCAGCGGGAAAGGAGACTGAGTCTTAAAACTCTCCTGGGTGATAGGGATGCGGTGGCTCCTCAGGGAGGGACACTGCCTAAGCTTCACCTAACTGCCGAGGGGAGGTGGTGAGAGGTGCTCGTAAGTATGAGCACACACTCGATCTGCTTTACAGACGTTACCTCTCATCTTCACGGTTACCACCAAAAGCAGATTTAACTGCTTTTAGCAGAAGGTTCATCTGCGCCTATTTTTAACTCTTGCAAGGGATCATACCTGAACTCTTTCATTTTGATGCCTGCTTTTTAAACTGGACATGGGGCAGTTCCCATGCCATTAAACATCTTTCTTTGTTCTTGTTGTTGGAGTGGATTGGTATTAGGACTTGAACTCAGGGCCCTGCACTTGCTAGGCAGGAACTCTTCCACTTGAGCCCCTAGTCCTTAGTTCCCTTAAACCTTGCCCAGTACTCGTATTGATGAGAAGATCCAGTAATCTATACATGGCCCTCTGGGGCCAGGAGAGTCAGACAGTACCCCAGCAAGTGCTCCTGAGCACATGCCATCACACCTTTGAGACCAGCCAAATTGAGGAAGGTACCTGGAGATGATTCCAGATAAAAAGACATTGGCCAGAGAGAAGAAAAGAAGGAGAACAGAGTAGGCAGAAACAGCAGAATGTGACCATATGTGGAAGAAAAGAAACAAAGAAATTTAGGGGTCAGCAGGTTGTTCAGTATTCTTAAGAGGCATAAAATTCCAGAAATTGGGCCAGGTAGGCATATTAGCTGGTGACAAATGTGGCTGGAAAAGCTTAACTAGAAAAATTTATAAAAATTACATGAATCTCCTGGGTCAATGCTCAGTCTTTATTGAATGATCAAAGACAAGAAAAAAGAGTATGCCAACACACGCAGAAAGGATGAGCTGCATCCATTTTTTTTCCTTAATGCCAGTACTAGGGCTTGAACTCAGGGTGTCTACATTCTCATTTTGCTTTTTTACTCAAGACTGGTGCTCTACCATTTGAGCCACACCTCTACTTTTGGCTTTTTTGGTTCATTAGAGTTAAGAGTCTCACATAGACTTTCCTGCCCAGGCTGGTTTTGTTCCTTTGTCCTCAGATCTCCATCTCCTGGGTAGCTAGGATTATAGGCATGAACCACTGACACCTGGCTCAATAATTATCTTAAAATTCAAATTTGAATAACTGCAATAAAAATATGAAAGTGACAAATCTAATCTGAGAAGCACCATAAGGAAACTCTTATGAGCGCACTGACAATGGCTACAGAGCCAGCACCTTTAGACAAGGAGGCCAAAACTTTCAAGTAGACTAATTCTTAGGAAGCAGAAACTCCAGTTTCCAAAGCATCTTAACAAAGTTCATTAAAATGGGGCACTCTTCTACAACTATATTTACAACTAGGCTTTTCATACAAATGAAAAAGCAGAAACAAATTCAGTACTGATAAAATAGTTAGAATATTGGCACAAAGAAAAACACAAAGATGAAATTGACACGCATGATTAAATTTGTTTAATACTGAGGATTACTATGATACAATTTGTTCCCAGTGTGAGTGATCCCTGAGAGTCCTCAAGTCATTAATAGGAGTGAAGCAGCTCTCCTGTGTGTGGTGTGTGGGTTGTGTGGGCGCACGCATCTTTTGGAGGTACTGAGCACTTGCGAAGGCAAGTGTCCCATGCGAGTACTCTGCCACTTGAGCCATACCTTCAGCCCTTTTTCTTTTTAGGTTATTTTCTAGGTAAGAGTTTTGAATTTTGTTCATGCTAACCTTAGGTCATGATGCTTCCTACCTAGTTGGGATGACAGGCTTGAACTATCAACTCTCGGCTTGTTTAGTTGAGATGGGATTTCCCTAAGTTTTTAGCCCAGGCTGGTCTTGAACCATGATCCTTCCAATTTCAACAGCCTGAGGAGCTGAGATTACATGTGTAAGTCACCAGACCTATCTTCTATATTTTAAGCAAGCTAATGTTAGTAATTACCATAATGAGTATTACTATTTATTATAATTACCCTATAAAGTTTGAGTGAGCCCATCTCAACAGCTCATGGCATGCACCTGTCACCCTGCTACAGAAGTGTATGGGGGTGGGGGGGGGGTTCTGGTCCAGGACACAAGGCTAAAAAGTAAGATCCCCACCTCAAAAGTCAGCAGCTGAAGGGATGGCTCATGTAACAGGGCATCTGCCTAGCAAATGTGAGGTGCCAAATACAATTCCCAATCCCATCAGAAAGAAGGTTCTTGAGACTAATAAACACTGCAAAATAGTGCTGAAATTACTAAGTTGTTGCTACTCATTTTGCTGAAAATATACTTTTCATGATTCACACTTACCAGTCCTTCTACTGGGCTCTGCTTCTCAGCCAGCTTATTCTCCTTTGGGCAGCTGTCTTCTGGGCAGAAAGTGCCTTCAGGTCTTTGACTTAAAAGGGAAGCGGACTTTTTGTTTTTCAACAAATGCTTCAGCAGTTCATTCCCCGAGTCTCCTTTGGCTGCAGGGGCTGCAGCAGAATGGGAAGGACTGTGGACCGAGGAGCCAGGATCAGCGGCAATGTCCTCCTCCACCTTACTGTCACCTTGTTCCTCCAGTTTGGTCTCCTCTTGACTCAGGCATGGCTCTGTCTCAGATTTCTCTAGTTTTATTTCTTCACTTGTGGCAGGAGTTTCTGTGGAGAGTTTATCCACCTCTGAATTTTCATTTGTGTGGTGGCCTGGAGCTCCCTGGGAGAAGTCACTCCCAGGAAGTTTGTTTTCTAATTGGGAACATGGCTGGCCTGTTGCTGTACCAGGAGTCGATGGGCCGACCGGCTCGGGTGCCTCTTGTTCTCCCTGTGGAGGGAGCTCACTGGGTGTGCTCATGGAGGGAGTGGAGGTACGCTCTGAGATGCCTGGGGTCGGCGGAGCAGTTATATCTGAGTGGGGAGTGGACGGGGCTTTGGTGGATTCTGCATCATCATCTTTTTTCTTTTTTCTTGCTCTTTTCTTTTTCCCTTTTTCTTCTGGGATTATATCAGAGTACAGCTGAATGAGAGACGGGGTTGATCCTGGGTAACACTGTCCATGGGCTGTAGCAGGGTCCTGGCCACATGGGAGGCTGCTATTGGCTACTGGAGGTGTTCCTGGCAAAGCAGGTGTAAATGGAGACCTCAAAGGCGACTGCTGGAAGCTGGTCCCAGGAACACTTCCATGCCCCTGCTGTTTAGCAGAATGGAAGTTTGGGCTTCCACCAGGAATGGATGGTGAGTCAGGCACAAATGATGGAGGTCCTACCTGCCTCCGCTCACTGGTCTGCATGAAAGTTTGGGTGGGGGGTGAACTAACAGAGCCCTGCTGGACACTCTGCTGTAGAGCTGGTCCCATCTGCTGCTGGTGTTGCGGAGACTGCTGAAGGGGTCTTGGGGGTTGCATAAAATCACAAGGTCGGTCAGAAGGGTAGAATGGCATCTGGGACACAGAGGACCTGTTTCCTAGCTCAGAGCCTATCAGGCCGTGCTGCTCCATTTCCATCCTCTGCTGCAGAGCTCTCTGCCGGTCTACTTCTTGCATTAGCTGGATTCTCTGTCTTTCTTGCTGTTCTCGTAAGCGTTCCTTCCTCTCCCGTTCCTGGAAACTTTCGCTGAAGGGGTTGTTGTCATCAAACTCTACTCGTGGCGGTGGTCCGCCCTGGGGATTTGTGTTTGACACTGTACCTGGGGCTGGGGTACAAGTTTTTATTGGTAATTGTGTGATAGGGGGTGGAATCCTAGGAGGATTGAGAGGGAGGTGAGCAGGAGTGCTGGCAGGCTGCCAACCAGGTAAACCAGGCATTCTAGCAGGACTGGTGTGGCCAGAGATGACCGGTGTGTGTTGCTGGCGCTGAAGCTGCTGTGGCACCATGGGAAAGCTGGGCTGGCTGGCGGTGGGCGGAGTGGCACCAGAGACGAGGGGGGGCGGGGCCCCAGGCATGAGGATGGGTGGGGCCAGTGCACACTGCTGCTGCTGCTGCTGCTGCTTGATGCGATAATCTTCAATCAACTCAGCGTGTTCTTTCTGTTGTTTACGAATCTGAAACAACAAAGGTACAAAATACTCATTGTTTGTGTGAGGTAGGTCTCAAACTATAGTGGCTGACCATTTTGATGGAATTATACACAAGGCAGTTAGATAATATAGAGATAAAAATATTTTCTTTAGGTAATAAGAAATTGGACTGATAAGCCTTAATGTTTTTGTGTAGGGGGTGCAGATCCTGGGGCTTGAACTCATGGGTCTCAAGCTTTTCTGCCCAAGGCAAGTGTACTACCACTTGAGCCATAGCTCTTCTCCCAACTCTTTTGGTGGTTATTTGGAGATTAAGGGTCTCAACCAAGTTTCCTGCTTGCATTAGCTTCAAACCAAAGCATTCACTAAAGTATTAAAAGTTGTAGAGTATTAAACTTATGTATCTAATGGAAAAATGAAACAGGTGAAAGATACACAGGAAGCAGCTAATTATGGTGCTGGTACAAGCATATCTGGGATTTAACGCAAACTCTATCCATTTATTTATTTTTATTATTTATTCATTTTTTACTTTTGCTAGTGCTGGGGCTTGAACTCAGGGCCTGGACAATGTCCCTCAGCTTCTTTTACTCGAGGCCAGCATTCTACCACTTGAGTCGTAGCACCACTTCTGTTTTTTGTTTTTTTTGTGTGTGTGTATGTGGTACTGAGGAATCTGAACCCCGGGTTTCATCCATGCTAGGCAAGTACTCTACCACAAAGCCACATTTCCAGCCCTAATCATTTGAGCAGATTTAGGTTTAATTTCTTTTTTAAAAAAATTATTTATTCTTATTATAAAGGTGATGTACAGAGGGTTACGGGTATATAAATCAGATAAAGAATGCATTTCTTGGGGCTGGGAAGGTGGCTTAGTAGTAGAGCGCTTGCTTTGCATCATGAGGCCCTGGGTTTGATTCCTCAGCGCCACATAAGCAAAAAGAAAAAAGCCGGAAGTGGCGCTGTGGCTCAAGTGGTAGAGCGCTAGCCTTGAGCTGAAGAGCTGAGGG
>NW_012267317.1:3061086-3097130 GCF_000151885.1 Dipodomys ordii | reverse complement strand
AAAAAAAAAGGGGCCTTGTGGCCTTTGCCTCTGCGGATGGCCAGCTGGTGGCTTGGGATATTATTGGTTATCTATGTAAACCCGACTGAGGCCTCTACCTCTGTCTCTGTCTCTCCCTCTCTGTTGGACCAGGACCTCAGCCTGGCCTTCTGCACAGCCACCACATTTGGATTGGGGGAGTCCCTGCCCTTTGTCTCTGGGAACTTGGCTCCTTCTATTTCTGTAAAATCATAAACTCCTGTCCGAGTCTCTTTCTTGGCCTTTGGCCTTGGTGACTGGGAATGATCAGGGACACCTGACCCTCCCTGTCTGCCTCCAATGTTGGTATCTCTCTGGCTAAGACAGGGGTGCCTTTTTCAGCCTCAGATTTACCCCGAGCTGCCTGGGCACCATAGGAAACCAAAATTCCAAACCAGAACCACATACTCCTTGGGGTTGCTTATTGGCCAATCTCAAACCTGTAGGCCTAAGACCTGACCCTCAGACCAAAAAAGCTAATCTTCCTCTGTAACAGGGAATGGCCTACGCGCCAGTTCCATAACCAGTCTCACTGGCCTGAAAATGGGACTTTAAATTTCAACCTGTTAACTGATCTCCACAATTTCTGTGAGGGACGGAAAGTGGGCTGAAATTCCTTATGTCCAGGGGTTTCTCTACTTGAGCTCCTGTCCCTCCCTCTGCCTGTTCTGCTCTCCATCTGAAATTCTGCTTGTGCAGCAACATTCCTCCAAAAGCTCCCCCACTGCCCTCTCCTCCTGCCTCTCTTCAAAAGCTCCCTCCATTGCCCCTCTCTTGACATGACCCCACCTGCAGCATGACCACCACCTGATTCCACTGTAGGGCCTGTTTCCGGCCCAGACCCCTGGGCCAACCCCTACCTCAACCACTGATCCACAGCCCCCAGTGCCTGCTCCCAGCCCCAACCCCTGCCTTCGATTTCCCTTCCCCTGATGCTGGCCAGACTCACACCTAAACTAAGCCGCAGAGCATTTCTTTCTCTGCGGGAGGTAGCTGGGGCAGAGGGCCGGTGCGGGTCCATGTTCCCTTTTCATTAGGGGACCTGTCTCAAATTGAGACCTGCCTGGGTTCTCTCTCCAACGACCCATCCATCTTTATCAAGGAGTTTCATCACCTACGCAGGCTTATGACTTGACCTGGCATGACTTCTATGTTATACTCTCCTCTGCTCTCAGGCTTACCAGGAGGAGGTGCATCTTACTGATACTACTATACCTGTGGGAGCCCATGCAATCCCCAAACAGGACCCGTTGGGGATGTCAGGTAGATACGCAAGCAGCTTGCAATGGCCACTGGGAAGTGATAAAATGTGGTTCAGTGCCCCAACCAGGGAGTTCCCCTGGGAGTGGACCCCAGTAAAACTTGCCTTTACCCACCTTTGCCTCTTTCTGCATGGTCTTTTCTCACCTAAAACCTTACAGAATTAGTCTCTGGTTTCTTCTCAGGTAGCTGTGTGATTTCTATACCCACGAACTTAGGAAAAGTTTTATAAACCTTTCCTAACTAGTTTAATCATTACAAGGAAGGAGCTCCAGTAGACGGATGCAGTAGCAAGATATATACAAAGCACATGGAACACCAGGAGCAGACAAGGTGGTAACCCATGTTTCTCTTAGCATTTCTGACTACTTTACAACATGTCCTTCAACTACAGTAGCTATTTATTATTCTAATTTGGGGACAAGGACCATTTTTATTTACTTTTGTGGGGTGGTGGTGATGGTGTTGTTTTTAATTCTGAGATGGCTGATCAGGCTACTTCCGACTTGGGCTCAAGCAATCCTCCCATGACAGCCACTCCTGTAGCTGCGAGTACAGATGTGTCACCATACCTGACCCATTCTGGTAGTTCCTCCCAGCCCCCCAGCACCCCGGTGGTGGTGTTTTGTGTATGTGGTACTGGGGTTTGAGCTCAGGGCCTTGTATTTTAAGACCAAAGTACTAAGGAAGAATACTAAAACATACTGGGCTGGGAGGAATCACCAAATGGTTCAAACTTTATCTGAAATTCCACTAGAAACCAGAGAAGCAAAACATTCAGTAAAGGCCAAACCCCAAAGAAACACCTACCTCTAGGCTTGATTCTCCCTCCCTCCCATCAGACCCAAGACCCCTCTGAACCTCATCTACCAGGAAAACCAAAGACTCATGACACAGGAGTATGGTCTACGTGAAAGGAAATAACTAAGTTCTTCCAAGGTCACCAGTGGTGCTAAGAAGTGTGAAAACGGTCCTTCCTATTTAGGGTGAGAATCAGTTCCTTCAGAGGCAGTTGGCAAGGCATGTGCTCCAATCACCACCCTGGAAGAGAGGACCAGGGCTGCTACGAAGCCTGAGACCACTGTACTTTTTGTGTGCCACTGGTTATCAACCAAATTCCTAGGATATTAATGGGTAATACACCAAAGCAGCTGTTCAGTGGCTGACCGCTTCCATTTTAACCCTGTCTGTTACCTGCTCCAGCTGTTTCTGAACCATACTCTGCTGCTCTGTGACATGCTTGAGCTGTTCTGCATCTTCTTCTGGAAATTCTCTCCCTGCCTTCTTGGCAGTGCGCTGTTTTGCTGAAAGGGCTTTCTTAGACTTTCTGTGTGCACCAATTTGTTCTTCAAGGTACTTCTGCTGCATTTGAAGGAGCTGTTGGGTCTCCTGAAGCCATTCTTCATACTGCTTACGCTGAGAGTCATCTGAGGAGAAAAACAATCAAAATTTCATCTGTGTTAATTTTCTAGAAGGGGTCAAGATTAACAGCTATTTCCATTTTGTATGGAAATATAGTTTCACCATGACTATTTAAAAGAAAATTAGAAAACAAAAATTTAAATATCAGACAGAACATTATGTAACTATGTAGTAGCAGATTTTAGAAAATATTTTACCAAGAAAGCTAGAGAATATGTATTTAGGATATCAGTTAACATATACAAATTACAAATCGAGTCTTCAAAATTCAGAAGACTTTTACTAATGAAATGTTTTTACCTATAGAATTATCAAATTAGCAAATCTACTTATCCAAACTACATTATTACATTGTATGTGCATTTTTACTAATTCAACTTTAGAGATTTTGAAGAGACAAAAATCTATCCCTTTAAGGTCCAGAGCAGAATTAGGTAATCATATCCATGCTAACTCTCCTTAATTTATAAGGCTTTCCTATTTTGTGACTAGTGAAAAGAAAATGTACAGAACAGAAGGAGGGAGACCAGAATGTTTTAGAAAGGGCAAGCTTGAAATATGTTTTATAAGAGAATATGAATATTGATTGATAATTTTTATTAATTTTGTAACATTTTTATAAATAAGGGCAAAGCTAAAAAAAGTCTTTTGTCTCCGATTGCTCATACACCTCCCACAAATAGACACATCTCTTCATCTTGTATCAATATTCTCCTTATTTTCTAAGGGCACTTTACTCCACTAATGCCAAGTCCCCCAAAAAATTATCTCATGTAATGAAAAATTCTGAGTATACCTTTATAACTCACTACAAAACAAAGAAATGAATAAATACAATCCTAAAAGGACATTCATGAAAATAACATCAATAACAGAATATTGTCATACATTAAGAATCCAACCAAAGCCCATGGGCACAATAAAGCCAGAAAAAGCCAGTTGGTTTCAGTGGTTTGCTTGTTTTAAATGCAAATATAAGGTTCAAATTATAATCATAATTAATGTAGGGGAATTTCAAAAGGTCAGACTTTGGGTTTGTTCCTAAACCCAGAAGTTCCAGTACACACATAAACTTGGAATCTAGTCTTCTAAATTTGAAGGGCATTTTTCAAGAACAGGCTTTTTCACAAGGTTTCAGAAGTTCTGCTTCTGGTAGAATGAGACCTACCGCAAGGAAAGCCTTTCTGGTTTCTGGAACCAGGAGAGCAGAGGTGAGCAAAATGAAAGATAATGGTGAAAAAAGTTAGCTAAACAGTCTGAAGATTTCAGAAAGGTTCAGTCTGGGGAGAACTTTAAATACTATCCTGAACCATCTTGGGACCCCTAAGAATAACCAGAGAGGGTTCGGTGGCATCTGCATACCTGACCTTCACACCATGCTGCAACCCAACTACCTACTGGGCATAGTCCCTTCTTGTTCCCGTTTCAGGTCTCTGTCACTTAGGCAGACTGTCATGAGTAAAAAAATGCTTTAATTTATAGATTGTAAAGTGCCCAATCTACAAACAAAAATAGCAATAATGTTCAAGAGAATGGGGAAGATGAATTTTCTGAATTAAAATATTTATCTTTTAGTTCTTCATGCACAGCCAAAGGGAAAAAATGGTAATGACAATACATGCCTGGAAGAGAAGATGCCTTACAGGACAGTGGCGCTTGAGAGAAGAGGAGGAGGGCACTCAGGCACCTGGGCTCACAGCCACACTCCTAACTACCTCCGCGTGTTCAGAGAGTCAAACACAGAAAGGCACACAAGCAATCCCCAGAAAACATGGAACTTATTAGATTTATACTTACTGACAAAGCCTGGACCAAAATTTGGAGGATTAGGCCTAGAAATCTGATGTGTTATACTGCCATCCTAAAATAAGTAAAATTTACAAATATGTTTAATTCCATACTTCAGTTAAAGGGGGGAAAAGTTACATAGATGGTAAAAAAATAGATTTTTTTTAAAAAAACCTTTAATTTTCTAAGATATTGTTAATTTAGGAATTTTATAAAGACTAAGATGACTCAGTGGGGTGGCAATCTTAATTTCTGAGACTCTCGTTCGATCTCAGCTGAAAACCAGTAATACCTGAGATTAAAAAAACATTCATCTGAAAAATGCTACAACAAATCAAATATTCTTAATATTGTTAAGAGTATCATACAAAATTGTACTCCCATGCTCCTGCCGAACTGATAAACACACATTCCAGATTTACCACACACCACTCCACTAAGCTCCCTAACACACACAAATAAAAAAAGGAAAATACATGAATTTAAAGTATCAGTCTCATCTTCTAAATAGTCTTCCGTGAGGGCAACTTTGAATAAACTGTTTTTTCTGTCTCATAATTCCCTAGCAGCTACTTCATAAAATGAATTCTGAAAACTAGCTACCTAGTTGACACAAGTTCTGTCATAACATAAGCTGTGCGCAGGCTAACAATTTACAATGATCGTAGTCATCAGGATGTCTTTTGTATAATCTTTATAACAATACAGGTAGTACCACTATTAGAAAACAGGAGAACCTGCTTCATGGTGATATTGGAGTTTGATCTCAGAGTCCTGTGCTCATTCAGCTGGCCCTCACATTTGAGCCATGTCCTCCATCATTTTTGCTCTTTTGGGGGGGGGTAGTATCCAAGACTGGAACTTGAACTCCGTATCTGATACTTTTGCTTACTGGCTGGCACTTTACCACCTGAGCCATGCCTCCAACCCCTGCTCTCATTATTTTTGAGATAAGGTCTCTTGCTTCCTGCTTGGGCTGGCCTGGACCTCTATCTTCCTATTTGTGTTTTCCACATAGCGAGGATGATAGGCACACAGCCATCATCCCAAGCTACTGGTTGAGATGGGAGCTCCTGAATGTTTTTGCTGCTTTGGCTGGCACTGAACCTCACATATCCACCTCATCTCCTCAAAAACACAAAAAAACCCTTTGCTGTAAAACCCATGTTTTTTGAGTGTACCAAATGGTTTCTTTTGTTTCACTAAGGAAAAGATAAAATAATTAGCATGATGAATACAAAAGTCTAATTTTCAGGGCAAAAATAGAAATCCAAAAGGATATAAAAATAGAAAGATTTTTTTTTCTTTCCCTAAGCAGATAAATAATGGAGCTGAGCACAGGTGGCTCACACCTAAAATCCCAGCTATTCAGGAGGCTGAGATCTGAGGATCAAGGTTCAAAGCCAGCCCGGGCAGAAACGTCCATGAGACTCTTATCTCAAATTAACCAGCAAGAAAGTCAGAAACAGAGTCGTGGCTCAAGTGGTAGAATATTAGCCTTGAGCAACAAAGCTCAAGGCCCGTGTCAAGGCCCTGAGTTCAAGCCCCAGGACCATGCACGCGTGTGCACGCACATACACGTACACAGACATAAGTGAAGATGTGGCTCAAGTGGTAGAGTGTCAGCCTTGAGTGGAAAGGAAAACTAAGAGTACAAAGCCTGGAGTTCAAGACCCAGTACCAGTGCACAAGCACAAAAGTGCGCACGCGTGCGCACGCACACACACACACACACACACACACACAATCATGGGGAAAAATATACAAAAGGAGCATTTTTAAACTTTTAAGGCATTGCTTGACACAGAATATAGCATAAAGAGACTCTGCCAAACCATAATATATCTATTAGACTGAATTCAAACAGTATTTCCTACTGTTTCAGTAGCTTTACATGTTAAATATAATGGATTAATTCCAAAGCCAAAGACGTGAAGTCTTTCAGGAGTAATAAGTAAATGAAAATCCAGAAGCCCCAAGTCCTTAGTTTCCCTGCAAGTAACTTCCTTTCTGTTTCTGAAGGTACAGACCTTCAGAAAGGATGTCCAATTCTTATAACCTTGTCTTTTGTTTTAAAAAAAAATCATACATCTTTATTGCTCCTGTACTGCCAGTGAGTTCTGACAGGGTCCAGGGCAACTACTCCACCCTAGAAGGGGCCTCACTCAGATTGTCTTGGGGAGAAACAGGACCATACCCCCTCCAGAAGTGAGTGACCCACGCAGCATTACCTGAGCAACAGCCTGGGGTACCAGACTCTGTCCGTCAGTGTTCTGTGGGCCAGCCACCGGAGGGCCCATGAAAGGGAATCTGAAAGTGGGAAGCACTGGGTATCAGACAAGGAACATTTACAACTAAAATGACCTCACGTGCTGACGGTACTCATGCAGGAAAAAGAAGAGCACTGGCTCTTCCCCTTCTACCCCCCCATCAAGTATGGACTTGGTACTTGCAAGGGGCTTGGGATAAAACATAAATTCACAAGGACTAGGTAAATCTCTCCCCAAGGACCAGTAAGGCTGTATAAGAAACTACTGCCTGAGGTTAAACCTTAAAAGCTTTCACTGGACCCACAAGGTCTTTGCTTGCTAGCAAGTGCTCTACCACTTGAGTCACAATTCCAGTCATATTGTGATAGATACGATCTCATGTTTTTGCCTGGGGTTGGCCTGGGACCCAAATCCTCCTACTTATGCTTTACAGGTGTGTGCCCCCATGCTTGACTCACTGGACCTGAAAATGATATAAATTCAAGCCTTTAGGATAAAAATATTTAGCTGTTATATAAACTAAGTTTTATGTGTTCCAATCTTGATTAAAAATGAATTGAACCCAGGCACTGGTGGCACACACCTGGAATCCTCGCTACTCAGGAGGCTGAGATCTGAGGATTGCAATTTGAAGCCAGCCCAGGCAGGAAAAGTCCATGATACTTGTATCTTCAATTAACTATCAAAAAGCCAGAAGTAGGACAAGTGGTAGAGTGCTAGCCTCGAGCACAAAAAGCTCAGGGACACTGCCCAGGTCCTGAGCTCAAGTGCCAGGACTGGCACCAAACAAACAAAATTTTTAAGTGAACCGAGCTCAGTGGTAAAGTGTTAGCCTAACCTGCACAAGACCCTACGTTCTATCCCTAGTACTGGAGGAATCCAAAAGAGAATTGTTAGCTGTTTACCTTATTATATTCTAAATGAAAGATGTATCTCAATTAAGATGTTTCACACATTTCCCTGTATCTCTGTATCTAATGATAAAGCAAGTGAAAAACTGGAAACTGACCAATCTATATGGTTAAACTTTTTGGTGAAATGTTATGTATTCTAATTAAAGTCATAAACAATTTACAGAAGCATTGTGGCTCATTTGAAAGTATGTTCTCAATTACAGTTGTATGTTCAACATACGAAGACATGCATACAACACAATTTAAAAACACATTCCAAATATTGAACAAAAGCTTTTGAGCCCTATTAGCGTTTAGATTTTAAACTTCTTTACTCAGAGCTTGGATTCATCACCCTTCACACACACTGCGGTGTGACTTAACACAGAGGCTGTGCACCGCCGCAGTCCTCACCCAAAGGGTCACACTGTTCTCAGAAGGGGCTCATCGTTCCACTTTCTGAAGAACCATGGGAAAAAACCAAAGGACCACTACACACCTACCTGGTAGAGATACCACACTAAAGCACCAGGTGCTCAAAATAACTAATTCTGGGGCCCGAATTTTAAACTAAAGGCTAAATAAAACTGAGCACATCTTTCTAGCCTGACTGCGGGTATAAGGTACAAATGAGTTATAATATTATCAGCAGTATGATAATTGTCTTCAGTAGGAAACTAGTCAATTTTCTATCAAGAGTTGTAGATACCTAATAGGTAACTGCTACTCATTACACTGCAATTACAGGAGTTATTAGGCTCACTGCTAAACTTGTTAATGCATTATAAGCACATCACCAATTTAATCAGTAACTGTGTCTCAAATGTAGGATTTCCTTTGCAATAATGTATGTTTTTATTTCCTGCAGATAAATGTTTTAAGAAAAATGGGATGCTAAAAGTGCCTATGATAGAAAGAGATTGAGAATACATTACAGGGACCAATGGTACCAAACACTGCTCAATAAAGAAAATCATTGAAAACCACTGTTACTGTGTTCTCAAAAGTACCTCTTAATTATGTCCAGAGTATCTTAACAGCTGAAAAGAACTACATGCTAAGGTCTGAAATTCCTCTGAAGCATATTTATTTTAAATCTATGTACATTTTTATATTCAATTCTGAAGTAACTCAGATTGCTTTTTTTTTTTTTGGGTCCGGTCGTGGGGCCTGAACTCTGGGCTTGGACGCTGTCCCTCAGCTCTTCAGCTCAAGGCTAGTGCTCGTCCCTCAGCTCTTCAGCTCAAGGCTAGCGCTCTACCACTTGAGCCACAGTGCCACTTCCGGCTTTTTTCCCCTGCTTATGTGGTGCTGAGGAATCGAACCCAGGGCCTCAGGCATGCAAGGCAAGCGCTCTACCACTGAGCCGCCTTCCCAGCCCACTCAGATTGCTTTTTAACCATTTTTTTTCCAACAAACATTACTCAGGTAATCTGCAGCTTTACGCTTCTTATTGTACTGACAGAGGGTCAGAATTAGCAAAATGCATAACCCATGCAGGAGTCTCACCAAAAGCACAGGCATGCAGGGCCATCCTTAGATACCCTCATTCACTACGTCTGCAGCAGAGAAAAGAAACCTAAATGTAAAAGCTTACTACATAATTGTGATGGTGCTCCTTGATAGAAATCTAAGAAAAACTAGTGTGGCTTTAAGCCTTAGGGGTCAGAATTAATTTCATAATCACTCTAATAATTCTAATAACCCTCTTTTAATACAGAATCTCACTTTTCTCCTAGGCATTAACACAAAACACTTTCCAGCTTCTAATATCCAACTATCCTGTATTGATTCCTCTTCAGTTTCTTTCCTAATTCAATTAATTTGGGGATATTTTATATTAGAGCTGAATGACTTAATACCCCATTATCTTTTAACGGAAAACTCTCTGCCTACATAACCAGTTTTGATTTCCTGATTGATTGAGTCAATCTTCCACATCTTTGTATGATTATTTTATTGGGTTTGCCCTCCTTAATAGTCTACTACATCTGATTATCTTCAACCAATGTAAATAGTCATTTATTTCTATGTTCTATGTTTCAGGTTGTTTGTTTGTTTTTTTTTTTTTTTGTCAGTCATGGTGCTTGAACTTTGGGCTTGGGCACTGTCCCTCAACTCTTCAGCTCAGGGCTAGCACTCTACCACTTGAGCCACAGTGCTGCTTGCTGCTTCTAGCTTTTTCTGCTTATGTGGTGTGAGGAATCAAACTCAGGGCCTCAAGCACGTACTGTACTACTGAGCCACCTTCCCAGCCCTGTTCCAGGTTTTAAAGTGTCTATATGCTCTCTCTAGGGCCAGCAATTAGGCCATGAGCCTTCAGATGTCCAATGAGAAAAAGATCATCTTTACCTACCTGTTCATCACCATGGGCGGCATGCCCAGATTGCTCTGTGCCATCACTTTATTTATGCCTTTCAGGGCCACCATTTTGGCTTTCATGATAGGATCTGTAATTGCATCAAAATCTAAAAAGGAAGTGCATTTTAAAGTTACAGATATCACAATACTTGGTTGAAGTAATACAAACTATTGCAAACTAATAAATTATTTATAGACTCTTTCACCTGACCCTGTAACAATCACTACAGGTTTCTGTAATACATCAGGGAATTATGAGCTGGTAACAACCGTACCCTGAAGTTAAAGGCGTCAGTTAAAACAGGAAGTCTACCAAGTGTACTGATAAAAATGTAAAGGCCATAAAAATGAGAATATACACCCACTAGAATGCTTGTATTTCCATTCTTCAGACAAGGACACTTGTTGACTGTTCTCATACTCAGAGGCAGACATTTTGACTACATGGATCTTTGTTACTATTTTTAAAATTACTAAGCCAATGGGAATGAGGGACTTGTTTGAAAATAAATGGCCAAGTATTTGTTGTACACAAAACAAACTTTTTTGTCATAATTTATCTTCCCATGACTCAGAAATGATAATAATGGCTGGCAGACCCACCTAAGAAGCTGCCTCAAGCTTCTATGAAACGATACCATAAATAGTTTTGAAATTGTATGTGATTTGCAACCAAGTTGTAATTAGAAAGAATTGCTTTCACTTTCAAGTTTCAGGAAGAACAGAAAAATTCTCAGGGTTCTATTCCAAAGGAAATTCCTGCAACCCACCCTAGGGTCTACAGTAATAATTCTGAGACAAAACAGACTTCCTACCAATGTTAGGGAAGAATGGTTCTGACCGCTGACGAATCATGGCTTGCATTTGTCTTTGTTGCTGTTGTTCTTGCCTCTCTTGATCCAAAAGATCCTGCAGAAGCAGAGGCTGTTCCTCTAGAAGGAGAGGTCTCTCTCTATTCTGCTGTTGGGTTAATGTCTGAGGAATCATTAGCTGTTGAGGTCCAGACATGCCAGTGGTACTGGACGGATTTGTGAGAGGCACATTTTGAGTTGTAGGCTTTCCTGTCCCCACACTGTGGTTAACAGTTGACTGAGCCTGAATGAATCCTGGATTTACTTGCACACCCTGAGAAAAAGCATGGTTTGCCCTAGAGACCATTGTTACATTAGAATTCATGGAATTATCCAAGAGAGGGCCAGGTGGTGGCATTAAGGCAGGAGGTAAACTTGCCACACGGCTAGATGGTGAAACCGGCAAAGCTGGTGTGGGAGACCCCAGAGGCCTAATGTCTGAATTGTCAGTCTTTTCATTAGCAAGTAAACGTGAAAGGACAGGAGTGGATCCCATGATATCACAGGTGTTAGTCCCATCCCGAGCGGGCAGTGGTGAGGAGCCTTGCACAGTACTGGTGTTGGAGCCAGCACTTTCTCCACTGGTTCTCTTCTCAAGCAAATCTGGACCAGAAGGCAGCAAAGAAGTCTTTTCTCCATCACGCAGGTCTGGCTGAGCAGAAGCCTGTGAGCATGGAGTGTTCACACAATCTTTACTCTCATCCCCTTTCTCAATGTCACATCTGGCTTCTTCTTTACAATGTGGAGACCCAGTTTCTCTCTTTATCTTCTCACTGGTGGCAGTGGAATTTTT
The DNA here is from genome assembly GCF_000151885.1 of Dipodomys ordii. Taxonomy (NCBI): domain Eukaryota; kingdom Metazoa; phylum Chordata; class Mammalia; order Rodentia; family Heteromyidae; genus Dipodomys; species Dipodomys ordii. The sequence continues at coordinate 3,085,474 of NW_012267317.1, read as the reverse complement.
CTGTGGTGAATGGTTATCAGAGAGAACTACAGCTTTGTCTTCTTGCTCCTTTTTTTTTGTTTCAAGAGATACACATGGATTATCTAGCTTATCATCCATCGGAACATTAAGGTCTAGCTCCTCATTAAACATGCTCTTCTTATCCCCCAAGTCAAGTTCTGGGTCTGTGTATGCAATGATATCAAACTCTCCTGACCTTAAGAGGTCATCAAGGTTGGGATCATTTGTTTCCAAATTACCTAAAGTATCCAATTCATCTCCTTTTCCGTCTTCTGGGTCCAAATTTAAATTTTCAAGATCTTCATCATCTAAGTCTTTGACTTCAACACTGTCAAGGTCTTTAACATCTAATTCTTTCACAGAAGGGTCATCAGAGTCTAGTTTTTCTTCTAGACTATCAGAAGACTGGCTGGCTATGTGCAAATTATCAGGTGTTGTTTCAACTGGGGCAGATGTGGACATGGAAGCTTCAGAAAACTCACTGCCCAAGGGATGATTCAGAGGCCTCATAACCATAGAAGTGGGATGAACAGGATGACTTTGTTCTTGTCGAGATGGCGGCACTGGTTCCAAATCAGGATGTGCCTGCAGCTGAGGTGGTAAGCCTTGGGGAGGTCTTCTCATGGCATCTGGATGTCTGGGACCTGGGAAGTCTGGCCGTGGAACGAAGTTTCCATGTCGTGGATGAGGTGCCTCTATCATGCTTCCGGGAGAAGCAGTAAAGGGCAGCCGAGGCCTCCCATCAGGGGCCCTATGCCTCAGCTCAATGAACGCTTGACCTAGTATGTTGTGCTGCTGAACCGGCAGGCCCTGGGGAGGGAAATGCTGGGGAAGCCCAGCTGGATTACTCATTGCTGAGTTACTTAAAGGTCTCGACATTTCCACGGACATTGATCTTCTTAGGTGTGGGGGAATTCCAGATCCTTGCATTTGCTGAGGAGGCACAAGAAAACGATCCTGACTGGACATGGTTCCATGACTACCTCCAGGAAATCCAAATCTGAAACAAACAAGAAAACCAAAGTAAATACTAAAGCATTATGCTGAATTCAGAACTGTGTTGAAAAAAGGAAAAGAAGTTTTAAATTATAGATAAAAAGGATTACTACTGCTAAACACAAAGACTTTTGAAACTGGAATAGACTTTATAGGCATTGGTACATGGCAAAGAGACTGGTATATGGCCACAGGATACACTAATAAACCCATGTGCTTGCAGGAAGTGAGAAGAATAAGATTAAAAAAAAGAAAAAGAAAGGAAGGAACCAGGCACTGGTGGCTCATGCCTGTAGTCTGATCTACTCAGGAGTCTGAGAACTGAGGATCAAAGTTCAAAGCCAGCCTGGCAGCAAAGTCTATGAGATTCATCTCAAATTACCCACCAAAAAAGCCAGAAGTACAGCTATGGCTCAAGTGGTAAGTGCGCTTGCTTTGAGCAAAAAAAAAAAAAAAAAAAAAGCAAGCTCAGAAACAGTGCCCAAACCCTGAGTTCAAGCCTCAGGACTAATACCCTCCACCTCCCCCCACCCTGCAAAAAGACACAACAGGAGAGTAGGCATAGTTTGTAAAGATGAACCATATGCATTATAGGACTATCTTATCTAACCCTAGAAAGAATTACAGGAAATTAAACAAATACAAAACACAGTAACGGGCATAAATTATAACTAAGGTGGAAGAAAAAGGAAAAATAAAGGCAATGATAAATACAAAGATACAGATACTAAGATGAAATGAGCTAAGAATTCTCTCCTTACTGTAAGTAGGGCATACATTTGGCATTGACCACAGTACAAACACTTCAAAAAATGAAACACTGTCAAAATTCATCACTGCTAACTTTACAATCAGATCCCACTACAAAAAGTTCCTAAAGGGAATTGTCCTTTCAATCAGAAAGTGACCATACAAATTTCATATTTTTTTAAATTAAAAAAAAAATTGTGAAAATACTGTACAGAGGGGTTACAATTACATGGGCAAGTTCATATTTTTTTTAAAATAGAAAGAATAGAGATCTGAGGAGAGGACAAATCCCATCGTTGGTCATGTAAGATACCTTGCCATAATGTGTTAGCTACATTTTGGAAGCAGTGATCTGACTGGTATTGATAAACTGTATCCTAATCACTGCCACAATACCAATTAATTCTGAATAACAAAGAGCATGCTGCTAGAATCTTTAAAGTTCTTGGAGGAAGAGAATTTCATGACTTAGTGGAAAACAATGATTCTACCTCACAATGGATAAATAAAAGCAGTAATAATGTTTTGATAAGTAGTAATTCCATTTGTCTAGTACCTTCTAATAGCAATTTAGTTATTTAAATTTTTTTTTGTCAGTTGTGGGGCTTGAACTCTGGGCCTGGGCACTGTCCCTCAGCTCTTCAGCTCAAGGTTAGCGCTCTACCACGTGAGCCACAGCGCCACTGCCAATTTTCTGGTGGTTACTTGGAGATAAGAATCTCACAGACATTCCCCTCCCTGGGCTGGCTTCGAACCATGATCCTCAAATATCTGCCTCTTGATAGCTAGGATTACAGGTATGAGCCACTAGTGCCCGGCTATTTTTTTTTTTTTTTTACAGTACTGAGATTTGAACTCAGGGTCTTATACTTGCTTGGCAGATGTTCTAAGAGTTCAGCCAAGTCCATTTTGCTTCATGTTGAGGATATGGTCTCATGCTTTTGCCCAGGCCAGCCTGAACTACAATTCTCTTTATGATTCCTGAGTAGCTGAATGACAGGCATGCACCACAGCATAGTGCATAAGAGCCTCATGAACTTTTTGCCTGGGCTGACTTTGTAGTAGCTGGGATCAGACTCATGAGGCACTATACCTGTTTGTTTGTTTTTTTAATAGCAATTTACACATGGAAGGAAGTTAAAAGCGTTACCTGAACCCATGAGGTCTCATCCCCATACCAGCAACATCAGGAGGATAGGGTCCACGCTGACCATATCTAGGTCCTAGCGGGGGAACAACTGGAGAACGCACATTCCCAGGGTAGGGAGGTGGAGGTCGAGTGAAAGCCTGGTTGATACTCTCGGGCTGCCAATGTGGAAGGGGCACTGGATGGGGCATTCCTGTTGTATCTTGAGGCCCTTTTTCCTGGCGACTAGCAATCTTCTTCTGCTGCTGCTGCTGGAGGATGATTTCACGTAGCTTCTGCCGCTAAATAGACAAAAAGAAACAAAAATTACTAGAATTTCTGATTGTCAATAGGCTTTTTAAACCTTAAACTTTTGTTATGTGGCTATGGTTATGTTTAAATGTCTAAGTATTTCAAAACTTGATAAACCACTAGTTACATGTACTATCCAGTGAATCATATTTTAAAAAACTGGTAATATGGGTCTTCTTTGCCATATGGCTTAGAGTTATAAGGGTTATATAAGGATTTCCTAACGAATTCATGAAGTAAATCCAATAAATTGGTGTTAATCTTACCAAGTTATTTTTCTTCCTTTATGTAAGTTGAAAAAGGCTATAGACTAAAAAGATAAAAGTTGCTGCTTGATTAAAGAAATAGCTTCTACAAATAGGACATCTAAAACATCTGTAGGGCTGGTGGGTGACTGGGGGTAAAGCACAAAAGCCCTGAGTTCAAACCCCAGGACCATCACCAGAAGAGCAAAACTAAAAAGCCATCTGGAACATGGGCCCTATCTACCTGTCTCATTTTCTCCGTGTCTGCTTGAGACATATTTACAGTGTTCTGTGTGTCAGTTCCTCCTGAGGTTGGCACAGGTCCAGGATGCTGGGGGGCGCTGGGGAACTGCTGCCCTTGGGAACCCATGGCAGGGTTTGCAGACGTGCTGAAGCTCCCCTCCAAGCCAGGTCCTCCCTGGTCGGCAACGTCGTGAACAACTTGACTGGTTCCGAAAGAGTCAGCCTGAGGCCGAGGAGTCCCGGGAGGCTGGTCATACGGATCACGAGCGGAAGACGGGGACACCCGGCTGAATGTGTCGGGAAGGCCAGGTCCCGGTGGCCGAGGTGTTTGGGGACACGTATCAGGTGGCCTTACCAAAGGGCTAGATAAAGCTGGTGCTCTGTTTTGTGCTGCTTGCAGGAAAGGCTCCTGATTTGACACAAGGGCTGGCCTTGCACCTGCAGACCTTGTAAACCCCTCTGAAGTCCGTGGCCGTGGTGTTGCTGGTGGCTGAGAGTAGGAAACGGAAATTCCAGGTCTTGGTGTCCCAGGAGGATGAGCGTACGGATCAGAGTGCCTCTGGTTCGTGGTGGGTGCAACAAACATGTCCGTCTGTGGAGATGGTCTGGGCGTTGGGGGCTGCTGACTGTATGGATCAACAGTGGTAGGCCGGGGAGTTCCAGGAGGTTGAGAATAGGGGTCTGGATTGGACCGAGCCGTTCCTGAGGGCTGGGAATAAGAATCTATGACAGGTCTTGGAGTTCCTGGGGGCTGGGAGTATGGGTCCTGAGATGTTGATCTTGATACAGTTCCAGGCTGGGGAAAAGCCCTTGAAGAATGGGTAAAGGAGTCACTCATTGCTGGATGTGGGGTGAGGGGAGGCTGACTATATGGATCATTTGACTGACCATGAGAAAAATTATCCACGGGTCTTGGTGTCAAGACGGGCCTTTCGTAAGGGTCAACTGACAGTCGTCTTGATGCCTGTGACAGCGATCCGTAGGGATCCTGAGAAGAGGGGGGAGGGTGTAGGGGAGCTTTAAAAGGCCCAGGACCACCATCGAGTGGTGCAGGAGTCAATAAAGGCCTTACATATGGGTCAGGTATCCGTTGTCTCTGAAACACATCTGTCCGAGGAGGTGGCTTAGTAAAGTGATCATTGGTTCCGGCCGTTAGAGGACCCTTTGCAGTTTGCTCTGAAATTAAAGGAGACCTAGGTAGGCCCAAAGGTTTGGGAAACTGATCTGTCATCACGGGTCTGGGCGTATCCGGAGGCTTTGCATAGGGGTCGCTACTTGGTGTGGAGGAAGAACCCAAGTCCCTGGCCGGGGATGGCCTACTGGTTGTTGTCTCACTCATCTGAATGGGCCTGGGTACAGATGATAAAGGCACACAGTTTTCCACTGCTGTGACAGAGTTTTTTCTGGGAAAACTGTGACCCCCAGGAGGTGGTCTAGGGGTACCAACCATTTTTGCATAAGGATCCATTGGAGACAATGGTCGGGGGTTAGAAGATCCAGGTGAAAACATTTGTGGAGAAGGTGGCTGAGAAGGAGACTGAGAAAGAGTCTCCTGAATGGGCACCCGGGAGGGGGTAACAGGAGCCCGTGGAGCTTGTGGCTTAACAAACACATCATCTGAAGGTGTGGGAGCAGGGGTGTTGTGTAGCTGCTTTGAAAACAGGTCTTTATGGAATGTCTGTGCGGGAGACATATTTCCACTGCCTGGCTGAGGTGTCAGAGGACTCTGTGCTCCACTACTTGGAGTATCTGAACCAGATGGAACCAGAAGGTGCTGAGAACCAAGCTGCTGCTGTTGCTGCTGCTGCTGCTGCTGCTGTTGCTGCTGCTGCTGCTGCTGCTCATTCTTTACCTGCTCCAGTTTTTGTGTGGCTTCGATCTTAGCTTGCTGCTTACTTTTCTGACGCATTTGCTTTTGAGATAGAAAATAAAGAACAATCAAAATTGAGAAAGAAAATAACTATCACGAGGGGGCGGGTGAGGAAAGGAGGGAAAGATAGGAGGCAATAGAAAATTAATTTGCCTTATGTCAGTATGGGCCAGATTGCTTCTCTATTAGATTACAAATTCCTGAGGAACAGCAATCATTATTCACTGTAGTATGTGCCATCTACGCCTAGGGCAGTATGTTGTTTATTATGATACTTCACTAAATTTCACAAATCAATTTAAATATATTTTAACTAACATTTCTTATGGTGCATTAAGAACTATATTGTGAAATAATGGAATAAATACCTCTCTTTTCAAAAAGCAAAAGTGTAATCTAAAAAGCAAATAATGTAAGTGCCTCCTACCTGTCTGAATTTCCATTCCTGTTCATGTTCTGATTCTCTTTGCTTTAATGGATCTTTAAAAAGGTCTGCATCCATGCGCACACTGGGGTCGATGGCATCCTGCTGCTGCTGCCTTTTCAAGGAGTCATTGGACATCTGCACTTTATTAATACGTAAGGCAGCTCTGTTATCTCTGGCTTTTTGCTTTAACAAAAAGAGAAAAAAAATGACCTCTCAGAATGTTAGCATGTTCTATATTTGTTTATTTGTAAATACAAGTTAGGTAAAATAGCTGAAATTTATTGAAACAGTAATCTAGAGCTTACAGCCTCTGATCAGAGAGGGCTTGGACACCAAGCCACTTACTTTCTCTCTTCTCAGTGCATTGCATGTTACCCACGACCAGGTATGGACCCCCCTCCCCTCCTCTCTCACTCTTTCCCTCCCTCCCTCTTTCTTTCCCTCTCTTTCCCCCCTTCTTTCCTTCCTTCCTTCCCTCTCTTTCCTGTTGTGGATTTTGAACTCTGGGCCTGGGCATTGTCCCTGAGCAATTCAGCTCAAGGCAAGCGTTCTACCATTTGAGCCACAGCACCATCTGATTTTCTGGTGGTTAATTGAAGAGGCTCAAGGAATATTTTCCTGCTGGGATGGCTTTGAACCGTGATCCTTAGATCTCACCCTCCTGAGTAGGCTAAGATTACAGGTGTGAGCCACTGGTGCCTGGCAGGTATGGACATTTCTATGTACTTTAATCAGCTTAGGAAATCTCATGTAATCTATTTTAATTCTCAACACATTCTTCAACAATGTAATAATTATATGTCCCTTAATATAGAGATAAGAAAAATAAAGGGTCAGAAACTTAGCATTAAAGAAAATCACTGAGAAACATTAAAAATATGTTATTACCTCAGTAAACAAAAGATAAAACCAAATATAGCACATAGGTATACTTGGACACACATATGTACACACAAATGCTCTCTAAATACACTTTATGCAGAGTAATCATGATTGAAATTATATACACTTGGGATCAAGTAGAAAAAGTTTAAACTATTAATATGGATTTTAGTATGATTAAAAATGAAGCAAAAGCCGGGCGCTGGTGGCTCATGCCTGTAATCCTAGCTGCTCAGGAGGCTGAGATCTGAGCATAGAGGTTCAAAGCCAGCCTGGGCAGGAAACTTCATGAGACTCTTATCTCCAATACACCACCAGAAAACCAGAAGTGGCACTGTGGCTCAAGCAGTAGAGCACTCGCCTTGAGCTGAAGAGTGCAGGGACAGCGCCCAGGCCCAGAGTTCAAGCTCCATGACGGACAAAAAAAAAAAAAAAAAAATTAAGAAAAAGGAAGAAAAAAAAAGCAAAGAACTGATTTCAGTGGACAATGTTAATTTGGATCTTTGGGGGAAAATTTCACCATCTGAACTATCTAACTAAATACCCTAACTAATCCCTGTTAAGACCATATTTCAAAATGTCTAGATATGTTTTTTCCAACATGCATTAAGAGAGGGCTGCACATGGTAGCACACACCTGTAATCTGAACTACTAGGGAGATCAAAGATTGGCATGATTGTGTTGAGGCAAGCCAGGCAAAAAGTTCTTAACAAAGAAGCCAAGAGTGGTGGTATATACCTATAAACCAAACTAGGCAGGACTATCAATATCTTAGTTGCCCCAGACAAAACTGTGAGACTATCGGAAAAATAACTAAAGAAAAAATGGGTGGGGGGAGTGTGACTCATATAGAAGAGCACCTGCCTAGCAAGTGTGTGGTCCCTGAGTTCAAACTCCAGCACTGTCCAGCCTACAGCATGGCTGAACTCCCTGTTTTATAAGTAAAGACAATGAAAATAAAGCTTCCTGTTAGTTCAGCAAGTATTTCTTACAATAGAAAAATCTTTATTAACCTAATACAATAAAAACAAGGTGCAAATATTGTGCTTAAATTTTTAAATACCACATATGGTGCTCTTTCCTGAGAGCTTGCTTTTCTCCACAACTTAGCAATTTGCTTTACTCGAGTTGTCCAGTCTGCAAAAGAACAGAGTATATGTTTTCAGAGCAGAGGCCTGGCACAATATAAAAAAACATGAGTGAACTGCTGGCAATTAATCCTAACCAAACCACATTTTCACCTAGTGGTAATTAAACATCTGGAATTACCTAAATTCAACAGTTTTCAAAGCATCAACATGATACTATGAGTGGAAATCGTCACACCTGACCGAGCGCCCATGACTAATGCCTATATTCCTAGCTACTCAGGAGGCTGAGATCTGAGGATCACAGTTCAAAGCCAGCCTGGGGAAGGAAAGCCTGTGAGATGCTAATCTCCAATAAACCACCAGAAAACTGGAAATGGTGCTGTGGCTCAAGTGACTCATCTTGAGCTGAAGAGTTCAGGGACAGTACCCAGGCCCAGAGTTCAAGACTCCCGACTGACCAAAAAAAAAAAAAAAACAAAAAAAAAAACAAAAAAAAGGATCGCAGTCAAAGTGACAGGAAATATACATAAATTTCAAGTTTCGATTTGGGTCTCATTCCAATAGACCTAATGCAATCTCAGTATGTATGTGCAAATATTCTAAATCAGACTACCTTCTGGTTCCAAGAGTTTCTGATAAGATATCCTCAACCTATTAAGTTCTTCAAATAGGATGAAGTTCCTAGTATAGCAGGACAAACAAATTATTTTTTCTTTGTCTCTGTCTCTTTTTCTCTTGGTGGTACAGAGATTTGGACTGAGGACCTCTCACTTGCTAAACAGATGCTACGTTACTTAAGCTATGGTTCCATTTCTTTTTGCTGTGATTATTTTTGAGATAGGATCTTGCTTTCTCCCTGGGCCGTAATGGACTCTGGTCCTCAATATTTATGCTTCCTGCTGTAGCTGGAATAACAGGTAAAAGCCACCACACCCAACTTTCTCTGTTGAGATGGGATCAGTTGAAATTTTATTTCATGTTGGCCCAGGTTGACCTTGAACTGCATTCAAGGGCGAAGTAGCCAAAGTAAAATTGATTCAAGTGTAATACATACTCGTACTCTATAAGATAATATCAGAATGTAAAAGTTTTGTAAATGGTATGCAGCAAACAGAAGTCTATCATTTTGTTTTTGGGTCTGGTCGTGGGGCCTGAACTCTGGGCCTGGGCGCTGTCCCTCAGCTTTCAGCTCAAGGCTAGCGTTCTACCACTTGAGCCACAGCGCCACTTCCAGCTTTTTTTCTTTTTGCTTATGTGGTGCTGGTGAATCGAACCCAGGGCCTCATGCATGCAAGGCAAGCGCTCTACCTCTGAGCCACCTTCCCAGCCTCAGAAGTCTATCATTTTGGCACAAAGGAATTAATCACAAATACCTTTCGCCGGTACTTATATGCAACACAATATGATAAAGTTGTTTGACATACAAAATGAAGCTTGGGTAAGATCACAGTTAATGTCAAATAATAGAAACAATTTACTCCATAATAAAACCAAATTTCAATTAAAGCCAGTAAACATGGAAACTGTTTGACAGATCAACAGTCTTAACACAGTATTCCATGATATCCTTGATTTACAAAATAAAATTATTCCAGAATATTACATCCCTCCCCTCAAAAATCCAGAGTTTTGCTAACATAAGGAGACTTATAAGAATTATGTTCCTCAACTATAGATAATGAATGTGAGAACATTAAACAACCTGAATTCTACTGTTAAATAAAGCAGCATTTGGTTTAGTTCTCTACACAATGAACAAAGTACTGTAGGGAAACTAAACCAAAAAAGGATACACCCATATGGAAAGCTATGTCTAGGTACACCTCTAGAACTTAAAAGAGCTGATCTTCTGACAGATGGCTAAGAAGCTACTGCAAGGTGGAATTTGAATCCACTTTTAAATCAAGGCTTCTCTGACAACATAAATTTAAAATAAGACATTACTGCTAGCAAACATGCAATAATTGACATTTCATTAATCTAAAGTTTTGTCTTCTGGCTAATCAGAAATTCAAAACCACTACTGTCATATCCTCTACATTTCCAAATTGGTGGCAAGGACGGAGGAGGGTCATGAAGGGAGAAGGGTGGCAAGTGAATTCCAATACCAGGAACTGAGAACTTACACTGACCATCATGTGTTTATAAGCATTGCTAGGGAATGAAAACTATTAATATCATTAATTGAAACAACTTTGGAGATATATGCAAATGAGCACAGGACCTAATGCAGTATTTCTGAATTTCTAAGGAATCTTTACCTGGTAGACAATAAAACAAGGTGAAGTCAGTGAAGATACAGTAGATTACACACAAAGTTGATACACATGAGAGAAGGTTGGTAAGATAGAGAGCAGTAATATATTCATGACTCACCAGGGAATTCTTCCTTTAAATTGGGGAAATTAATATTTGTGTAGAGAACTGGAGCTACGGTTGCCATTTCAGCCAGGGCCTCCTCCTTCTCCCACTTTAGCGTGCTCCTCTGGGCATTTGACATGGTATCATTTTCGCATTCCACAGCAGGGACTGATGGAGCCCATGAGCCATTAGGATCACTTCCGATTGCACTGTAGGCTGGGTTTTTATCCCTGGCAAAAAACAAACACCTTCACTTCATCATCAAAAATAACTGGCTAATATCGTGCTCAAGAACCACTTACATTAAGACTTGTGACAAAATAGTTACAAGAACACGTTTGATGATTTGGGCCAAAACCTACAATAAATACAATCATGTACAACAGTTCAAAAGACTGATGAAGGTACAGCAAAAGTTAATATAATCTGAATTCCAAACTAACTAGGGCTTAGTTTTAAATACCTGGCATCAGCGTAAGGGGACTGGGCCACAGCTGGGAAAGTCCCCAATCCGCTGCCCGGAGGCAGAGAGTTATGTGGGAGATGAGGACCGGGTCCAATAAGGCCATTCATGAGTGGCATCCGTGAAAAAACATCTATAGAAAAAAAAATAAAGTAATTCAGCTTGTGTATTGTTTACTCGAGAAGAACAAGGAGCTGAAAAAAAGGTAAGTAAAAAGTTTATATGCTTTTTGAAAGTATTTTTTTCCCCAACATTACATTCTGAACTCTGGTCTCCACCACCATGAGAACTGTAACCAGTTTTGGAAGGTAACTGTACTGGGTGTGTTCAGAAGCTCGGGACTGGATTATCTGCATTAGAAAACTGGAGTGTTCACACGCGGTGTGGGCATTACCTGCAGTCCTCAGCTAGCACTTGGCCAGAAAGTGAACCTACTTAACGCACAGTAATTTCACTGAAACAACCCATCATTTTTATCTTCTCATTACTTATTTTTTCTTTTCTTTAGATCCAAGACAAGAGACTCGAACTTGGTACCTGACACTTTTACTCACTGGGTGGTGGTCTACCAACTGAGTCACACCTTTTCCTTCCTTTCCATTCGAACACTCCTTCCAGATTATTCTTGAGTATCGATTTCATTCTAAATATAGGCATTAGGCAAACTAGACCACATAGTACTTCTCCACAACTCTCAAGTGTATCACTCCAGTATTTATTACTTCTCCACAGATCTAAACCCTTTTAAAAATAGCCGTCTTTACAGAAAGCAGAAAGTGTTCAGACACTGGGAAGGTGGCTCAGTGGTAGAGCCCTTGCTTTACATGCTTGAGTCCCTGGGTTCGACTCCTCAGCACCACATAAGCAAAAAGCAAAAAGCTGGAAGTGGTGCTGTGGCTCAACTGGTAGAGAGCTAGCCTTGAGCTGAAGAGCTGAGGGACAGTGCCCAGGCCCAGAGTTCAAGTCCCATGACCGGACCTCCCCCCACCAAAAAAAAAGGCGGGGGGCTGTGAAGTTGGCTCAGTGGTAGAGTGCTTGCCTTGCATGCATGAGGCCCTGGGTTTGATTCCTCAGCACCACATAAGCAGAAAAATCTGCAAGTGGAGCTATGGCTCAAGTGGTAGAGTGCTAGCCTTGAGCTGAAGAGCTGAGGGACAGTGCTCAGGCCTGGAGCTCAGGCCCCATGACCGACAAAAAAAAAACAAAAAAATCAAAAAGACAATTAACAACAACAGAAAAGCTTTCATATTCTTTCAAAGAGCCTTGCAGAGTAAACAGGATGATTAATGGAAGGATACTGATTGATATATAGCCTCTAAGCTATTATTACTTAGTGCTATGTGTGGCTGGAGACTCACATACTGTCTGTGGTACAAAAGGCAACACACCTATAGAGGATGCTATACTTGGGGTGATATAACTGACTCCTAACTCGATTGCTTTGCCATACTGTTACTGCAATTAAATGAAGAACCCAGAGCAAGGGCACAGACATGATGTGTCATGCAAGATCTATGAACCATATCCTTTGACTGCTCCAAGAATTAGGTGAACTTCGCTCCTGCATATGTGTGAGGACACTGAAGATGATCGCAGACAAGTTTTCAAGCACCTCAAACAAGGCTCTTCCTGCTAAATGCCAGAGTGGACCAACAAGGTCAGGATTCCACAGTGACAAATATGACTCATAACTTCCTGAAAAGGTTAAAGGGTAAGATTGCTGCTTCTATTCAACTTCTGTGAGAAGCAGGTTTCGTTAGGAAACATGCCAAATGTCCTTCATATAATCAGGATAAACAACACAAAAGTGAGAATAAGCTCAGTCCTGCAGCTATAACCAGCACTATCTACTATAAACATTTCACTGATTCTTTTCCTAATGACGAGTGTTTATTATATTCTAAGAGCTTTACATGAATTAACCTGTACACCCACACAAAAGCCCAATAAAACAGCTTACTTTTTACATTTTACATTTTTACATTTTACATTTTTACATTTTAAAAAAAGATTCAAAGAAGATAATTACTGTTCAAGAACATAGAAATAAAATGCAAAGCATCTTTTCTTCATTATTAATTAATTAATTATAATTAAGAGTCTTGCATGTTGTGCAGGCTGGCCTTCAATTGGAGATTCTTCAGCCCCAGATTCCTAAGTGCTAGGATTATAAGCATGCACTACCAGACCTGACTCATCATTAAATTAACACTAAATACACTCTGCCTCACTCTCACAACATTCCTATTGGAGCTCCACTGAGAACAACAGATAACCTTCTGAGAACATCTGATAACCTTGCAAAGTCCTCTGACACTTATACCTTCCAAGTATGTACTCACTCCCCCACTGACTAGAGTTTGTCTGTACTGACCAACACAAAATGGGCGCATAGTCCTCACTCCTCCCCTGGCCTACACCCCTGTTCACTAACACCCAGTCCTTAAAATGGGGGAAAATAAGGAACAAGACCATGTGATCATACTCGTGTTCAGTGCAGGAAATGGAACAATTAATTAAAAAGTCAACTCCTATCTCCTTATAGTGTATTGCTGGAGTCTCTCATCCTTTCCTCCAGTTCAGTGAGCACTCACTACTATGAGAAAGGCCCTATACTTTCATTAGCTTGACTCACTACAACTGCTATGAGTGAGAACAAGGCATATGTCCCATCTCTAACACCAACCAAAAATCAGTCTAGGCCAGGAGCTAGTGGCTCACACCCAAAATCCTAGCTATTCAGGAGGCTGAGATCTGAGGATCATGGTTCAAAGCCAGTTTGGGCAGGAAAGTCTGTGAGACTCCTATCTCCAATTAACCACCAGAAACTTGGAAGTGGAGGTGTGGCTCAAAGTAGCAGAGCACCAGCCTTGAGTGAATAAAGCTCAGGGACAGCGTCCTAGCCCTGAGTCCAAGCTCCACAACTGACCTAACCCCCCAAAAACCCGAAACAGTCTAAAATAAATCCATTGTCCGTCCACTGCTTTGTACAGCGCATGCATGCACATACACATACATGCACACACACACACACAGCGCTTGTCTTTGTCCCTTGATTCAAGTTTATGGCATCATTTTAACCAGCTTGGCTTATACGTGGTTTAATTCATTCTGTGTTGTCCCTCTACCTCCCACCTTCCTCCACTCAGTAACATAACCCTACTTATTCTAATTTCATTGTTTCTCATGCCCATGCCTTCCTTTTGATTATCACTGCAATATCTTTACATGAAGCCTATGTTGAAACTAACCCCCAACCACAATAAACTATTTTGTCTCAAATTTATTTCCAATATTGACCCAGGGCTACCTTGTCAAAACATGTAACAGATGAGATGGGTTAGAGAAATTCATTGCTGTGAGGTCTTCATTGGCTCACAAGCCTGGAGGAGAAAACGCTAATAGTGCCTCTCCCTGGTGCTCATGGTGCTGCCTTCTAAACCTGTCATTCTTCAATTCCTAAGTGTCATCCCACATACAACTGATCATGCTCTACCCTAAACTGGAAGATATATTCTCTAAAAGGGATGTGGCTCAAATGATGTAGTGCCTGTCTAGCAAGCATGAAGCTCTGAAACCAAACTTTAATACTGCTAAAAAAAATAACCCATAAACATTATTCCATGCTTTACTTCCATTATACTTTACTGTAAGTCAAATATATATGAATACACGATGCAGCTGGGCGCCAGTGGCTAACTCGGTAGTCCTAGCTACTCAGGAGGCTGAGATCTAAGGATCCTAGTTCGGATCCAGCCCAGGCAGAAAAGTCCATGAGACTCTTATGTCCAATAAACTACTCAGAAAAAGCTGGAAGTGGCACTGGACTCAAGTGGTAGAGCACTAGCCTTGAGTACAAAGAGGCTCAGGGACGGTGCTCAGACTCTGAGTTCAAGCCCCAGGATCAGGGTTAAAAAAAAAAAAAAAGACTACAATACTTGGGTTGTAAATGCAGGGGCATATGCAATCTTATTACTCATCTTACAACACATTTAAGCATCTAGCCAAAAAATAAACCAATGAACAACAACAGAAAAACCCAATCAACTCTTCAAAAAGAAAAAAAAAAACCTTTCTCTAAGTGAGACTTAAGTAATTTTCATAATACCTAAATACATACTCTAAAATACATACTTCATCTCTAAAATATACTTTCACTTATAGAAAAGGCAAATCATTTTTATAGGCTGAGAAGAGAAATTCAGAGAAGAATTCATAACATTAAAATAAAAAGCATCTGGGAACAAGCAAGGCAAGAAATAGTAAATCAGATGTTGAGTAACTATCAAAGTGGATCTATCTTTAGAAGCTAAACTGGTCAAAACTCAAATATTTCAATTAAGTATATTGTGGACATTTTCATGTATCCATACATGAAAAATTTATCTTTGGTAACAAAGATAATTTGTGTATTTAATCAATTGTATATAAAGGTATCATTATAGTTCTCAATTAATTATATAAACATGAAAC
Organism: Dipodomys ordii; assembly: GCF_000151885.1. Classification (NCBI taxonomy): domain Eukaryota; kingdom Metazoa; phylum Chordata; class Mammalia; order Rodentia; family Heteromyidae; genus Dipodomys; species Dipodomys ordii. Next base: position 3,070,234 of record NW_012267317.1, on the reverse strand, counting down.
AATATCAATAGAGAAGTTATTTTACACAAATTAGCAATACTGTATACCACCACAGAATTCTAAATTCCTTTCAGAAGATTCTTAAGCCTATAGGCCTCAGTCTTCCAATCTATTCCTACACACCTTCTCTTTTAAAATTTATTTTTATTTTTTTGTGCTAGTCTTGGGGCTTGAACTCAGGACCTGGGTGCTATTAATAAGCTTTTGTGCTCAGGGCTAGAGCTCCACCACTTGAGTCACAGCTCCACTTCTGGCTTTTTGGTAGTTTATTGGAAATAAGAGTATCATGGATTTTCTTGTCTGGACTGGCTTTAAAACATGATCCTTACATCTCAAGAGTCTAAGTAGCTAAGGTTACAGATGTGAGCCACCAGAGCACAGCCGAGACTTTAATTCTTGATCAGTAAATTTCAGCTCTCCAGAAAGAAGACAAAATTCAAGTCTTAAACTTACATTTTATATGAGGTGATTGGTATCAAATGCATATTTTAGTCCAGGATCAATAATCAGTTCCTCTTAATTTGTAGGGCTTTTTCTATTTTCTTTAAAATTTTACAATGAGGATTCATTTGGAAACTACATTTTAAATTTTGGGACCAAACTGTTTCTTATTTGGGAGGATAATGTATATACATTGTTATCATGTTAAATAATAAAGTTGTTCTAATTTGGTGCCAAAAACAAAACCTGACAAAATAAACAAATTTCCACCAAAAATTCTTAAGACAGGTTACTATAGTTGGATATGTGTACTGAACACATACTGTGTGGCAGCAAATACAAGGATGGGCACACTGTGACCCTTGTGTGTGTGTGTGTTTTTTCCGGTCGTGGGGCATGAACTCTGGGCCTGGGCGTTGTCCCTCAGCTCATCAGCTCAAGGCTAGTGCTCTACCATGTACCACGTGAGCCACAGCACCACTTCCGGTTTTCTGAGTGGTTTATCGGAGAGAAGAGTCTCATGGACTTTTCTGCCCGGGCTGGCTTTGAACAGTGCTCTTCAGATCTCAGCCGCCGGCGCCCGGTGGGACCCTTGTCTTTTAAGAGCTCACAATCACAAGAGCTAAGCAACCTTAAGTACGGAAGCAGGTATCTATCTGTGCCCACACATTACAAGTCAAAGAGCCTGATGGTAGAAATGGAGGTGTGACTGCCTACTCTGAGGAAATGACAAGAAAACCAATACCAGATCACTGAGAAAGCCAGGTGACAGTAGCCATGATCTTCTAAACAGGGTAGTCAGTATATAAGGAATGACCACTATGAAAGTCAGCTAGGGGGTTGGGACTAAAGGAAGAAGGAGGGAGAGAAAGAGACAGGCACCATTACAACTTCACCACTGCCCAATTCTGGTCCTCAGATGAACCACAGATTTGCAGAGAATTTCAACAAGGTTGGTATGTGACTGAATTGATGGTTACCAAACATGGGTCTTCTATTGGTTTGTGCATGTGGCTAGATATGGCAAAACTCATTTGCATCTCTCTGTGTGTGACTGTACTATAGAACCACGCTTATACAAGTTGTGGGGTAAAATGGGGGAAAATGAAGGGGTGACACTGTCTAAAAAGAATCATACTCATTGTCTGACTTATGGAATGGCAATTCCTCTGTAGAGCAACTTAATAATAACAATAAAATTGCATTTTTGAAAAAGCTGCAACATACCCTGATTGTGCATTGACAACAGCTGTGGTGGAGGCGGGGGCTGTGGCAGTGGAGTCGGCTGACTGGCCGCAGGACTAAGCACTGCAGTAAACAAGTCTTCAACGTCCTTTCCTCCAAGCTCTGGAAAAAAGCACAAGTAAGATTTAGAAACTATTAGAGACATAGTATGGAAAAAAATGTCATTTTTAGAAACTAAAAATTCAGAACACAAATACCTGGAATTTTATATAACTTTCCAAGAATTGCTCCTAAGAGATAAAAAAAGAGAGAAAGAAATATCAACAACAACTCAATATATTGATACAAAACAGCATTTGATATAGAAATTATGAATATAGAAGTCAAATTATAAATAAGCATGCAGAAGTCTTTGAAAGTCATATTTACTCATGTCTTTTAGCAAGCCTAGATGTAGGGCAAATATTTTACCATCTGTGACCATTTTGTCTAGCTCAGGACTGAGGATCCCATCTAGCTGCTCTTCACTTAAAGGTCGTGAACTCTGAGTGACACTTGGCTGAGGTAAGGAGGAAGGGTCACCAGCAATAGGACCAATATCTAAAAGAACAAAATAAGTAAAAAGATGATTTCAGAATACGCACACAAAATGCACAATACTATCGACGTGCATTTCCATACAACTGTATGATTCAAATAGGTGAACAAGGTTTATGGTCCCAAATCAGTCAAGATTCTTTTTTTTTTGTAGGTCCCGTGGGGCTTGAACTCTGGGCCTGGGCGCTGTCCCTCAGCTCTTCAGCTCAAGGCAAGCGCTCTACCGCTTGAGCCACAGCACCACTTCCAGTTTTCTAGTGGTTTACTGGAGATAAGACTCTCATGGACTTTCCTGCCCTGGCTGGCTTTGAACCACGATCCTCAGATCTCAGCCTCCTGAGTAGCTACGATTACAGGCGTGAGCCACCGGCGCCCGGCCAGTCAAGATTCTTATAATAGGAGAGTACATATATAAAGTAGAAAGTATTTAGGAACTTAGGTACCACCCAACTTATCTTTATATCAAAATAAGTTATTTATTGAGAAATAAAAGGCTATACCTGACAACTTGGCAAAGATTAATCTAACCCCCATATTAGGGCAGGAGGCTATGAGATTAATTATATAAATAATTCTTTTAACTTGTAAAACAGAAGTTCCCTTGTACAACTCAATTTTGATGTGCAATTTGAATTTTTGGAAACTTTAGCTGTGCTGTCAACTTTGGAAAAAGTATCCCAGTTTACCGTGTTGAGTTGGCATGGTACAGAAATTAATAGCCATATTGGTCTAGAAATGTTAAACTTAATTTTTTTCCATTTGTACAGGGGTAAGGTCTTATCTACGTGGGTTTGATTACAGAAACTAATAAAGTATTCTCTAAATAATGAAAAAAAATTTTGATGTGCAATAATACATATACAAAATAGGAGGGATAAGTTCCATAAAATTTAATGAAAAGCTACCTAGACACTAATGTTTAACAAACATTCTTTATAAATAATTCCAATTGTAAATTATTTTCTAAAATACTCTCTAGTCACATTCTACCATCTACTTTACTTTCATGCTATTTCAATATTACTTTTAAAGAGTCAAATTTAGTTGTTTATATTGAATCTTATTAGAAACTAATGTTTGGGTAAAAATAAACTACATATTAATACAAAAAACTCTATACATTACTAAGAAAGTCATTGAAAGCACAGTAGCAAGTATACTATGCTTTAGCTGTACACAAAAAGGAAAAAGCAAAGTATGGATTAGTGACAAATTAGCACTACTAGCAAATACGCATGCACCTACAAGCTGTTTCAGCTTAAGAAAGAAGACTACTTCTAGTTAGCGTTCATCCATTGCTCAGTTCTTACCAAATGGGAAAGGTGAACTCCCAACCTGGAAAGTGCATAAATCAAGACCTACAAGACCCAAACCAAATAAAATGGATGATTACCACAGGAGCAGGGAGGGAGGGAGAAGGCACACCAAGAAGAAACAAGGTGTAGCAAAACCTCAAGGCAACATGCCTTAAATCTGACCCAATCAAAAAGACAAGAGAGGACTAACTAGGTCCCCTCCTAAAGCAGGAAAGCCAAGATAGAATAAAATGGTCACTTCTTTGACAAAGTGAAACAAGCAAAAACAAAAAAATAAAACACCCACTTCAGGTAGTGAGAATCACATGAAGCCGGAACTTCCACCCGTGTACACCCACATTACATAACAAAATCAGGCAATCAGTATTCGTATATACCTGAATGATCAACTGATTTTGCAAGGTCATCTGAGATTATTCCAAGAATGTCATCATCTGTGTTTAAGACTTCAGAAATATCAGCTAATGGGTCATCAGCAGTACCTAAATATAGTTAAGAATAAAACTTCAGTATTTCCTTAGACATTAAATTCTAAAGTGACTCACTGGTTCAACCACTTATTTAATAAATACTTCTAGCTTGGTAGTTGCTAAGGCAAGGGCAGGTGAAAGAGACTCAAGATCATCACTTCTAAAGGAATTTTCATAGCAAAGACACTTTTTTTTTTTTTTTGATCGGTCATGGGGATTGAACTCTGGGCTTGGGCGCTGTCTCTCAGCTCTTCAGCTTAAGGCGAGCACTCTACTGCTTGAGCCACAGCACCACTTCCGGTTTTCTAGTGATTTTTATTGGAGATAAGAGTCTCAACGGACTTTCCTGCCTGGGCTGGCTTTGAACCACAATCCTCAGACTTCAGCCTTCTGAGTAGCTAGGATTATAGGTGTGAGCCACCAGTGTCCGGCTGACACTCATATTTTGAATAATCAAAAAGCTTAAAAATTGGGCTGGGAAGGTGGCTCAGTGGTAGAGCGCTTGCCTTGCATGCCTGAGGCCCTGGGTTCGATTCCTCAGCACCACATAAGCAAAAAGAAAAAAGCTGGAAGTGGTGCTGTGACTCAAGAGGTAGAGCGCTAGCCTTGAGCTGAAGAGCTGAGGGACAGCACCCAGGCCCAGAGTTCAGGCCCCATGACCGGACCCCCCCCCAAAAAAAAAGCTTAAAATTTTAAACTTTTTTGTGACATATATAGTGACAACATGAAATTTAGAATAAAGATACATAGACAAGAAAATAGAACTTTAAGAAACAAAACAAAAAAGTCATTGCATTAGTAGCACCTTTAAAAATGACAGCTAGAAACCAAAATAAAAAAGAAAACATGAATTACTTTGAGATTCTTTAAGAGGCGTAAGCCAGGTATAAAACTTCCCCTGGCATTTCTGTTTATACTGATTAGTACTCATCCATTCATCTTTTAAAAAGTGTTTTTGTACTTAAGAACTATGTGAACAGAGTACTTATCAGCCACTGTTCTGCCCAATGCAACAAGATAGCCACGGCTAAAGCAAAGGGCCTACCTCCGCCCAGTAGTAAAGTGGCATCCCTGAAATAAGAAAACAAAAAGCTATCCAGGATGCTGCGTTTGACAAAGCAGGCAGAAAAGTCCCTTTCAAAGATAACAGGACACAGATCTAAATCCGATGGAGTACTATGCTCCAAGATAGCATGGATACTATGGCAGGCACAAAGAAAGCAGCTGCAAAGGCCTGAACAGAGAGGGCTTGTCCACACACGAAGCCAGAGTAGTCAAAGCATCCAAAGGAAAGCTGGAAACAAGCAAGATCGCATAATTTTGTAAATGGCAGTGAAGATTAGTTCACTCTCGTGTGTCAGGGGGCATGGCAGATGTGTGCACAGATGCTTGTTGAAGGAGGGTGTGGGGGCGCTGGTCTGCTGCAGCGAGGTGGGAGGGGGTGAGCACCATTGCTGTCACAGTGGGGAAAGGTGAGGTAAGAGGAGGAAAGTTTTGGACAGATTTCGAGGGAGAGACAGACTTGTGGATGTGAAAGCTGTGAAAGGTGAGGAATGAAAGTAGAAGGATTCTGGGGTTTCCAACCTAGTCAGGTGGAAAAATAGACTGCAGCTCTCATTTCGGCTAGCTTTAGTGATTCTATTAGTCATCCAGTTAAAGTGCAGATGGCTATAAAGCTGGATGTGGTGGCCCCTACGTATAATCTTAGCACTTATGCAAAAGAATCCTTGTGTTCCAGACTAGCCTGGGCTATACAGCAGAACTCACAAAAACAAAAACACTGAAAATTTTAATCCATCACAAGTGTGTTTTTACTTAAGAGATAAAAGAAACAAGCAAAAACCTCTGTGTATCAAGTGATGGCAGCTCGTAACTGCAATTCTAGCTACTTGGGAGGCTGAAATCTGAGGATTGCAGTTCAAGGCCACCCCGAGCAGAAAAATTTGTGAAATTCTTATCTCCAACTAACCACCCCAAAAAAGTTGGAAGTGGAGCTCTGGCTCAAGTGGTAGAGCACCCACTAGTCTTGAATTAAAAAAAAAAAAGCTCAGGGACAGTGCCAAGACCCACGTTCCAGCTGTGGGACCCCCACCAAAAACAAACTTCTGTGAACAAAAACAGTCCTAGTTAAAGTGAACATACACTTCTCAAAAGGAATTCATCAGTAACATAATATTTCAAATTAAAATAATCAGAGAGCTTAAAGAGAACTATTGTCTAGCCAGGCATGGGTTGCTCACGCCTGTAATCCTAGCTACTCAGGAGGTGAGATCTGAGGATCACGGTTCAAAGCCAGCCCAGGCAGGAAAGTCCCTGAGACTCTTATCTCTAATCAACCACCAGAAAACCAGAAGTGGTGCTGTGGCTTAAGTGGAAGAGCACTGGCCTTGAGCTGAAGAACTCATGGACAGTGCCCAGGTCCAGAGTTCAAGCTGCACAACTGACCAAAAACAGAGGGAACTATTGTATAAATAACAAGAATGAAACAAACTGCTGCCAATTCTTTAAGAGGTAATCTAGCTTTAAAGAAACAGAATTCTACTAATAAATTATAACATTAGAAAATATTTTTGGAGGGCTGGGAAGGTGGCTGAGTGGTAGAGCACTTGCCTTGCATGCTTGAGGCCCTGGGTTCGATTCCTCAGCACCATATAAGCAAAAAGAAAAAGCCAGAAGTGGCGCTGTGGCTCAAGTGGTAGAGTGCTAGCCTTGAACTGAAGAGCTGAGGGACAGCGTCCAGGCCCAGAGTTCAGGCCCCACAACCGGAACCTCCCCCCCCGCCGTCCCCCCCGCAATAAAAAAATTTTAGAGCTGGGCGCTGGTGGCTCACACCGGTAATCTTAGCTGCTCAGGAGGCTGAGATCTGAGGATAGAGGTTCAAAGCCAGCCTGGGCAGGAAACTCTGTGAGACTCTTATCTCCAATACACCACAAGAAAACTGGAAGTGGTACGGTGGCTCAAGCGGTAGACAGCACCCAGGCCCAGAGTTCAAGCCCCACGACCAACAAAAAAAAAAAAAGAAAAAGAAAAAATATATCTTTGGCAGTATAGAAATTTGAACTTAGTGCTTCACATCTGCCAGTTCTACCAACTTAGTGCTTCACATCTGCCAGTTCTACCACCTGAGCCATCCCCTGCCTGTAATTAACTTTGTTTTTCTTCTCATGCTGGTACTTGGGCTTGAATTCTGGAGCTAGAACACTGTCTCTCAGCTTTTTTGCTCAAAGCTAGTACTCTACCACTTAAGCCACAACTCCCTTCCAATTTTAATAATTAATTAGAGGTAAGAGTCTCACGGATTTTCCTGAAGGGACTGGCTTCAAAGCTGTAATCCTCAGGTCTCAGCCTCCTGAGTAGCTGGGATTACAGGAGTGAGCTACTGGTACCTGGCATGTAACTAATATTTTTTAAAGACTATGCTTACCAAGAATGTTCCTACCTAAAGTACAAGATTTTCTATCTTAACAACAAATCATTAAAATTATCTAATGCACTATACTGAATAAAATGTAAAAGGAAAAGCACTTCCACTCCTCAATTTTCTATATAAAGGTGAAGAATAGGAAGACTGTGAGAATAAGACATTGGCTTAAGTGTTGAAATGGTGCTGTTTTAGCCCTCCAACATTTGAACTTCTTGCAAAATCATTATCTCTTTAGCAGTTTTGTGGGAGCAAAAATAACATATCAATGTCTTAAGTATCACAATATATCCTGTGCCTAGTATAGTTCTTTTCCTTAGAAAAGTATGGATAATTTCTAAGTCTTTATATATATTTTTTGTCATGGTATTTACAAAATACTCCTTGAAGGATTCACAAGTCTTTTGTTTTTTTCTTTTTTGGTCGTAGGGCTTGAACTCTGGGCCTGGGCGCTGTCCCTCAGCTCTTCAGCTCAAGGCTAGTGCTCTACCACTTGAGCCACAGCACCACTTCAGGCCTTTTCTGCTTATGTGGTGCTGAGGAATTGAACCCAGGGCCTCATGCATGCAAGGCAAGCACTCTACCACTGAGCCACCTTCCCAGCCCAACAATATGTTGATATGGATTAAATGTGGTAAAGTACTGAAAACGGAACAGAACTTTTCTCCCTCACTGCCAGTGCTGAGGTTGGGTGATGTGTGGAGGGCTGGAGAGAAGACTGCTGTTAGTGATTTAAAGAGGCCTAAGTGTGCATAGGTGGTCCCCTCAGTCTCCATGGAGGACTGGCTCTGGGCCCTTCTGTAGATACTATCATCTGCGGGTACTCAGTCCTTGGTCCTTCCATTCTGCAGAGACAGAGTCAACTGCATTTTAGTCTAGCACAGTGCTTAAGAAAATGGTCACTATTTAAATCAAGTAATTTTTTTTCAGTGAAGGACTAACATAAAATGTTTTTCAAAGCTGGGAACTGCTGACTCATTTCTATAATTCTAGCTTCTCAGAAGAGTGAGATCTGAGGATCACAGTTCCAAGCCAGCCTGGGCTTTAAAAAAGTTTGTGAAACTCTATCTCCAATCCACTAGCAAAAAAGCCAGAAGCAACATGGGTGTTGGTGGCTCATGCATGTAATTTTAACTACTCAGGAGGCTGAGATCTGAGGATCACGGTTCAAAGCCAGCCCGGGCAGGAAAAGTCCATGAGACTCTTATCTCCAATAAACTATCAGAAAACTCAGAAGTGGCACTGTAGCTCAAGTGGTAGAGCGCTAGCCTTGAGCTAAAGAGCTGAGGGACAGCGCCCAGACCCAGAGTTCAAGCACCACCACAACAACAACAAAAAGCCAGAAGCAGAGCTCTGGCTCAAGCGATAAGAGTACCAGCCTGGAGTGAAAAGGCAAAGGGACAGTACCCAGCCCCTGAATTCAAGTCTTAATACTGGCACAAAAGGAAAAAAAAGTATCAAAACGAGTTTCTAAAATTAACTAACACATGTAATACCAAAAACAAAAATTGTCAGAAAAATATAAACAGAGCCTGGCGCTGGTGGCTCACGCCTGTAATCCTAGCTACTCAGGAGGCTGAGATCTGAGGATCGAGGTTCAAAGCCAGCCCAGGCAGGAGAGACCATGAGACTCCTATCTCCAATAAACCACCAGAAAACCGGAAGTGGCGCTGTAGCTCAAGTGGTAGAGCGCTCGCCTTGAGCTGAAGAGCTGAGGG
>NW_012267317.1:3033892-3060436 GCF_000151885.1 Dipodomys ordii | reverse complement strand
CTGAGATCTGAGGATCGTGGTTCAAAGCCAGCCCGGGCAGGAGAGACCGTGAGACTCCTATCTCCAATAAACCACTAGAAAACCGGAAGTGGCGCTGTAGCTCAAGTGGTAGAGCACTAGCTTTGAGCTGAAGAGCTGAGGGACAGTGCTTAGGCTGAGAGTTCAAGCCCCACAACTGACAAAAAAAAAAAGAAGAATTCCCTGAGTCCGATTGCCGGGAGGGAGAAGCCACATGTAGGGTGATATATTTCCCTGTATTACCAGTCTCCAGTAATTTCCCAACCATGGCATTCTTTTTGTTTCCTTCTGTTTTTTCCTTTCTCTAAACTGTATAACTGACAAACATATAGTTTACCTAAATTGAAGATTTTACTTCTAACTAACTCTGGCCAAATTACACCTCCTTACACTGATTTCACATCTCCTGATGGGGGTAGTAGTTCACTGTTAAATTAATTTGTAAAAGTTTAATGAACTATCAACTTAATGTAGTTGTATTTTTTGTTTTTTTGGGTCCAGTCGTGGGGCCTGAACTCTGGGCCCGGGTGCTGTCCCTTAGCTCTTCAGCTCAAGGCTAGCGCTCTACCACTTGAGCCATAGTACCACTTCCGGCTTTTTGCTTTTTGCTTATGTGGTGCTGAGGAGTCGAACCCAGGGCCTTAGGCATGCAAGGCAAGCACTCTACCACTGAGCCACCTTCCAAGCCCTTGTAGTTGTATTTATTAAGTATAAATTACACCCCGGTAAAGCTGAGGCATATGAGGGCAAACAAAAACATTCTTAGGGGAAGAGAACACTTGTGAATCAATCCACCTACCTTGTGTGCCAGGTTTTGCTGGAGGGGAGGATGAACTCAGAAGTGGATCTAAGGAAGAATCCAAGAAGCCTGAATTCATGCTTGTTTTATATGACAGCTGGCCGGCATCTTCTGACAGATGATCTAAACTGAGTTTGTTTTGTCTGCTTGTATCTAGAAGATCTTTTCCAAAGAAAGCTTCCTAAGCAAAGATAAGCACACAGAAAATTACTAGCTCAGCTGGGCGCCGGTGGCGCACGCCTGTAATCCTAGCTACTCAGGAGGCTGAGATCTGAGGTTCGAGGTTCAAAGCCAGCCAGGGGAGGATAGTCCATGAGACTCTTATCTCCAATAAACCACTGGAAAACCGGAAGTGGTGCTGTGGCTTAAGCAGTAGAGCGCTCACCTTGAGCTGAAGAGCGCAGGGACAGTGCCCAAGCCCAGAGTTCAAGCCCCATGACCGACCAAAAAAAAAAAAAGGAAAATTATTAGCTCCAAAACTCTAAAAAGATATCATTCTATCATCTTTTTTAGCAATTTTTTTATTGTGATTAAGTGATTACATAAATTTTACAGTATTGTGAGATGGTGATACTTAAAGTCACAAACACATTCTAACCTTCATGGGGCAAATTGTTTTTATCGTGGTCTATAACGTTTATGAGTTCTATGAGTTTTGACAACACAGTTATTTCTTCCACATCGGGTGATATCTATCATCATTTTTAATAAGGAAATAGAAATGACACACAACATTTGCATTTAACAATGCAGAAACTGAATGTAAAAATATGGAAAAATAGTCTATCCATTCTTTTAGATAGATTTCCTTAACTTTAAAAGTAAGATTTTTTTTGTAGCTTTCCCAGAGACACATAAAATTTCACAAACATAAACACACAATGATGTCAAATGTATTTCCAGCAACTAGAAGGTAATAATTCAATTGACGAAGATTCAACTATAATTAAATTTAAAAGCGGATAGATTTACAGGACTATTGGTACCTTAATTCATATTATAAGCAAAACTAAAGCCTTATGAATATTGTTAATATTTATAGATTACTTAGAGAGGCTAACACCAGACTTTGATCTACAGCTTTAATATTTACATACTTCAGATAGATTTAGTAATCAATATTGAGCACAAATCTGAAAGAGGGTTTTATGCCTCAAACACTGCATAGATGTATACAAGCTTGGCAGCTACTAGGGGCTGACTCTACTCAAGTGACCTCTTCTCCACCCAGACACGTTCTACCCCAGAGGCTCCTACTTCAGTTGTATTCCTACTAACCTCTTCTCTCACTAAAGCTTCTCAAAAGATCAAAAATTTCCAAGAAAGAGCAATACTGAAGATAAACAGGAAACACTAGGACCCCTTTGCTCTTCCTCCAACCCAACAGCCCTGCTTTAGTTTATGCTCTATTACGTGGATGACATATTCTTTTGATGTTACAAAAATAATTTTAATTCTCTTGCCACCCATACATAAACCGAAAGTGAAATTGTGGCATGTGCCTAAGTAATAATAGGTACTTACACTACAAAAGGCAGTTTAAAAAAGCACATACAGCCATGCTAAAAAGAAAGCCAACTCAAAGACCTAGCAAAATATGTAATCAAGGTAATTATTAAAATGTAAATTTAAGTCAGGTGCCAGTGGCTCATGCGTATAATTCTAGCTTCTCAGGAAGCTGAGATCTGAGAATCATGGTTTGAAGCCAGTCTGGGCACATAAGTCCCAGACTGATCACCAATCAACTATCAGAAAACCAGAAGTGGCACTGCAGCTCAAAGTGGCAGAACATTAGTCATAAGCAAAAAGGCTCAAGGACAGCACCCAGGTTCAAGCCCCGTGACCAACCAAAAAAACAAAGAAAGAAAAAGCAGAATTAAATTCTTCAAAAATTACTAAAAAGAAATAGTAAAATGCTAACACAGCTAATTGTTGAAAGATATTGAGAATGAACTATGGGGAAGGAGATACTATTTTTGATTTCAACTGATCAAATTCTTTAATGAACTATGAATGAAAGAAACATTTTTAAAAATTCACAAAGCTAAAACACTGGATTGGAGACAAGGTCATAAACTATAAACCAAAATATTACCTGTAAATAGGCAGGAAATGTCTCTTCAAGCTTGTTTTTCCTTTTTCGATATCTTTTCTTAATTTTTTCAGTGCTTTCAGCAACAGAAATAGACTCATCAACTAAAGAATCTGGTAACTGCTCACTCCAGCCTGAAACAATAGAGACACCTATAAACACATGGCATTTAATCCATACAAAATAATCTTCAAGCTTATCAACATACACAGTGCCATATAAACAAACAAGCTTTTGAGTCACATGAAGATCTCAAAGCAAGTTTATCAGTATGTTTTATGTACAAAATTCATTTCATGCATATCTAGTGTCACTATGCTTCTTTCTCTTCCTAATAACAACATGAATACCAGAAATATGTCTTGACTGAAGAGTGGACACTAAAAGTTTAGAGGGGCATAGGTGAGTGAAAAAAGGAATGGTGGGTGACTACGGCCATATGTATGCAGGTGAAAAACGGAAGGAAACGGGGAGACAGATGGGATGGGACAGGATGGGGTGGGGGTGATGAGGGAAGGAGTGCCCCTGATCAAGATGCAATGTGCACACGTTGACATGGTAAACGGACACCCTTTATACAAGTATTTGAAGAATACAGTAGAAAACCTTAGACTCAATATAGCCTTCATGTATGAAATAACCTGAGTGAATCAAACTATTTTTAAGCATAGCATAAAACTCAAAGTAGTCTAGAATGATAGCCTGCAACAGAATCCCTGAAAAATTCAGAGAATGTTCCAAAGAACACTGTTTACAGCAAATAAATGCGTCTCCTACACATATGCACATACATATATATTATATACAATGTAATATATATTATATATGATAATATGTTACATTATTTTATTTTATATATATAATGCAATGAGGAACTCTTAGATGAAGCCAACAGAATCAAAGACTAGAATCAGATAGAGAAAGGCTTCATAAATTTATGTTCTAAATCAATGACATGAAGAAATAAAAGATGACTGGAAAAATAAACTTTCAAATGAATCTACAAGGCATTATTAAAACTACAAAGTATTTAGGCCAGGTGCCAGTGGCTCACGCCTGTCATTCTAACTACTCAGGAGGCTGAGATCTGAGGATCACAGTTCAAGCCAACCAGGTAGCAAAGCCTATGAGGCTCTCATCTCCAATTAAGCACCATCAAACCAGCCAGAATGTAGTTGTGGCTCAAATAGAAGAGAGCTAACCGTGAGCTGTTTTTTTTTTTTTTAAAGCTTAGGGATAGGTTCCAAGCCATGAGATCAAGCACTAGGACCAAGGGGAAAAGTATTTAGAAAGGGAAGAAATTATTATTTTCTAAGTTAAAAACTCAATGGATGAGTTTTGATTAGCCACACATGAAAATACTGAATTAAAAGGTTGATCTAAAATATTCAGGGGACAGAAAAAGGAAAGCACAACATTAGGGGCTTATTACAGTCATATTAGAAACTTTTTGAAAACCATTATAAGTTACCTAAACTAGGCAGCAAATTCTGACTTTTATTAATATGAGGTCAAAACCCTATCCCTAACAAAGGAAGGGCTGTTTGGAGGACACACTAACAACCTGCTTCACAACATCTTATGAACATACTGATTATAAAGTCTCCATCAGAGCCATTTCAGAAATTGAGAAAACACAGTAATGTATTCTTATCTGATAGAAAGGTGTGGCTTTAGCAATGCTTTTAGCTTTCAGGGACTAAATGAAGATGTCAGAATGTTCATTGAAAGGTATTTATAAAATACTGTTATTTTGTTAAAAGTTGTTGAATTACCCTGTCACTTTCAATATTCAGTGTCAAATTATACATGAAATAACTAAGACAAGCAACAATATCGTTGATGAGATGACCAAAAAAGTATCATACGTAACTAAAGTGATTCAGTCCTTACATTGCAAATATGCTTAATATTGGGGTGGAGGCCCGATGTGGAAGAAATAGTTTTATTGTCAAAGCTCATAGAATTTACGAACCTTATAGACCACAATAATGACAAATTGCCTCATGAAGGTTAGAATGTGTTTGTGACTTTAAGTATCACTATCTCGCAATACTGTGAAATTTATGTAACCACTTAATCATAATAAAAAATATAAAAAAAGAAAAAAGTTGGGTGGAGGAAATTATGAAAGTATCCAAGGACAGGGTGAAGGGTTACTTAATGTATAATACGAGCTTATTGGCAATATGAGACTCTTGAGGTCCATCCCTGGCACCAAAGAAAGGAGAGGGGAAAAAAGGTCAACACTTTAAGAGGCTGAGGTAGGAGGAACATGAGTTCAAAACCAGCCTTAGCTACGGGGTTAGAAAAACAAAACTAAAACAAAGCAAAGAAGAAACAGAATCCACTGAATTTAAAGCATTTCCTTATAAAACATGACTGCTACACTAACAGTCTATAGGCACTTTCATCCTTTGGTTACTAAGAGACAATAAGGTTGTGACAATTTCATTATTTAGGAGTTTTTTCCAGACAAAGGTATTAAGCAAAATCAATACCATACCATCATCTCTGTTAGGTAACTGCTCAGATATAGAGCCTGAAGAATCTTTTCTGATCATAGATCTTTTGGTTTTTCCTTGCCCAGTTCGACTTCTTTGCCGTACCATAAACCCACCAATACCTATTCAAGAAAGAAATTGGGTAAACTGATCATTAATTTCTCTCTATAGTTCCACAATCAGTAGGATTAAGCAACTTTGGTTTATTATTTTCTGATTTGGCATATTATTTTCAAAATTCAGCCTGGGCAAATCTGAATCAACAAATTTCATTTTATGGAAAATTGAAGAGGTAGGAAATAAAAATTAAATGTCAAGGCCATTGTTTCCCCTAATCAAATATGAATTAAAATTTGCTAGAGCACAGAAAAAGCTGCTTGTATTTCCTCTTCAACACAAGTCACAGTGAATACTAAATAGTAGTTGGTGCTTGCTTGTCTACTGAATAACTCATCTATCAAATTATTTGTACATTAGCAGAACAATCTGTTCATTAACTGAAAAACAGAAGATACACACTAAACCAGGTGATATAATCATTGATTAATGCGACTTCGGGGGACTACCTCATTTTTCCACGGTATGAAGGCCTTTCAACATGAGATGCTAGAACTCTACAATAAACAGCATAGAATCTGGCCGGACTATGCAATTCTGTTCACCAAATTTGGGCAAGTTATTTAACTCTTCAATGCCACCGTTCCCTCGCTGGTGAAACAGGGATGATGTACAGCACAGCTCCCCATATACAAGCAGAAGACTGCTTGGCAGTCAGCACTATAAGCTCTTGCCAAATGACCGAGGAGCCAAAACGAGGGGGTGATGGAGGGATGAAAATCATCAAAGTATGTTATATGCATGTAAAAAATATAGAATGGTAATAATAAGGGGTAAGAGGGAGAAAGTAGCAAGATGAATTCAAAGTACACTATAAGCATATGTAGATACATCACAATGAAACCCTTTGTACATTTAACATATGCTAAAAATGATAGTTGCCTAACAACAGACTATGTTTTCTGAATTAAAGGGTATCTTCCATGTAAGGAAGAGAAAAAAGGAAAACAGAAAACAAGGAATGTTCTTAAAATTAAGTTGCATTGAATAAAAAAATGTTGTTTATCCAGGCTCCAGTGGCTCATACATGTTATCCTAGCTACTCAGGAAGATGAGAACTAAGGATCACAGTTTGAAGCAAGCCTGGGAAAGCCTGCGTGATTCTTATCTCCAATTAACCATCAAAAAGCTGGAAGTGGAGGTGGGCTCAAGTGGAACTAGCCTTGAGCAAAGAAACCCAGGAACAGTGAGCAGGTCCTAGGTTCAAGACCCAGAACAGGCACCAGAAAACCCCAAACAAAGAAAAATACCACAAAACAAAGTTTATGTAAGCTTCATAGCTACAGGGAAATTATTTTCATAATATGATATAAAGAAACTAATCTTCAGTTCTTACAGATATGGCCTGTCTATCCGGCTACATTTGAAGGAGTGGCAGGTAAATTCAGCAAAAAGTTCTCCCTTACACATCAAAACTTAAGTTTCTTAAACTGTAAACACACAGAAGGATAAAGATTGTAGACTATGCTGATACAATTTAATACTTCATTGATGATATAGACAGTAACACTCAAAAGACATTAATAATGTTTTCCAAAAATAGTAAAGCAAGGCAGATAAGTAATAAGGAAATATTTAATGAAATGTGGTATTAGCTCGACTACAAATTCTAGGAGGCCAAGAGAACCTTGTCCAACTTCACACTGTACATTTACTTATAATATCTACATAAACACTGAAGTAGATTTATTTGTTTTTGGCCAGTCATGGGACCTGAACTCTGGGCCTGGGTGCTGTCCCTCAGCTCTTCAGCTCAAAGTGAGCACTCTACTACTTGAGCCACAGAGCCACTTCCGGCTTTTTCTGCTTATGTGGTGCTGAGGAATATGCAAGGCAAGCACTCTACCACTGAGCCACCTTTCCAGCCCCCTGAAATAGTTTTTAAAAACACAAAAGTATTAGCAAGTAACTCACAAAAAGAGAAATGTAGAAGTACCAATCAAGAAAGACAAAGCTTTTTAAAAGTAAAAAAATTAACCTAGGAAAACATTGTGTAAGAGGCATTAAGTAGTCATTCATTGTCAAGTATTCACTCCATCTAGGGAATTTATCAGCCAATTAGCAAATTCAGAGCATGGTTAAAGAACCAGGCAATAAATAAGTTTTATTATTATTATTATTTTAATGCTGGTCCTAGGGCTTGAACTCAGGGCCTGGGCATTGTCTCTGAACTTTTGTACTCAGGGATAGCATGTTACCACTTGAGCCATAGTTACATTTCAGATTTTTTTGGTGGTTAATTGCAAGATAAATCTCATAGATTTTCCTGCCTGGACTGGCTTCAAACTGTGATTCTCAGATCTCAGCCTCCTGAGTAGTTAGGATTACAGGCGTGCACCACTGGTGTGTAGCTACAAGTTTTAGATAGTTGTTAAGATGATGTACTTAGTCCTGATTTTCACCAATAATTAAAGTCCTCAGTAGTATATTGCTCTTAACCTAAGTACTGGTCATATTAAACATCTAACTAGATGCTCGACCTGGTCTGTATGGTTTCCTCTTTCTCTTTTTCACGCCATCAGCTCCTTCCACTCCCTTAGTTTCGTCATCCACAGCTTCCCGTTCAGGGCTAGATTCTGATTTCCCATCACAATCCATAAGTTCTCCTTCTGGAAAAAAAGTAAAAGAATGAATTGAGAAAAATTTGTTCAACACATCATATTTCTATGTAATAGGATATACGAAGCAACTTGGTGATATAATCACCAAGTCATTAGATTAACTGGGTATCACAGCAGATTGGGAAAGAAGAGAAAGAGATGGAAGTGATCCCAAATGACTGTGGGAACCATGCTGCTTAATAGAGGATTCTCTTCAGGAAATAAAGCGAAGTATCAGGGAAGGGGAAACAGAAAGAGCTCAAAAAGACAATTATCAATTTGCACTTTACAAATTATTCATTTGCTTTTAATTACATCTTCAGGTCCCAGATCTCAAGACTGTCTCTCTAGTCCCTCTTCTGGGTTCCAACCACAAATACAAGTAGGCATTACACCTAGTTACTGAAAAACCATATATCCAAAATTAACTATTATTTTAAGATGAACTTTCTCCCTGTACTACTAGTACCCATCATCATTTAAAAGATTTGGAAATGTACCCTGGGGGAAGACAGCCCAGAAAACAGCTGTGACATTTTCTAGTATCTTTTCTCTCACAATCAAGACTCCTTCAGTCTCCTTCTCTCAGAAGCAATTATTTTTCTCTACTACGATCTTATTCTACAGTTACTTTACTGCAATCCTCTACTATCTAGTTCCCCCAAGTCAACGCTTACTCCTCTCTGCTCAGTTTCTTAAATAATTGCTCTATAAATATGAGCCATTTTCCTGCTTCATCAAATCCTTTCATAGGTTCTCAAAGCCCTCAAAATGAATTCAAAATTCTAAGGCCCATTATGGAAGACAAGAGTGAACTTGCCAGTTTTTGTTGTTGTTTTTTCTGTTGTTTGTCGGGCTTGCACTCTGGGCTGTATTATCAGCTCTTTAGTTCAAGACACACACTCTACCACTTTAGCCACAGCACCACTTTTGGTTTTCTGGTGGCTTTTTTTAATTGGAGATAAGAGTCTCATGGATTTTCCTGTCCTGGTTAGCTTTGAACCACGATCCTCAGATCTCAGTCTCCTGAGTAGCTAGGATTACAGGTGTAAGCCACTGGTATAAACTTGCCAGTTTAATCACACTCCAATCACAATGAACTATATGGTTCCTTGACTATATTAAGCTCTTTCTTCCACTACCTCCTCAACTGCTGCCTTCTCCCTAACTCCTAAAATTTATTCTAGCCATCACTGTATTAAAGAATTCCTTACACCTAGACAAAGCTAGGTCCACAGTTACATTCCTATGCATCAATGTCAAGCTCCATTTTAATCAGTTCTTTGAAGTTTGTGTCCCTAATAGGCGACTGAATGGAGCAAATACAATTAAGAACACTTGACAGTTCAGGTCTTAGAGAATGCTGTTATAGTATTATGGCAATCAAAGGCTTCTAAGACTTTGAAGACAAAAGACAAGTTCTGTCTTGATAAATGGGCAAATTTATCAAATAAATTTTATGACTAAATCAATTCCTTTATTATCTTAAGTAGTATATACAATGTATTTCTGAACAGGGTATTTTCTTTTATTACAGTGTCTTTAAGGCCAATTTCATTATAATTTTAAGAACTGCTTTATATAAATATAACTAATCCATGAAATAGTTACTTAAAGTATCAAAGATCACAAAATGCCCATTCATTGCACTCAAATAAACCCTATCTAAAAGAAATTTTAAGATGATAAATCAAATTTGTTTATCTAATTGACTTTCCTGAAATACAACTAAAATTATGTTAAAGCAATCTCTTTTTAAAATATAAAGTTGCAAGGTCAAAATATAAAGTTGCAAGGTCAGAAAACAGGAAAAGGGAAAACTAATAACTTGAAAAGGGTTTGAAGGTAGAAAGATGAATGAAACTGGTAAATGAAACCCACACAAGAAAGTTTGTGAGATTCTTAGCTTTAATTAACCACCCAAAAACCAGAAGAGGAGCTGTGGCTAAAGTGCTAAGTGCTAGCCTTTAGCGAAAAAAAAAAAAAAAGGCTCAGGGATGGCTCCCAGGGCTTGGGTTCTGCCCTTTGCCTGCTAGAACCTCAATACATTTCGCCCCACACTTCCCAGCACCCTTTACCAGCAATAGTCTGTTCTGAGGTCATCATGTTCCCACTTGGGACACACAGTGACTTCATTTTCTTTTAGGTTTAATTCTTTTTTTCCCCCCCACTGTACTCACAGAGTTTCAAGCTCCCAGCAGGTGAACATATTTTATTGTTCACTACTGTTGTAGTTGTACTGGTCCTGGGGCTTGAACCCAGGGTCTAAGTGTTGCCAGTCAATTTTTATGCTTAAGCCTGGGGGGTTACCACTTGAACCATGGATCTACTTTTGGCTTTTCGGTGGTTAACTAAGGTAAGAATCTCAGAGACTCTCCTGCCTGCTCTGTCTTCAAAGTGTGTACCTCAGACCTAAGCCTCCTGAATTATAGAACTGAGCCACTTGTGCCCTGGAAGAAGTATTTTTATTGCACATGGAATTTGTTTCTGGTACACTACAATAATAGTTTATGATTTTATTCCTCTTTTTTTGGGGGGGAGGTGTGTGGTACTGACTTTTGAACCCAGGTCCTCACACAGGTAGGCAAGTGCTCTACCACTTGAGCTTTACTCTCAGGCTATGATTTCAATGACTAATCTTGTTTATTTTTATGTACTCAGATGAGGTTTTGAACTCAGGGCCTCATGCTCTCATTTTTTTTTTTCATGGCTAGCACTCTATCATTTACACTAGCTTTTTATGTGGGTTAACTGAAAACAGTCTTGAGAACTTTTCTGCCTAGGTTAGTTTTGAACTCCCAACCCTCAGATCTCAACCTGCTAAGCAGCTAGGATTACAAGTGTAAGTCATTAGTACCTGGCTTGATTTCTCTTCTTAATTTAGGCACTTATAAATTAAAAGGGCACTTATAAAAGTGGAAAGTCACCTAAAGCAACCATGAAATCAACAACAACAACAACATCACAAGTATTGTTACACTATTCCAAGAGCACCAAAAGTTCAATCTGAACTCTGTTGGCTCCAGTGGTGTCTAATATATCTAAAATTCTATGTATAAGACAATGTGTAGGCTGGGAAGGTGGTTCAGTGGTACAGTGCTTGCCTTGCATGCATGAGGCCCTGGGTTCGATTCCTCAGCACCACCTAAACAGACAAAGCCGGAAGTGGTGCTGTGGCTCAAGTGGTAGAGTGCTAGTCTTGAGCTGAAGAGCTGAGGGACAGCGCCCAGGTACAGAGTTCAGGCCCCATGACAGACCAAAAAAAAAAAAAAAAGACAATGTATATTATTACAGTCTGACAGCTTTGAGCTAGAAACTGCACCGCTGAAGGATCATTTTTAGTCAATAAAACTTTTCAAAACTTAATTTAAAATTTCTTTAATTTTAACGTTACCCAGCCTTGCTCCAATATACTATATATTTTAATAAAGTCATCTATCAGATATGATTTCATAATATACAAAAAAGATATATACATTCTTTCTTTTTAGTTTCTCTACAGCTTCCAAAATGAAGAAAAATATTTGGAAACAGTTCAGAATCACTCTGGTAGACAACCCATGGCTCTCAGCATTCGAGGTGAGGAGAAGGCACCACATATTCCGCATACGCGCAGACTGCAGGGCACCACTTTATTGAGTTCACATTCCGCATACATGCAGACTGCAGTGCAGCACTTCACTGAGTTCTGTCATACATGGAGATCATCTACAGGAAGCAGGAGTGGCACTATTCACTGCCACGAGCTCCTCACCTCAGAAGCACTGTACCAAGTGCCTCGCATATAACCTCTACTCTCAGTGTAACTACCTGATAGGGCTGGTCCAAGTTCATGTCTCTTAGAAATGAGAAGACTAAACATCAAGAAGACCTCTAGACAATAGTCTTAGAAGAGAATCACAAAGGTGCCAAATACCCAAGCACTTCCTCATATGCATATAAAATAATATACATACTGAAATGAACTCCAAAGATATGGAAACAAAGGACTTTTTCTTGATTTTGTTCACTCTGTATTCTTTACCTTGTGTGTGGTGTGTTCACATCTACATGTGTGGGAGTGTGGCGGACACAGAATCAGAGGGAAAGGGTGGAAAACGCTGCAGTGGAGCACACTGGCTGCTCCAAACACTGATAAAAGTGAACTATGCAACTCATGGGCAGAGATTGGAGAGGGGGGAATGGGAGAGAATGTGGGAACCGATGACACTATGAGAAAGGAAATGTACTTATTTCCCGATGTATGTAAAAGTAACCCCACTGCCGGGTGCCAGTGGCTCACGCCTGTAATCCTAGCTACTCAGGAGGCTGAGATCTGAGGATCACAGTTCAAAGCCAGGCAAGTCTGTGAGACTCTTAATTCCAATAAACCACTTAGAAAATCGGAAGAAGTGCTGTGGTTCAAGTGGTAGAGTGCTAGCTTTGAGCTGAAGAGCTGAGGGACAGCACCTAGGCCCTGAGTTCAAGCCGCACAACTAACCAAAAAAAAAAAAAGTAACCCCATTGTATATTACCTCTAAAACAACAGTAAATTGGGGGGGAGGGGGAAGAAGAGCTCTAGAACCTCCAACACTTTTCAAACAGTGCTAAGACATTAACTAGTTAAACATTCTTAAAGTGTAAGCTAGAGGTTTAAAACAAAGTAGCAAAACCAAAAAATTTTATTACAAACCTTTACATAACAATAAGGATTGTTATAACTTCTTTTTTTCTGTAGGCAAACTTAAAAACCAAATCAATTAATTTTGAGTGAATATATGTGTATATACATGAATAAATTCTCCCACTTGGGACTGCAAAATTTTTTTAAAAGATTTTATCTAGCAAACAGGAAAAAGCACAAACGGCTAAATAATATATAGTTATCTCAGCCTTAGAGAAAGCACATTCCTTTTTACAAAGGATGAGATCCTGAGATACAAAGTATCAGGCAGGTATGGCCAGGAAAATACTGAGTATTTGATTCTTTAAACCCAAAGATTGCCTTTATTAACATACTGAACATTCAAGATATCTTTAATTTCAATAAAAATAAAAGGATAGATTTAGTCAATCAAATGGGCTCATTAGCCACATGAACAGGAGGGAAACCAGAGTAAATTTTTTCAACTGATTTTCTGTTAAGTCTTGACTTGAGTAAGAACACATAAAATTGAAACTGGGCACTGGTGACTTACACCATTAATTCTAGCTATTCAGGAGGGTGAGATCTGAGGGTCACAATTCAAAGCCAGCCTGGGCAAGAAAGTCCATGAAACTCTTTTCTTAATCAACTACCAAGAAGTCAGAAATGGGGCTGTGGCTCAAGTGGTAGAATGCTAGCTTTGAGCACAAAAGTCAGGGACAGCTCCCAGGCCCTGAATTCAAGCCCAGTCCTGGCACAAAAACACAACAAAACAGGACAAAAAAAATCACATAAAGAAAAGAAATCACCCAGAATACATAAAATTGAAATTTGCCACCATTTCTGATGTCATCCTACAGAACAGCCACCACACACAAAATATTCCAAAGTTCTTCGGTGGCTTTATTAGCTTTGCTTTGAAAAGGATCTATAGTCTCACATTATCATTTCTCATTATTTGTGAAATAATGTATACTATTCAAGAAACTTCACATTTTATAAAATGCAAATTTCAGTGATAATGGATGGAAGGCCTTTCGCAGACGTGCTCAAAAACTAAGTTGCTTCTTCTAGTGTGCTCCGGATACTGTTGCTCAAGATCTTTGCCTCCTACAAACTATCTACAATTTCTCCACAATCCCATGCTGCTTTAATATCAACACCAAAATCTTTCAATTGTACTTGAAAACTAGTGTGCCCTGTTCTCTAACCCAGACTTAAAATATTATAAAAGCAAATGTGAGAAAAAGGATGGTAAATTACGGGGAACTTCCAAAGTCTTTTGAGGAAACAACTACTTCTCATATGGACTACTGGCTCCATTTTCCATGACTCTTGTACATATCAGTCTACTGCCACACAGCACAGCGAAGCTCTTCTACTGTACAACACTCAGTGACTCTGAATTCCTACATGGTCAGGATTAACTCCCAAGTATCGCCTTATACTCTTGCACGATCCACTTACTATCCATGCATGTCCATGCACCCACCCATCCATCCATCTACCTACCCACCCACCGATCCATCCATTTCCTCTGATTTCATTTGTCCCATTTCTATTGTCCCTTCTACACACTCTTCCAGGCAGTGCCTTCACAGCATTCTTCAAACAAGCTGGGCATGCCTGCTCCTGGGTATTTGTCCTGGCAATCAAGTAGCTTACACGCCCACTTCCTAGATGCCTCTGCTCACTCACATATTGCTTTCAACTTATTTTAACACACACACACACACACACACACACACATACCACAGTCTATACTCTCAAATCCACTAAGTTTAATTCTTATTTGCTTTATCCTTTAGTACTTCCTACATTGTAATCATTTTTTTTAATCTTTTCCTTTTAAAATTTAAACTAGAGGCTTCATGAGCAAAGGACAGTACCTACTATGTGTACCAATATTACTGTCCACATCTGGCATGTAGTATGCTTCTGTAAATACTATACTATAATAAAATGTAGAGAAAAATAACCTTTAGTCATTTCTAAATCAGTAGAAAAGACATGACCATCCTAAAAATAACCAATCTTACAGTGCTCTTCACTGGAGATAAACAAAAATAATTCATGTAAATTTAATCTTGCTGCTGAAATTATGTTATCTGGAGTTCAGTTAGATAAACCTTACATTTATTATGAGAAGAGGGCAATGAAGGAGGTCACACAACTGGATGGAAGAGGGTATGAGCAAAGGCAGTCATTATATTCAGTGTAAATTATATAAAAACTACACTGTGTAACTTGAGAGTAGAAACGTGAGGGGAGAATGATGGAAGGAATGACGCTGATCAAGATGCATTGTACTTACAACCTGACTTATAGGTTTGTAACCTCTCTTAATAATTTTTTTAAAAAGAAAATCTTTGCCAGGTGCCGGTGGCTCACATCTGCAATCCTAGCTACTCAGGAGTCTGAGTTCTGAGGATCACGGTTCAAAGCCAGCCCAGGCAGGAAAGCCCATGAGACTCTTTATGTCCAATAAACCACTCAGAAAACTGGAAGTGGTGCTGTGGGTCAAGTGGTAGAGCACTCGCATTGAGCTGAAGAGCTTAGGGACAGGGACAGTGCCTAGGACCAGAGTTCAAGTCTCACAACAACAAAAAAAGAAACTTTATAATAATCCATGATGTATAATGAACACCTTGAATATAAATATATGCTTAAAGCAATATTATTAACAGCTCTCTCATTTTGACAATGCACCTATCATATTTTACCTTACCTTAAACATGGTTTCTGAAAAGATTTAAATCTTATGTCATCTGCAGTGACATAAATCTTTTCTGCTAAAGTGAAGTCCTCTGAATTGTCCCACCTTATGAGGGTCACAGACCTGGGGCTCATGGACACTTACATGTGTATTCCAAGGGAAATAATTATTACCTCGACTATCATCCATTTCACCATCTCTTGAGTGCTCTGACTGAATGTCTGGAGGGGTCTGAAGGACAGCCACACTATTCTGATTTATAATCTTCAATTTCAGTTTTGGCTTTGATCGTTTTCTTCTCGGAACCGTTACTGTGAGGCTCTGCAACTGAGTCATCCCTGACTCGGTCAGGCACACACCATCCTGGGTGTATGTCTTAGGTGGATCTAAAACCACAAAAGCCCCAAAACAATTTTAAAAGATGGTCAAATTGGTTAGAGTTTCAAAATAAACATCAAAGACCTACTGATTGGAAATTAACTATAGTTTCACACAGCATTCATTTATCTATGAAAAGCAATAACCAACTTGGTGATGTGCAATGAAAATTGGGAATATTGATTCAATTAGAAAGATTACTCTTCCAGGCATTTCTGTTTTTATGTATCAGAGAAGGATTTAGAAAGAAAACAGTAAGAGTAAACGTAATGATTCAGCCACTCAGTTATGAGCCTTTTGGTCTTTTTTACGAAACAAGAATACTCTAGAAGTCCATCTGGAAACCAAAGCATCATATGATCATGCATAGTAATGTGTATGTGTAAAAATCATTGACATAATTTTTAAATATGCAAAACTAGTGTTCAATGGAGCAATTCCTGAACCATTAAAATGTTCTAGATAGACATTATCAAATACAAATAATAAAAAATGGCTTCATAAAAGTATCCTATGAATCACAAGCTTGGCTGTCAATTACAAAAACAAATAAGAAAATGAATTCTAAAGGAATTTGCACACTATTCTTTTTTTCCTCACTATTCTTTTTTAACTCAAAATTAAAGCACAATAATATGCCAGTGAAGTCAAAGCAAGCAAGTCATTAACACTTCCTGTAAGAGCTGTAATTTTTATTGCTAATCTTCTGAAATTTATAAAATACTGTCCTAGTAAAACTAGATAAAATGGAAGATTTGTATATTAATTATTAGTATCAGAACTTACACTGACTCCCCACAGGGATCAAGATAGAATTTATATATGTAACAAGCCAGTTATAAAAGATTTAAACATCATATGCTTTTTCTAAAGAACAGATGATAAGTCATTTCACACTTTACCTAGCTCTTTTACTTTTGTGACAATTTGTGCTACAAGTGAAGATTCACAGCAGTCCGAGGAAGGCACTGAAATATAGGAAAAATAATCAGGTAATTTTTCTAGAAAAGGTTAATAGGATTAAATTTTCAGTTTCTGTACTCATTTCATTCAAAAAGAGTTAGGATACCAACTGTATGATTAACACAGGAACAGGAGGAAAAGAGGAGAAGGGACAGAGAGGATGACTCTGATTAAGATAAATAGGATGCATACATATACATGAAACCCCCTTGGTACAACTGATGCAATAAACAGAATAAAATAAGATGAAATACTTGTCCAAATAATATATTCACAAAAGCCAAAATAAATTAAGCTCACACACTAGTTTATAGACAGCAGGTGTGAGGCACAGGACAGGATAGATTCTCATTTAAATGATTCTCTTACCATTTGACGCAGGCATATAGGGTCTGCACATGCTACAATCAAAACCAATGTCTGCTACATTTTCCACTTCATCTTCAGTATTTAAGTTTTGACAAACTGCATGCATCCATCTAAAAAGACCATATTTTTGTACATGTTAAAAGCACAGGATTACTGAGAACTGCCTTTTATAACCACTACAAAAGGAATCAATAATCTTCAAACCTAAAAGCCTCAAAGGCTTACATGTTCCTCCCAAAGAGCCTACTTTGCTTCCTTCCCTTACCATGCCTATAGATAGACCCACAAAACTTTTATAGAGCTGAGAAGGAGAATGGAGGGGAATGAGTACTAGGGAGAAAGCAAATGCACATTACATTAAAAACATAGGATCACCGGTCACCAGTGGCTCATGCCTGTAATCCTAGCTACTCAGGAAGCTGAGATCTGAGGATCAAGGTTCAAAACCAGCCTGGGCAGAAAGGCTGTGAAACTCTTATCTCCAATAAACCATCAGCAAACCAGAGGTGGCATTGTGGCTCAAGTGGTAGAGTGCTTGCCTGAGCTGAAGAGCTGTGGGACAGTGCCCAGGCCCAGAGTTTAAGCCTCATAACCAACAACAACAAAGGACAAAAAACAAAAAAATACAAATCCCCCCCAAAACATAGGATAAGCGAGGCCTGATGGCTCACGCCTGTAATCCTATCTACTCAAGAGGCTGAGATCTGAGGATAGCTCAGGGAATAAGTCCCTGAGACTCTTTTCTCCAAACAAATACCAAATAGCTAGAAGTAGAGCTGTGGCTCAAGTGGTAGAAGAAGAAGAAAAAAAAAAAGATCAGGGACACCATTCAGGCCCTGACTTCAGGCTCCTGGACTGGTACCAAAAGATTAAAAAAAAAAAAAAAAGAATAGGATAACTATTTAGTGATCCAAAACCAAATGTATCACAGGCAGCACTGTAGTTGTCAGAACAAGAAGGAAGAATTCAGAAGACTGCAATGACATAACATGAATGTGTTCCACATGATGTATTAAATTTTAAAAGCAGATATAACTCATATAAAACAATGCTGAGTGGCAATTGGGAAACAGAGAATCTGAAGGAAGAGTTCTAAGGCTACTGGCTACTATTTGATTGATAATATAACATTATTAATGCTATTATGTATACAGTGTTTAACTACTAGGACAGCACAATAACAAATAAAACCAAAGAAATCAGTCTGAATGCTAAAACTGCACACACAATACTACTTAGATATACTAGAGGCAATATCTAATACCTAGTGGCTGAAAAAAACAGAATGGGTGAAACCACTTTTAGAATATAAAACTTCTAAATTCAGGAAGATTCAGAAACACTCAAAAAGAAAAATGCACAAATGACAACAATATCTCTACATCTAATTTCAAGGGATTCATAAGCCCTCAAAAAGTCCCAATTAAGGGGCTGGGAAGGTAGCTCAGTGATAGAGCGCTTGCCTTGCATGCCTGAAGTCCTGGGTTCGATTCCTCAGCACCACATAAGCAAAAAGAAAAAAGCTGGAAGTGGCACTGTGGTTCAAGTGGTACAGTGCTAGCATTGAGCTGAAGAGCTGAGGGACAGCGCCCAGGCCCAGAGTTCAGGCCCCACAACTGGACCCCCTCTCCCCCCCAAAAAAGTCCCAATTAAAAATCTTTTATCTGGAATTGGGCATTTAAATTAGAAAGAGTATCTGTAAGTTTCTAGCTGACTACGTACCTAGAAAGCAAGTTATTTTCTAAGTTCCTTTCACTACATTAAAAAAAAAGTACACAAAAAATAAAAAAGGAAAAATAGATACACTACCTATCACACTGCCTACACTGCAGAATGAGATCTTCTTCTCTGTAGTTTCGGCAGCAGACCGGGCAGGAGGACAGGCTGGCGCACGGCGCACACTGGGTGTAGTTGTTCTGCCATTCGCACCTCAGGCCCGCGGACGTCGCTCCACAGTGCCTGCACCAAACACACCTGCAAGCCAAAGCCCCCCAAAAGTCTCCATTGTATTTTCCTTAGCTAGTATGACTAAGGAAGCCACACGTAAGCAGAGTTAGAAATCATTTAAGGCAATTGAGAAGATTTCTCTTATTGGTATCATCTATCCCAGCAAATGTGTATTGTGTGATGAAACACAAAATGGCTCATTTTGAAAACTACGATGCTATGAGAACGTTCTGCTGGTGACAGCACAGTAAGGCAGCATACACCCAGGCGTACCATTTGCACTTCCAGCCTCCTTTGGGAACTGTCTGCAGAGGAGGGTCGAGGCAGTAGGTGTGGTAGCTTATGTCACAGTCATCGCACAGTAGGAGTCTTCCGGGGTCGGTGGCCTTCCCACAGGCCTCACACACTGTGCACTCCAGACACCTCCAACCTTTGCTAAGAACCACTTTAGTGATCTGTAAAGGAAACCACCAATCCATGTAATTCATAATTAACGCAGGCCTCAGCTTGCATAATTGAGTATATTATGTAAATTTAAAAGGCTCTTATGTACCAAAAAAGCAGAAAGGAGGAAAGCAACTAATTATGATGACCCAGTAGTGAGTAGCGGATGCTCATGTATTTTTAGGAGCCTACCTGATCAGCTGTATAACCCAGAGTGGCAGAGACAGTAGTGCTATTTTTAATCAACTAACTGCCTGGGCATACAAATTTAATTTCACTTCTTATCTAGGTACAGTAACTGGACTTCCAAGAAATCAAGTAAGCTGCCTCATTTCTATTGATACAGATTTTGAAATTATATCAGCAAAATCTCCATCTACAGCTCTAACTACTCAGGAGGCTGAGATCTGAGGATTGCAGTTTGAAGCTTGCCGGTGCAGGAATGTCCTTAAGATTTATCACTAGTTGGCCACCAAAAAGCCAGAAGTGGAGCTGTGGCTCAAGTAGTTAGGTGCTAGCCTTGAGCAAAAAAGCTCAAGGACAGCACCCAGGCAGCACCCTGAGTTCATGGCCCAGGACTGGCACTCCCCCCAAAAAAATCTACCTGGGACATTTCCATGAACTCCATGCTTTTGAAATTTGTGTACCTTAGAGACATATCTCTTAAAATCAATACAAAAACTAAGGAAAAATATTTCTGAAAAATACTGGTAAGAATCAGCTCTCAGGGATTGGTCCTGCAGGTGTTTAGGCCATCAAGCTGCGACTTCTAATGCACATCTTCACTCATCTATTTCTTGTCTTTTACCTTAAGGGTATGTATAGAAGACAATCTCTATATTCCTATTGAATCCAAGGAAACACAATAAATAAAATTAAAAATGTGAAGCAATTTCTTAAAGATCTCAAAGACTAAGTGTCTATGTCACAATGAAATATAAAACAACTAAGGTGTAGAACAGATTCCTGTCTTAAGGAGTAAGAAAGTCTGAATGCTATAAAGAAAAAATAAAAGAGTTAAACTCAAAGAAACAGCTATCTGCCAAATGTCATCAAATTTGCCAATAAGGGCTGGGAAGGTGGCTCAGTGGTAGAGCGCTTGCCTTGCATGCATGAGGCCCTGGGTTCGATTCCTCAGCACCACATAAGCAAAAAGAAAAAAGCCAGAAGTGGCGCTGTGGCTCAAGTGGTAGAGCGCTAGCCTTGAGCTGAAGAGCTGAGGGACAGCGCCCAGGCCCAGAGTTCAGGCCCCACGACCAGAACCCCCCCCCCAAAAGAAATTTCCCAATAAGCGACTAGAAGAAACAGTTTCCAAATTATAAAGGAAAATATTTTTGAAGCCTACTACTTAACCTAGCTGAACAGGCACTCTATAAGGAGGTAGAATACTACTCAGATACAAACTCCTAAAAAAGTCACCTAGACACTGTTCAATAAGCACTATACTCATAACCTAATTTATAGAACTGTAACCTATTTGTACAACTACAGAGTAATAACAGTAATAATAGTAACAATAGTAATAACAACAATAACAGTAATAATAGCAAGCATAGTAACAAAGAAGTCACCCAGAGATGCATGCAATAGAATGAAGGTGTGCACCAAAAGAAGAAAAAAAAAAAAGCATGAGATTAAGAAAACAACCAGCAGAGCTACCATAGTTGTAGTAGAACATAGGTGCACGCACGTGTGCACACACATGTGTACACACAATTTTTATTCCTATTCAGCTTTCTAATTTCACAGAAACCCATCCATAGTTCTGTATGGCCAAACGCTCAGCTGATCAGTTTATTTCACTCTCCATGACACTGCTGTCTGGTTTCTACTGCTCCAGCCAGCTAAGACCTGACTCCGAAACCTACCTGACATGCTAATGTTGGCATCATTTTACCAAACAAAGCACTTTAATACTTCAAATGATTTTCTCCCCTTTGAGATTCCGTTTTTACCCTAGGTTACAGGACTGTGCCATCAACTAATTCCTACCATGTTTAGAGTTGTGCCAGGTATGTGTATGTGTATATATAATATACATATATATATTTTTTATTTTTTTGGCCAGTCCTGGGGCTTGAACTCAGGGCCTGGGTGCTGTCCCTGAGCTTCTTTTGCTTAAGGCCACAGTGCCACTTTCAGCTTTTTTTATGTACTGAGGAATGGAACCCAGGGCTTCATGCATGCTAGGCAAGTACTCTACCACTAAAGCCACCTTCCTAGCCCTATGTTATATTCTATCATATAGGTCTGCTTGTCTAGCAAACATAGTCAGAGTTCAAATATCAGTACTGCCTAAAACAAGTCTTCTGTCTTGGACGAAGTTCAGGTTTTAATTTGGTTTCTTTTTTTTTTTTTTTGGGTCCGGTTGTGGGCCTGAACTCTGGGCTGGGGCGCTGTTCCACAGCTCTTCAGCTAAAGGCTAGCACTCTACCACTTGAGCCACAGCGCCACTTCCAGCTTTTTTTTCTGCTTATCGAACCCAGGGCCTCATGCATGCAAGGCAAGCGCTCTACCACTGAGCCACTTTCCCAGCCCCTTCATTTTGACTTCTAAGTTCACAAAACCCTCTGCTAATCTACAAAAGAATTACACAGGGTATGTGGTTTCCCGTACTTACAGTGTGGATAAGTAATCATATAGCGTGATAATATTGAATGGCAGGAGAAAGAGGTGAACTGCAACTGCAAATTCAGGATGACTTATGACACAGAAGCTAAAGCTTGTGCTTACACCACCCAGGGTCCAGAAGGGCTGTCCTACAGCTGTACCTTTATCCTGACCACGAGTAATCATTTTTTATTTTATTCAAATATCATTAGGTCTTACTAAAACTGAGATTTTACAAAGAAATTAAGAACCTGAGTTCCATGCTGAACCAGTTGAATGAGATACACCAATATTTAAATAACTTTAAAACCAACTGCCTGATTACCAATGAAAGGTTCCCCATGGAGTGTCTAACCTAAAATATTTGAGTATTTTAGGTTGTCAGTTACTATAACTCAAGTGTCTTAAATTTGGCATTTGTCTTATTTCTTTCAGCTATGAGAATAAGTAAAATAAAATAAAGTAAAAAAGGGCTGAGGAAAGTCAATGAGAGAGAAACCAGAACCAGCAAATTAATTTTGACTAAGTATTCATTCTGAACTTTCATAATCAACAGACAAAAAACTAATTAAACAATGCTTTAGCAAATGCTAATGGGATAAATTCTTTTATAAACTAAATGCATGCATTTTCAAGCTTTAATTTTTCAAGACAATGCCACATTAATCACTGTAAGTTAAGGCCACAGTTTCTAAGAGGAAATTTACTAACGTAATAAACTTTTTTTCCTTTGTTTTTTTGGGGGGGTGGTGGTGATGGTTGTGGGGCTTGAACTCTGGGCCTAGGCACTGTCCTTGAGCTTTTTTTGCTCAAGGTTAGTACTCTACCACTTGAGCCATAGCACCACTTTCAGTTTTCTGGTGGTTAATTAGAGGTAAGAGTCTCACAGCCTTCCCTGTCTGGGCTGGCTTTGAATTATGATTCTCAGATCTCAGCCTTCTGAGGAGCCTGTATTATGAGCATGAGTCACCAGTGCCTAGTGACAATAAACTCTTAAAAATAGTATTTATTATCAAAATTATTGACTATATATAATAGCTATCACAAATACCTGAAATTAACTCATTTAACTTAAGCATGATTACCTTGATGCTGACACAGTATGGATGGTAACACTGACCACACTGAGAACAAGCAAGTAATCTCCCTTCTGCTCCTTGGCCAAAACTGCCACAAACCACACACATATCCTAGAATTAAGAACACAAAAAATAATTTTAAACTGGCAATGAAGCTAGGAATATACACAGTTTATTTTCAAAATACTTTTTTAATTAACCTCATACTATAGCCAAATTAGATGGTATTTGTATACACAGTATAAAGTAAAAGAGTGGGTGAAGAGGAACTTAAGAAGCAGGATTAAATTCCAACCTGATGCAGAGTGAACTTGTCACTGCTAGAAAACAACACCACTGTATTGTGCATAGAGTTTTCTTCTTCATCCTTATTCAAGGAAATATCTGCAGCAGACACCTACCAAAAAAACAACGAAATATGAAGCTACAGACTTTACACTACACTTGACCTGAAAGCGTCTGAAAATTCCTATCTAAGATATATTTTTTGCCAGGATCCAGACTAACAATTCTTCATTAAAGCCAAGATACTACCATAAAACTAGATGATGAGACTTTCTTAATTCAGGGGCACATCTCTGTAGAGTTACAAGTCCTACAGATGAAGAAATAGCCAGGCACTGGTGGCTGCCGGGCGCTGGTGGCTCATGCCTGTCATCCTCGCTTACTCAGGTGACTGAGATTTGAGGACTGTGGTTCAAAGCCAGCCCAGGCATGAACATCCATGAGACTCTTATCTCCAATTAATCACCAGAAAACCAGAAGTGGTGCTGTGGTTCAAGTGGTAGAGTGCTCACTTTGAGCTGAAGAGCTCAGGACAACGTCCAGGCCCAGAGTTCAAGCTCCATGACTGACAAAAAAAAAAGGGGGGGGGATATAAACCTCTCTATTTTTTTGCCAGTCCTGGGGCTTGAACTCAGGGCTTGGGCACTGTCCTTGAGCTTCCTTTGCTCAAGGCAGCACTTCACCACTTGAGCCACAACGCCACTTCTGTTTTTTTCTGTTTATGTGGTATGCATGCTAGGCAAGCACTCTACCACCAAGCCACATTCCCAGCCCTCAAAACCTTTCTTTAGTAATGCTTGATTACCTGCAACTCTAAATCAAGAAAAATTAGCTGGCTGTGGTGGTAAATGACTGCAATCCCATCTGTTTGTGAGGCAAAAACAGAAGGATTCAGAGTTGAGGACTAGCCCAGGAAAAAGGAGGCAAAACCTTGTCTCACAAAATAAAAACAAAAAGGGCTGGAGACATAGCTCAAGTGGCCTTGGGTTCAATTCTCAATATAGCACTCCCTCCAAAGTAATAGCACTGTGGCTAGACAAAAATTGAGATGTACTAGAAACATACGTGGAATGGTTTTCAAAGACAGTATCAAATTAGAAAGAATAAACATAATTCTGTATATATTATTTTCTGAATGGTAATTAGATACATCAGAACTTTAGATTCATCAGAACTTTTCAATGGTTCAAATTGGGAATGTGGTTCACATGACATTTCTCTCAGACAGCACTACTTTAGGATATTATTTTGAATAAGAAGATTTCAATATTAGCAAAACATCATCAACAGTGTTCATTTCTGAACTTGTTTATGTTTCACAAAACCAGCTTAGATACCTTTTGGCTTACTAATGTTTCAAGGGCTCATCCTTAGGAAAAGTTCTTAATTAGATGCTGTAATATAGAACTAGGAGTCAATGCCAAAATCATGAAATATGATCCATTTCCCTTAAGAAGACTAGAGCCTATCCTAGAAAGTTAGGCATAAACAACAGATTATTGTCAAGATTCAAGCAGAAAATGAAAACACAATCACTTGCAAAAGCATAAAAATGTGAAAATTTAAAGACAGATCAGAGAAAACATTTGCAAAGTATGTTGGAAACCACAGATCAATATTAAAGAAAAATTAAAGGTAACTTTAAAAAAAGAGAGAAAAGCATATAGCCTGAGTGGACTCTGTTTATTCACAAGCCTTGAAAAGAGAAAAGCATCCAAGGAGAAGGAAATCAGATCTATCATTGCCTTGGGGCAAGGCCTGGAGGTAATGGGGGAGAAAGTCCAGAGGGTTTGCAGACCATCTGCACTGGGATAAATACATTTACTATCTCAATGGCATATTGTTCTCTAGGGTGTATAAATGCCACCATTACAAAATTCTATACGTGAAATACAGTCTCATATTACATATCAGTTATGCTTGGTTATTCATTTGCTTTAAAGAAAAAAGAACAGAATCCAAGTTTCCTGAATCCTGATGCAGCAGTAAGATTAAACAACTTCACCTATCTTGAACTTCAAATGACAGAATTGATAAACAAAATCTCAGTAAAACAGTGATAATGTAAAATAATGTAATTTTACTTACAATGTTTAGCAAATGTATTTTTTCAATATGTATTTCAAGAATTGCTTAGAATGTGCCAGTCAGCAAACATCAATCCTCAAGTACTTGATAAGTAGTTCAAAAACTGTTGACACTTTTAGAATCCATATTCATCTTTAGCCTCTTCTATAAATCTTACTATAAGCATCCAGAGCAACCACAATAAAAAATGCACCACTGCTAACAAAATGTTTCTAACAGATCCAGGAATGTAACAAACCTTTATTTTTCCTTTAAGTCAAAGAGCAAATGTACTGGCACTCAGGAGAAGAAGGGTGGTAGGCATAAAAAGATAGCCAAGCTGTGGTTCAAATGGTAGAGCCTTATCATGTCAAAAAAAAAAAAGAAGAAGAAGAAGACAAGCACCCTGAGTTCAAGCTCTTGTATCAGGATAGAAAGAAAGACAGACAGGATGAAGATCAAAGAAAGAAAAGAGATTACAAATAAAAAAACAGAAATCAGACCTACGTGCAAAAAATATTTTTAACAGATATAAAGACACAATAAATTTGAAAGGCCACAGCCTGTTTATATGTCTTTAAGAATAGAAAATAGCTGGGTGCTTACTGGTGGCTCATACCTGTAATCCTAACTACTTAGGGGGCTGAGATCTGAGGATCATAGTTCAAGGCCAGCCCAAGCAGAAAAGTTCATGAAACTCTTATCTCTAATACACTAAGAAAAAGGCAGAAGTGGTGTTGTGGCTCATGTGGTAGATAGAGTACTAGCTTTGAGAACAAAGAGGCTCAGGGATAGCACTCAGGCCCTGAGTTCAAGCCCAGGACCAGCAAAAAAACAAGGGCTGGGAAGGTAGCTCAGTGGTAGAGCGCTTGCCTTGCATGCATGAGGCCCTGGGTTCGATTCCTCAGCACCACATAAGCAAAAAGAAAAAA
>NW_012267317.1:3017468-3033467 GCF_000151885.1 Dipodomys ordii | reverse complement strand
ACACACACACACACACACACACACACACACACACACACACACGCACGCACACACACAAACACACCTACAATTGAGATCATAATGAATCGGCATTTAAAGATTACAGCCAATATACACGAAGCCATTCTCACCCCAGGTAATACAACAGCGCCAAGTCCACTTTTTAGCTTGGACCTCCCTCTGCCGCCTCTTCCCGACAGCCCAGCTCCGCGAGGTCTCCGCTTCCCTGGGAATCCAGACCCTCGACCCTACATAACAGATAAAGGTACGTTAACAGTCTATAAAAGCCCAAAGGAATGTTTAACTGCAAATATCAGTAAGACAAACATTTTGTTAAATGTTACACAAATATTTTCTGTCTTTTATTCTTATTAGATAACACATATTGAGCGACCAGGCTTATATTTGTGTTTAAAATTTGTACACCACAATCTAAAATATAAAATGCTTGTAACCTTAGAGTTAAATGTTGCATCGGTCATTATGAATGCTCTCTATAAGCAGATTCCAGCATTTTCCTTCCATTTTCTAGTCCTACCTTTTACGTGGTCAAAACAACCAAACCCAATTTAGATATTTCAATGTGTCATCAATTACATTCAATGTAACATAAATGTAAGGAAGAAATTTTGTGACTTGGCCTCTCAGGGATTATATGAATAGCTGGTACGTACTAAGTACTGACTGCATACTGATATAAGCACTTTTTACTCTCAACACGGATTCTCATTTTAGCAATGAATGTACTGAGGGATACATGGCTAAATGTCCAAGGCCATCAAGCTGGCAAGCCTGGCTCCAGTCACTGGGTTTTAAACACTCGTCTTCAATTT
This sequence comes from Dipodomys ordii, assembly GCF_000151885.1. Classification (NCBI taxonomy): domain Eukaryota; kingdom Metazoa; phylum Chordata; class Mammalia; order Rodentia; family Heteromyidae; genus Dipodomys; species Dipodomys ordii. Next base: position 3,032,634 of record NW_012267317.1, on the reverse strand, counting down.
CCAAAAAATCATTTGTGTACTAATACAAAATATTATTCTCCTTATCATTAAAATTAAATATCAGCCAATCATTGGTGGCACAGGTTTGTAATCCTAGGTACTCAGGAGGCTGAGATCTGAGGAAAGCAGTTCAAAGCCAGCCTAAACAGAAAAGTCTGTGAGATTCTTATCTCCCTTTAACTACCAAAAAAACTTGGAAGTGCAGCTATGACTCAAATAGTAGAGAACTAGCTTTGAGCAAAAGAGCTACAGTGCTCAGGCCCCGAGTTCAAGCCTCAGGACTGGCACAAAAATATATAAAAGGAACATCTTTTATTTAACAAAATATACATGCTTAACTTATACCACAGTGTTTAAAGGGGGAAAAAAATCACCTAAAGATTATAGGAAGATTGACAATAACAAGGAAAAGGCCTTGCTTTAAGTAACCTGAAAAGCAAATACTTGAAATCAGAATGATTTATCTCACTTTTTAACCCAACAAGAAAAAAAAATCCTATGGCAAAATATACTATTTTGTGGTATGTGAAGCTGAAAATACAACTGTTTTGGATTTTTTCTTTTCTTGATGATGACTTGTGTGTTTTCTTCACTTAGACTTACATATTACTTAATGAAAAAATTTATCTACCCACGTAGATATCGTAATATGTACATATAATTTTTGAAATTACAAAATATCTTTCTGTTCTGTTTCCCTAACAAATCAAATAGGTCCTACCTTCAGTTGAGGCCACATATCAGTCTGATACACTACACTAAATCCCTATTCAGTGAAATATTTTTCTGGTATAAAAATGTTTGGTTATATTGTGAGAATGAAACATAATACAAGAACAAATGGCAGGGGAAATTCTGTTTGCCCTCCAGTCTTTATAGACACAGTCATCCTCCAAATTCAAATTTTCTCCTTGTCTTCTCATTTTGTCCTCCTCGGGTCCCTCAGCTGTGAGTAAGGCAGTTAGGGTTGCACTAGACAGCTTGTTTTCAATAGGCATTAAAGGGTTTTTGTTCGTTTGTTTTTAATTAAAAGAATCAAGCCCTGAGCTGGTGGCTCAGGCTTGTAATTATAGTTACACAAGAGGCTGAGATCTGAGGATGGTATGAGTCCTACTAAACCGCCTGACCCATGCTCAGATATTTAGATATTATCCAGATATTTACATGCAAGGGTGTCATTTCTTTACACTACAAATTTCAGATTAAGACGGTGGCTCTGGAAGCTGGATGTAGAAAAGAAAGGATAAAATTTAACATCTAATAGGACAAAACAAACCAGAAGGAAATGACACATGAATGTAAATACAATTTTATTTACCACTTTGATGCTCCAAATGGCACTGCCAGGAAGCTGCCTGGGTTTAAAAATTTCCCGACCTTCTGAAATGTCTGGGGACCAGGAAGGTGGGCTCACTGTATTATGGGTACTCCAGGCCCCCTAGGATGTGGCAGGTGAGAAAACAGATGTGTAAAACTCAGCAACATAAAAAGTCAAAGCCAGCAACTAAAGAATTTTAGAATAGCCAAAACAAATGCAAGTGTATGGAAATAGGGCAAATAAGTTTATCACTTAGTGACTTTATGTTTAAATATTTGTAGTTACAAACTATTTTTATGGTTCACTACAGTAAAGTGTATTAAAATTAAAGTTTATATGACATCAACACTGACTCATGAACTACAATTACAGCATAAATAATCACTGTATTCTAAAAATAAAAGAAACAGATTTTTTTTCTTCCTCTAATAAATGTAAGTATACTAAAAAGGAGAAAGGGACAACCTTAACATTTATGTTAAGGTTATGTTCCAGTGTTACAACCAACCTACTATGCCAAGAAAATAAAATCAAAACATGGGTAATCAATACAGACATTTTAAAACTGTAGTGGGGAAAGGGTTATTCTGAACAAAATATAACATGTACATCTGAAATACCATGATAAAATTCCTTGATGCAATTAATACACAGTAAAAAGAAATAAGTAAAATAAATGATAGGAAAGTAAGAGCGGCTCTGTGTGGGGCACACCAATGGGAGGAGGGAGTGCGAATGAAAAGGATGAATGGAGATGAATGTAGAAGAAGTAGTTTATTTGCATGTGTGAAAATAGAACAGTGAAACCTCTTGAAATTGTTCTAAGAAAGTGGTGGGGTAAGGGCAACAGAGGGGCACTTCTGATGGGGATACATTGTATGCATGAATGAAAACGTGAGAAATTATCTTTTCTATCAAAATGGATTGCCTCCTTTCTGTCCATCTTATGAGAACTCTTTTTCTGAAAAGTTCCTGTTTGGGCCCGGTGGCTGGGCTCTTGTTGATTATTCTGCTAAGACAATATCAGCAAGACAATAAAGAAGGGAAAGAGGAAATGCTTTTGTCTAAGGAAGGATTGGGGGAAGTAATGGTCTTCAGAACTAGCTGCTCCAAAATGGAACTGACATTCCTCATGATTGCTCAACAAAGTGGCAGGGGTATGAGTATGTTCTGAGGTTTTGTGTAGTCTCTTTATAACTAAGTATGTAAATATATTCTAGGCTCTTCAAACTAAGCCATCTTGAGCAGACTGTGATCTTAAGATTGGCCAGTTTGAGCAGAGGGGCGGGTCTGCTGGGTCAGGCGTAAAAAGGGAGCAGCCTGTCTGCTGAGGATGTACCCTTCTGCAAAAGTAAACTGTGCCTTGCTGAGTTCTTTTAGAATTGGTGTCCTTATTCATACACAACATCCCAACATCCCCAGGCATATTTAACACAATGAACCCCTCTTGAACAGCCAACATATGATAATTTTCTAAAGCTGTAAAAAAGTTAGCTTATAACCTTCAAGTACAAATCCCATTTTAATCTCAGTGTTTACTCTGCCTTTGGCGACCATTAGTTGTAGTTTTTATTTTTATTTAGGGGAATGAATAGTTCATGGAAATTACATCCAAAGGACAAACTTGAAAAGTGAAGAAATTTTAAGGCAAATTGATCTAAATTTGCAAATTAAGATACCTGAAGTGTCCATTATGTACATAGGAAACAGTATTTCATTAAAATCGTTAAAATAAAACCAAGGCATAACATTTCCAACAAGTACATTTAGCAACATGAACTAACCTGATGCTAAAGAGCATTAAGAAGATGTTTATTCTAGGAAGCCAACATTTTAAAAGAAAAACACCAAAACAAATGTCAAACAATAAAAACTTGCTTTGACTTAGGTGATACATTCTGTTATTTCACTAAATGACTAAAAGTTAAGATGTATAGTACTTATCAAGTTTCTATAACATTAATAAGAATCCCATTCATAAAATAAAAATACCATAAATAATTTAAAGTAACCAGAAATAAGAGATTGACTACTTCACTATTAGCAGATTAGTCAGTGAAGTCACAGTATTTCATTAAGAGGGGAGGAACCACACCAAGGAGAGATTGGTTTCACTTGTAATTCATAAAGGCAAGCCACACACATGAAGCCCCAGCAATCCTACTTCATCCTTACACACACTCTTACCCTCCACTGTTAATCATAAAATTTCTGCCTACTGTTGAAGCTCTAACCTGACTTTACCCCAGCCCAGCTACCAAAGCCATGTTGATCTCAGGACAACAACCATGGCTTGTGACCTGGTGAGAATCCTCCCTCCCTCCCATCTCATTCTGAACGGTGGCTGGATGTTTAGGATCCTGCTCAGCACTGGAAGTGATCTATCTCCCTTCAGACCTGTAGCATCCTCTCAATCTATCACTATTGGATGTTTTATTTCATGGTTAATAGCTTTATTTAGTGGTAGAGAAAGTAGAGGCAAGAGATCATCTAACTTTAGTTTTCTCTATAATGACAGTGGCCTTTCTCTGAGGACCTTAACCAGAGGACATCACAAATTCATTTTGGTAGCTCACTTACAATGTTACGTAAGTAGACAATTTCCAAAACATGCCATAAAAATTCATATTGCAAGACAAAAATAATATTGAATTTTTTCATAAAGAGGAATTTTCTGGTGATGATGCATAATTCAACATAATTTGAAAGTTAGCTTTGATGCCAAAATTATATCTCATTTTAAAAAGCATTTACATTTCATATAACGTGGATAAACCAAATGAAGGACTTTATAAATTGAAAATGTTTGGATGCCATTTCAGGGATAATTAGGAAACTACTCGAGTGCAATGAAGAATTTATATAATAAAATCATGGATAATTACATTATGAATTTTAATAAGTATATTATCATAAGACACTAGAAGATAGATTATGTGCAATTTTACAGAACTGAAGAAAAATTATGATTATGTATAGATATTTTGACAAATAAATTACTAATATATTCTTTGGACCTTTAAACTGAAATCCAGTTGTCATTATCAAAGTTTAGTTTATAAATCATCCTTTGGTTCCCAGCTTTGACCAAAAAGAATGCACATCAACTGTTCAGAAAAGGTTAGCTGCTGCTATAATATGCAACTTCTGCAGCATGCTTTACCCCACTGCAACATTTATTATTCTATTTGCCACTGGTCTGGTTTGATGACAGACCTCTGTGTTCTCTATTGCATACAGTAGTCTACTTAATAGTTGTTCTTTCCTAAGTATATTCTGTACATACATATATAAGTCAAGATATATTGTGCTATTGAATATAGTGATCCTAAGTCTAGAATCTTGAGTTTCTTACCCGTTTTTAAAAATTATCAGTCTATGGTAGCTTATTTCTGAAATCCCAACTACTATAGAGACAGAGACTGCAGTTCAAGGACAGGATGAGCAAATGTTGGCAAAATCTCATTTAAACCAGTAAGCCAGGTACATGCCAATCCTCCTACATAAAAGGTATAAATAGAAAACTGCAATTCAGGTCAGCAAGGAAGAGATGTAAGACCCTATCTAAAAGTTAAAGCATAAAAGAGTTGTGGCATGGCTCAAGCAGTAGATCCCCTAGCTATCCCTGAGTTCAAACACCAATACCAGGCACACACACACACTTTTTTTTTTTGTCAATCTATCCAATGCACTGTCACTATGGTAACTCTTAGACTTTTAACAATATTAAGAGCATACCAGACCTGGTAGCTTACACCTATAATCCCAGCTACTCAGGTGTCTCCAGAGATTCCAAGCTAGCCTGGGTCTTAAATCGTTAAGACTACATATCCAGCCAGGCACCAGCTCATGCCTATAATCCTAGCTACTCAGGAGACTGAGATCTGACAATCGCTGTTCAAAGCCAGCCTGGGTGGGAAAGTCTGTGACACTCTTATCTCATTGTAATAAGCCACCAGAAAACCAAAGTGTTGCTGTGGCTCAAGTGGTAGAGCACTAGCCTTGAGCTGAAGAGCTCAAAGACAGCACCCAAGCCCAGAGTTCAAGCCCCATGACTGACAAAAAAAAAGGGGGGGGGCGGGAAGGTGGCTCAGTGGTAGAGCGCTTGCCTTGCATGCCTGAGGCCCTGGGTTTGATTCCTCAGCACCACATAAGCAAAAAGAAAAAAGCCGGAAGTGGTGGTCTGGCTCAAGTGGAGACTAGCCTTGAGCTGAAGAGCTGAGGGACAGCGCCCAGGCCCAGAGTTCAGGTCCCACAACCGGACCCCAAAAGAAAGACTGCATATCCAATCAACCAGCAAAATGCCAGAATGGAGGTATCAAGTCATAGAGCACCAGCTGTGAGCAAGAAAAACACAAGTGAGAGTGTAAGATTCTGCTTTCAAGAGCTGCTACTTGTAACCCCCCCCCAAAAAAAAGGTATTAAGAATAAAAGACTTCAAAATGCAATCAAAAGACTGAAAAAGAACCAAGCAGAACTAATTTGCTATCAAATTCTATAGAAATTTTTCAATAATACTAAGGAAGATGGAACCAAATCCAAAATAATTCATCCAAAAATCATTCAAAGCTAGCATTAACTTCTTTCTCTTTGGAGCCTATTTACCAACTAAGGAAGCTGTACAGAAGTTACAGGACTTCAGGGAAACTAACAAACATGGCATGTGGAAGACATTCTGGAAAACTATTCTATAAAAATCAAATCCTACTGCTAGGTGTTAAATGCACTCAATGGCACTGTTATAGCCCAAGAGAATATGTCAGTCTCAAGAGGAGCCAGGGAAGTTTGGGTGTCTCACCAAGTCCTAAATCAAGCTTGGGTATACCTTCTGCCAACTTCAATGCAAAACCAAGGGTGCTACTGAACAGGGATTCTAATCTAGAGAAAAAGAAAAAACACTGAAGTCAGGCAAAGAGAAAGGTAACTAGCAAGAGAAATAGGAAAGCAGATGATCATTTGTCTTTGAGTAAATACATCATCCCATCAAATGCTCACTGGAGCTACCACACCAAATACTTCATAAAAATTGACAATTTGCATGTGCCTAACTGAGACTTCAATAATTTCAGTACACAAATGGACTGGTATCAGAAACGGCTCTAGAAACAACATATGAACAAAATATATGGACAAAAGGAGAGTCTGACTGCCATGGGTTTTCAGTCTGGAGCTCCAAAGAGCTAGACTTTTTTTTTTTTTTTTTGGTCAGTTGTGGGGCTTGAACTCTGGGCCTGGATGCTGTCCCTCAGCTCTTCAGCTTAAGACAAGCGCTCTACCATTTGAGTCACAGTGTCACTTCCAGTTTTCTGGTGCTTCATTGGAGATAAGAGTCTCACAGACTTTCCCGCCCAGGCTGGCTTTGAACCACGATCCTCAGCTCTCGGCCTCCGAGTAGCTAGGATGACAGAAGTCAGCTGCCGGTGCCCAACGTGGACAGTTTTATGTGTATACAATCTGTGGCTTCCTCTTGGTTTGGAGAGGGCACCTGTTGCATTCTGGCCTACACAGGGATTTCAGTAAACAACTGACACAAATTAAGGTGAAGCCTGAGAATCTATTTGGCAAACTCCCAGGTGATGCTGATATGCCTAGTTTGCCACCCATCCTGTTGAGAACAAGGCCAAGCCTAAAGTTAGAGTTCTTGTGGACCCTCAGGAGTTTCTCAGTCACCCTTGTACATTCTGTATTTAGTTATCTTACTAATTCAAAAACATTCGCAACCATTAGAAGGCTTTAAACTTGGAAAACCCATTATACATTGTATTTAAAGACTTGTAGTACAAGTTTTAGTATATTTTGGTCTATATATATATACTATATATAATACATGATTATCAGAACTTCTTATATTTATTAATATAGAATATTTTTGTATTATTCTGCAACCTATAATGACTGACTGAGCACCAGACAGTTATTTTAACACATTCCCATCACACAACCTTTTTAAGTTTAGAAAATACATAATGAAAGAAAAGACATTTGCTACATGGCAGGTGCTATCATTAAATTCCAACAAAATTACTGGGGTCTCATTTCATATGTAAGGCATAGTTTCAGGAAATAACTTGCCCAATAGTGAGAGGTTTGGATTATCAAAATAGCCATGCTGTATTTATTAGTCTCTCATGTTACCAATGAATTTTACCACACACTGTCACAAACAGTACAAAACATTTAATTGATCAGATTTTTTTGTGTGTAATTATTCAAGTCTTTGGGCATGAACCCAGGGCCTGGATACTACACTTTGTGCTCAAGGTTGGTGCTCTACCACTTGAGCCATATCTCTACCTCCAGCTCTTTGGTGTTTTATTGGAAGTAAGACTCTCACAGCTATTAAACAGCAGTCCTCAGATCTCAACTTTGAGTAGCCAGGATGACGGGTATGAGCCATCAGTGCCAGGCTTTCTTTGCCTGGAACTATCCATGTAGTCAACATTTTGCTCCTGAGCACTTCTACTGTAGTCAGTTCAAACTGAGAGGGTTTTAAGTCTAAATCACAGCCAGATCTCAAACACACAACATAAAAACAACTTGGGGAATGAGTCGTGGTAGTACATACCTGTACTTCCACAACTCATGAAGCTCAGGCAGGAGGATCTCAAGGACTCCACCGTGGGCAACACAGTGAGACTGTGAGAACTTAAGGTGACTGGTGCGGGAGTGTGGGGGGAGCATTTCATTCATTGCACATTGAGTAAATGCTGCAATAACATTCTGGCCATTAGGATGAATCAAATACATTAATATCTATTTCACTTTTTTTTTACTTCTTAAAGATGGCCGTTAGAAACTTTATATGTATATAGCTTATGGGGCTGGGAATGTGGCTTAGTGGTAGAGTGCTTGCTTTGCATGCCTGAGGCCCTGGGTTTGATTCCTCAGCACCACATAAGCAAAAAGAAAAAAGCCGGAAGTGGTGGTCTGGCTCAAGTGGAGAGCGCTAGCCTTGAGCTGAAGAGCTGAGGGACAGCGCCCAGGCCCAGAGTTTAGGCCCCACGACCGGATCCAAAAAGAAAAAAAAAAAAAACAACTATTATGTATATAGCTTATATTATAATGTACATCACTAGCTTACCCTTTCAAAGAACTTAAACTTCCAGATAACAGTCAATAGTTTGATCACTAGCTGTTACATCAAATGAAATCCTTCAGGTTTTGTCTCTAATTAAAAAGTGTTTAATTTGTGAAATATGAGAAAGAGACTACAAGCTAAAATAGTCAGATAATACTAGAAAACCATTAAGATAAACAAAGATCTAACCATTATTAAACAGGGTTTAATAAACTAAAGTTACTAATCGTTGGATGACATTCACTATATTTGTAAAGACTAAAGAACTAAGGACATTCTACAAAGTATGCTGTTCTAGTGATGCTGACAATCACATAGCTACAAACCAAAGCTTCAATCACAATCTCTGCCACGAAAATTCACCTTTTAGCAGATACAATAACAAATATTAGGATGTGGCTTACAGAAGATGACATGAGCCAAGAAAACACACACACACACACACACACTTACTTATAACATGTAAGTCAATGGGAAAAAATAGTCCATGTATTTAATCTGGTTTCCCACTGAAGCTAAACTCTCCAAATATAAAAAGTTTATCAGTATAATCTAACAGAAAAGTTCATCATGCAGTTGGTAATATGAATGTGAAATATGAATGTGTAATCCCAGCTATTTGGAGGAATAGCTGGTGAAAGGGTTGAACACCTGAGTTCAGGAATTTGAAGACAGATGGGTAGCGTAGTGAAACCCACCTCCTGACACTCCAAACGTTTAAGGCTATAAATACAGGAATCAAAAGTAAATTTGAAGTTTACACTTCTATAACTCTAGACTTTTTAGAATCATAACTACAAAATTATTATTTTTATAATGACAAGGAAGACTTACAGAGGAAAAGAATTGATTTGAGAACAAAAATCTAGGACAGAAATTAAGCGTCAAGGAAAATACATAGAAGAAAACTTAAAAAATATTTTGGTTTATTGCATATATCATTTCTATAAAATAATACTAAGCCCATGAGACACTGTCTCTGGTGCAACTTCCATTTAGAGAATAAGATATATATGGGATTTATTTAGAGAAACCTAATTTTCATGTTAAAATAAGTTAGATTTTTTTTTTAAACTAGCTAATTCCAAAACTAGTTGATCAAGAATAATATATTATTCCTGTAAAGCCAAACTATAATTACTGGAAGAAATTTGAATCAGACTGAAAACTCCAAATTACTACTATGATTAAATACTTCTCTACTGTTTGATATCTTGCCATTTAAAAAAATTCAGCAGAAAGCAGCAATTGTGTAGAACAGTAATTTTTAGCTACATTATCCTTATTTTACCATGTAGTGTTATTTAAATCCCCCCTTAAAAAGAACAGGAATTCATCCTTAAAAAGGGACACTATTTGCTGAGTACTGGTGGCTCATGCCTATAATCCTAGCTACTCAGAAGGCTGAGATCTGATGATTGCGGTTCAAAACCAGCCTGGGCAGGAAAGTCTATGACACTCTTATCTCCAATAAGCCACCAGAAAACCAAAGTGTTGCTGTGGCTTGAAGTGATAGAGCGATATTTTTGAGCAAAAAGAGATCAAAGATAGCACTCAGGCCCCAAGTTAGTCCCACAACCAACAAAAATTAAAAGTAAAAATAAAATAAAGGAAGAGACTACTTAATGACATCAAGGATGCTGGAGCTGCGGTGCACACCTGATATCCCAGAGGCAGGCTGATGCGGGAGAATCTCAAGAATGAGATCCTATCTCCAAAATGCCAAGAGCTAGGGATATAGCTCAGCGGGAAAGCCCTTGTTCAGAATGAGCAAACGCTGGAATTTGATTTCTTCCAAGTTCACTTCACTTCTTGAGGAATGGCAACACAACGTTAAGAATTTTTTCTTCCATAAAACTATTAAAGTCCTAATTTGAATACTTTGCACAAGTGTGTGTGTATGTGTGTCAAACCACACCAAAATTTGAGTTCCTCAGTATAAAAATCATATATCTTGATGCATTAAACAGTTAAATATATACATATATATACACACACACTAAATAATACCAAGAATTAAAAAGAAAAGTGTTAGTAGGGGGTTGGGGGGAGGCTGGGAAGGGATGTGAAGGGTAAACAAAGGAGGAGGCTACAATGCTTGATAGGAAATGTACTCACTATCTTGCCCATGTAATTGTAACCCCTCTGTACAGTATGTTCACAATAAAAAATAAATAAATATTGAAAGGACATAAAAAAGTGTTAGTTAATATATTAATACCCCAAACTTCTGTTTTTAAAGCTATTAATTGGTGTTGCCTATTTTTTTTTTTTAGTTTTAGGTGCTTTGTATTAGAAAACTACATGTTTATGTCCCAACCAAGATGAAATTCCAAATCACCTTATCAATTTAGCAAATTCATTAACAGAGTTTTTCAAATAACGGCAAGAAATGTAAAAGTGAACATTGTATCTGCATTCTGAGGACTGAAAAGGTCACCATACAAACCAAGCCTACTCATAAACTTTCTTATTTACATAGCTCCTCCAACCTCTTCTCTGTGAACATCATTAATATCACCCTACCTGTTTGGATCGGGGTCTACCAGGAGAGAATTTCCTTTTTGTAATAGCTGGTTTACCCATGCCGATTTTTGGAGCCACTGAGATGTAAGTTGTTGGCATGATATTTCCAGCAGGAGAGCTGAGCGTCGAAGGGTAACCCTGCAGCCTATCATGTGAAGGCAAGTCTGAAGAACGTGTTGGGGAGGAAGCAGTGTTTGTCTTGCTCATCTCCACTGATGAAAATGACTCAATCTCAGAAGGTAAGTTTATAGATCCGTCCCCTTGGCACAAGCCATCTTTCATGCAACTCTCGATTGAAGGAGTCATTTCACAGTCCATACACCCGGTGGGAAATTTGGAATTTTCTTTCTGTTCCATTTCTGCTTGAACTCTGTCAATAAGCAACTGATCACTAGAACATAAAGAAATACTCTCCTGACTCGGGGACGCTAAGGCTTCTGGTGGAACAAGGACAGATTCCATGGTTGATGTGGGAGGGCTCGCTGCTTCTTTGGCTGTCACCACTGTAGGTTCCTTTAACAAATGCTGATCATCTTGCCGCACAGTGATCTCCTGTGTAAGCTCCTCCATATTTTCTGTCACTTCCATTTTGTCTCCATTCTGATCTTCATCACAAACTGTCATCACTTTAGAAGGCATTTCCGTGTTTTCACCACCAATCTCAGGGGAAACATCATTTTCCAAATCAGGATTCATTTTGCTGAGAGATGATTCTACAATTCAAATACTTCATGTTAATATATATATATATATACAAATTTCAAAATATATATGATTAAACTATGATTTATATGGAGAAAGGCAAGAATTATGCTGGTAAAAACTAAAAGCACAAAAGGTTTAGTGAATTAGAATCAATCACAGATCTTCTGAAAACATGACTTCATTAGTAAGTAAAATCAAGAAACAGATCTGGCAGTACTAAACTGATTAAACAAAAAGAAACCTTTACACAAGAACAACTACACACAGTGTCAATTTGTTTCAAGAAAAAAATCAGTTGGGCCCAGGCCCAGAGTTCAAGCCCTATGACCAAATTAAAAAAAAATCATTTGGGCAAGGAAATGCAAATAGGCTCTCTTGGAGGGTAGTTACTAATGGGAGGAACTTAGGCTAACAAGGAAGATGAAAAAGGATTGCTATGGTAGACAGGGATTGTTTGCAGTTATGAAGATAAAACAATGAAATCCACTGAAACTGTTTTGTGAAGTAGGGAAAGTGCTAGAGAGGATGAGGTTGATTGGAATATACTATAAATTTGTGCATATGCAATGAAATCCCACCTAACTAATGTACGCTAATAACAAAAAAGAATCATCACTTAATTAAAAGATTTTGTTTCCTGTAATATACATGCAGCAAATGCAAAAAGATATTTAGAGTAACATATTTGAAAAGCAAATTTAATGAACAATTATCTAGTAAGTTAATCAGAAAGTTTGAACATACTGCTTACCAGTAATGAGAAGACCATCTGTGCCAAGACTTTCTGATGGACGACATGGTCGCTGCTGCTGCTGCTCAGTGTGGACTTCAGCTGCTACAAATAACACATTATGGGATCTCTAGCAAAGTCAAAATTGCTCTAACTTTTCTCTCAAAACAATAACTTGCAAGTATTATCTTATTATCAGATGCTAATTTCCAATATAAACATGAAACACAGTTTACTATGTATTCATAACAAAAAAGAACTTGAGGATCTGTAGATGTACTATGGTAAGATCTGTATAACTATTATTTCCCTTCACTTTATTCTCTCTTCACTCTCTCTCTCCCTCTCTCTTTTCTTTTTGTCGGTTAGGGGACTTGGAAGTCTGGGCCTGGGTGCTGTCCCTAAGCTCTTCAGCTCAAGACAAGGACTCTACCAGTTGAGTCACAGCACCACTTCTGTTCTGGTTTTCTGGTGGTTAATTGGAGATAAGAGTCTTGCAGATGTTCCTGCCTGGGCTGGCTTTGAACCACAATCCTCAGATCTCATCCTCCTAAGTAGCTAGGATTATAGGTACGAGCCACCAGTGCCTGGCTCTCTCTAATCTTTTTTAAGTATTATATTTAATGAGTTGTTAAGATTATATATATATAACCTATATAAAACAATGTACAACCATATAATTTAACATATAACTTCATATATAATACCAAAACTTGCCTCAAAGTCCATATTTCATTGAGTAAGCATCTCCCCTTCCCTCTCATACCCCACACAAATCTGGCTAATTCCAGATCTTTAAGTTCAATAGCATCCATTTTAATACTATAAACACTTAATTGAATACTGAAATAACTCTCAATAGAATCACCAAGGTGACCTAATAGCATACATATTTTATATCTCAGCATGAAATGCCTCACAACCAGCAACAGTTCTAGTTAGCAAGTGCAAGAATGATAGAAGGAAAAAAAAGTCACTTGATCCCTACACAAAATACCTGTGTAATTAAAGTTAGATTACAGCCGAACTACAGATAGATGTTTTCGCCAATTAATTTATACCAAAAAGCAACTCCCTAATATTCCCAAGTATATACAACTTGATTCATTTGTACTTAGGGAGGTCAAGCTTTAGCATATACTCATATACTTGTACACTGCACATACATGTTTTCTTCAAAGCCCGGAGTAAATCCACTAGCACAAAGATCCTTACCATCTGGAACAATTCCAGGAATGGACTCCTTAGCATTGATGTCTTTATCAATTGTTGGCTCCAAAAATGCCATTTGGTCTTCAGGTCTGTCAACTTCCATTTCAGTGTTAGAATCTTAACAGAAAATTATTCATTCTTTAGCTCACAGTGAATTTTGTTGTTTGTATTAATTATGTCAAAAATTAATTATGGATCTGTTCTTTCAAGTGAGGGAAAACTACCACCAGAAAAATGCTACAAGTTTTTCCTCAGATATTCTTTGTTTTGAACCAAATACATATTTGTATTTTTTAATAAGGAAACTGTAATACATTAAAAGGTAATTGGCAATGTGTCAATTGACAATATACACTTTCAGCCTGGGATATTGATCCTGGATTGTATCATTCAATTCATTCATTCATTCGTGTGTGTGGGTATACACATGCAGATTGTCTTGTTTTAAAAGGGCATTTCACTATTGCATACTAACAGAATGGCATGGAATCCTGAAAATTGAAAGGTTAATTACCATGGAAGGGGGACGGGGGATAGAGGGGGGGGGGCAGATTGTGGTTTGGATTCACAGCCTTATCCTTGCTAGGCTCTGGCTCTCTACCACTTGAGCCAAACCTCCAGCCCTGCCTTTCGCTGGTTATTTTAACTTTTCTGCCTAGGCTGGCTTAAACTGCAATCCTCAAGATCTCAGGCTCCTGAGTAGCTGGAATTACAGGTTATGAGGCACTGGTACCAGATAAAAATACAACTTCTATAAAGGCATCCAATCATATTGAGGAAATAACAATCTCATGAGTAGATCTATTTTCTTTATCAATAAGTCTATTTGCTTTATTGTCTTAGGAATCTTGTTATAACAACAGGATACCAATAAAAATATTCTTTGCCTGAACAAAATTTGAGGCTCCAGAGGTGACAATTAACATTTAAGAAGAATGTAATAAAACCAAAATTTGTTCTATCAAGACAACCCAGATTCTGAAAAACAAACAGGATGGCATGTCAAGAGCCACCAAACTGTGACCTTCCAGGGCACTGCTGAAGAAAACACTAGACCTACCAATTCAAGTACAACTGTCTGAAATAAGCTAAATTTTAGCCATCAGATTAGGCATGACCAACATAAGAAAAACCCTTAAAGCCTGAGAAATGTGGTAGATTTGAGGGAGAATTCAAATAGTGTCATTCCTTAGAAAGGCAAAGTTGAAGCTCAACAAAATAAATACCAGGGAATGAGCACTTGGAAGAGCACGGAGCGGGGGTGGCCCGGTGGGGGGGGGGGGGGGGGGGGAAGGGGGGAGAAACTGAAGACAATATGGTGCGCACTTTTAATTCCAACCTCAGAAGACTACAGCAGGAGTGATGAGGCCTTCTTGATCCACAGAACAAGACACTAAAACAAACAAGGCATGGTGTTGTGGCTCAAGGGGTAGAACACCAGCCTTGAGCAAAAAAGCTCAGGGATAGAACCTGGGCCCTGAGATCAAAACCCCAGATTAGCACACACAGGAAGAAGAAAGAAGGAAGAAGGAGGAAGGAAGGAAGGGAGGAAGGAAGGAAGGAAGGAAGGAAGGAAGGAAGGAAGGAAGGAAGGAAG
>NW_012267317.1:3014665-3017383 GCF_000151885.1 Dipodomys ordii | reverse complement strand
GGAAGAAGAAGAAGAAAGGAAGAAGAAGGAAGAAGGAGGAGGAGGAGAAAGGAAGAAGGAGGAGGAGAAAGGAAGAAGGAGGAGGAGGAGCAAGGAAGAAGGAAAAAAAAGGAGGAGGGAGGAGGAGGAGGAAGGAAGAAGAAGGAAGAAGGAAGAAGGAGGAGGAGGAGGAGAAAAAGAAGAAGAAGAAGAAGAAGAAGAAGAAGCAGCAGCTTAAAGAATAAAGTGGGATTTGACATACTGAATTCCCTCAATGGATTAAAATAATACAGCAACAACGGTGTGGTACAATGATTTTTTGGTGGTTGTTTGGATGAACATACACATTTACCTGCATTGAGTTCGGCCATCTCTACTTCATCACCAGGCAGTAAGGCATCCACCTCAGCTCCTAAGTGTTTACAATACAAGCAGATATACTCTTCTTTGAGTTGAGAATCCAGCTCATGATCTGTTTGTTTGTCACATTCTAAGTGAACCCATCTGCAGTGATAAGTACATTTAAATAAAAACTTCTAATTTAAGGTCAGGGTGGTAGGTATCTAGAGAAAGGGAGGGCACTGCTAAAACCTGGCTATGGCTATGAGCAGGGTTAGGGAGGAAAGAGGAACTGGTTCGAGAGGCTGGCAACTAACCAATGCTTTCAAAAAGGAGTTGGTATTTGTGAGTGTCATAAAAATATGACTTCCACATCTTTTACTTCTGACTGCTCATTTCTAGATTAATCTTCTCTATCTTTTGCCCATTCACTTGTTTATGCCTTTCAGACTCATAAGAACAAAATGTAATTCCATTTTTAACAGTACTCAGTAGGAAAGGGGTTGCGAGAATGATAAACATTAGTGCTTAACATAGAGTGCTTAAACATACATGATAGAGCAAATGACCACATGGCCCAACTAAAAAAAACAAACAAACAAATAACAACACAACTAAATGGGATAACTTTCTTCTTACCTCCTGCACATATTACAATGGAGCAAGTCTTTCTGCAATTCTGGATGGCAGCACTTTCCACACAAAGGACATAAGTTATCCTGCTGTTGGTAACAAGTGTCACAGACCAAGCAATTGTGGTGCCACTGAGAACTAGATCGTGTGCCACACTCTACACATATTCTGCAATTCTAGACACCGGGGAAAAACAGAAACAAAAGCAGTCTGTAATGCTTTTAACTATGGTGCTTATTTAGACCTTTGAAATCAATGAAACATCTATAGATTATATATCAGGTTTCAATTTTCATGTCAATTTACTGTATATGATTTTGCAAATACACTTGTCTTGAATAATGTCTACCTTCACAAAGTTTGAACTAAAACCTCCAGGAAATTTTAAACAGGGGTTGAGGATGTCCAGGAGAACATAAATGTGGAAGAAATGAAAAACACAGCAACATAAACTTAAAACTTAAAACGTATTCTAAAATCATAGTACCAGATTTGTGTAATAAGGATACTGAAAACATTAATTATAGAAATAAGAATAATTCAATTGCTTCACCATAGCTTAGGAACCAAAGCCAAGAATTCTCATAACAAAATAGCATGACCCACTAAAGGTAATTTGGTGCTTGAAAATGAAAACAACTACACCAAAACTCAACAATAAGCAGAGCTCTGGTGGCTCACGCCCGTATTCCTTGCTACTCAGGAGGCTGAGATCTGAGGATCA
This sequence comes from Dipodomys ordii, assembly GCF_000151885.1. Classification (NCBI taxonomy): domain Eukaryota; kingdom Metazoa; phylum Chordata; class Mammalia; order Rodentia; family Heteromyidae; genus Dipodomys; species Dipodomys ordii. Next base: position 3,015,708 of record NW_012267317.1, on the reverse strand, counting down.
TGCTTCAAAGCCAGCTTAAGCAGGAAAGTCCTTGAGACTCTTATGTGTAATTCACCAGCAGAAGACAGGAAATGGAGCTATGGCTTAAAGCAGTAGAGTGTGAACCTTGAGCAAATAAAATCTCAGGGACAGGGCCCAGGCTCTGACTTCAAGCCCCACATTGAAAAATAAAATAGAGGCATAACACTAAGAATAAAATTGTAGTTGCAAACTACAATTAAAAAATTCAACAAAGAAGCATAATATAAAATTAGCATGAACAACAATAAAATTCACATCACACAAATAAAAACCAATTAAAAGAGATAATGAGAAAAATCTCATTTATCATAACAAAATAGTTAAAAATAAGCTTCAATATTCAGAATCTATATAGAGAAAATTATAAAACACTCTCAAAAGACATAAATCTAGATCTAGCTGAATATAAATTCTCTATCCACTGTATTGGTTAATAAGTTCCATCTCAAGATGGCAGCGCTTCCTAAACCAACGAGTAAGTTCAAAGTGATCCAATTCTTTTTCAATGAAGTTTTCTGCTGTTTTGTGGCACTGAAGTATGAACTCAGGGCCTTGTGCTTGCTATCGTTTGGGCCAGGACCCCAGCTATATGTACTTTATTTTTCAGATAGGATCTCCTGGTTTTGCCAGGCTTGACCTGCTTACCCCTTGGGCACCCCTGCCGACCCTCCAGACAATATCTTTCCATCACAGTCTCTCATAACCAGGTGCCAACAGCTCACACCTGCAAAGCTTGGTACACGTGGCTCATGAGTGAGACGCTGGGCAACTAACAGCTCCTCCTAGCTGCTCAGGAGGCTGAGATTTGAGGGTTGTGGTTCAAAACCAGCTCAGGCAGGAAAGTCTGTGAGACTCTTCTCTCCAACTAACCCTCCCCCCCCCAAAAAAAAAGCCAGAAGTGGCTCAAGGGGTAGACAGACAGCCCTAAGTGAAAAAACCGAAGGATACTGTCCAGGCCATTAATTCAAGACCAAAAGGAAGGAAGGAAGGAAGGGAGGGAGGGAGGGAGGGAGGGAGGGAGG
>NW_012267317.1:2997872-3011180 GCF_000151885.1 Dipodomys ordii | reverse complement strand
AAAAAAAAAAAAAAAAGTAGTATATTTTGTCTTTTTGTGTGTGCTCAGGGCAGCCTTGAACCCTTGATTAGCTATTTCACTTAAGGATTGTGCTCTACCACTTAAGCCACAGCTTGACTTAGGGCTTTTTGCTGACTAACTTGAAATAAGAATCTTATAGACTTTCCTTTCCCAGGCTGGCTTCAAATCTCTCTCCTCCGATAACAGCCTCCTTCCTTGGTAGCTAGGATTACAGGTGTGAGCCACTGTGGTGCTCAGATTGTTTTTCAAACATTTTTAACCATAAGCACTCATAAAATAAAATTCTGAATTATAAACCAATGCACAAAATAAAAGTAACCAAAAAAGTAGAAAGTATATTTAAAAAGAACACATTAGTTTTAAAATAGCCAATCATTTCAATTACAGACATCAATCTAAATAGCTCCAAAATCTTAAAAAAAACATTTAATACAGCACAGAAGGATTCATTATAAGAAAATATTAAAAGATGAGTTCAAGTGGTAAACCAACAGTCTATGCAGTCAGACTGTAAGGAAAAGCATTGTATCTGATGCCCAATAAAATATCATCACATGGAATCAAGAAAAATTTTATACTGCTAAAAAACACAATACATTAATTCTGGCCTGACCTGTTTTTTTTTTTTTGATAACAGACATAAAATAACTGTTAAGGAGAAAGAAAATAAAAGCGTAGTCAAAAAATTACTTCATCTAATGATGACATAATAAACACAATTGCTACAAACTTTTTGAAGATCACTGTTTCAAGTATCAAACATTTGTTTTGTGGCCTGTTTGTCCAGGCACTGGCGGTTCAAGCCTATAATCCTAGTTATTCAGGAGGCTGAGATCTAAGCAGGAAAGTCCACACAACTCTCAGATCTAATTAACTAGAAAAGGCCAGAAGCAGAGCTGTGGCTCAAGTGGTAGAGTGCCAACCTTGAGCAAAAAAGCCAAGTGAGAGTGTGAAGCCTTGAGTTTGAGCCTCCATTACTGACACACTGGTGCACACGCATCCACTTTGGTGAACTGTCTGATCAATTGCAAGAAAAGCATAAATCACAAGCTTCAAAATGAACTATGCAACTTGCGGGCAGGGACAGGAGGGGTAACACGGGGGAAAGTGAAGGAAGGGGCGGCATTGTCCAAGAACAATTGTACTTATTATCTGCCTTATGGAATTATAAATTGTAACCCCTCTGTATAACTTCTTAAAATTCTATTTTAAAAAACAAGCTTCAGCACCACCATTTTTAAGAAATATTAAGATGGAGCTACTAGGGGAAGATCTCAAATCAAGGCAGCAGGCAAACCTAGGGAGACTCAAAAGATAGAAAGTCTAGAAATACAGCTAGAGGGGTAGAGCACTTGCCTAGCCAAGTTGACTGAACCCAAATCCCTGGGTTCAATCTCCAATACCAAGAAGAAAAAGAACAAAGAGAAACTAGTAGGTTTGACATATACACATATGAAGTTATATGTGCAATAAATTCCAGTGCACCAAAGTTAATAATAAAGGGTAAATTTATAGTCTTAAATAGTTTTTCTCCTTAGGAAAGAAAATATATTACAAGTTTGACTTCATTTTCCACAAAAAGGCAAGATACTGAATAAAGGTAAAAGGATAAGCATACCAATCTGTCACAAGGTACTGTTTACTCCTTAGCCAGACAATCAAGAGACCTTTGACCATCTCAGCCAAAAATGGAAACTGAAGTGAGGAAGCAGGCCTTCTTCAGCCTGCAGGCCCCACCTACCAATAGGACACCTGAGCATGGTTTTCCCACAGTCTCAACGTCTGCCAGGTGAGAACTCACACAGGACTGCCTCGGAGCCTGGGAATGCAGCCTCCACCTGCAGCGGCCAGTCCTCCGTGGCCCAGAAATGACCTTTCCAACCCCCAGGCCAGCGGCCACAAGAGCTTGCCTGGACCCTCCACCTCCTAGGTTGAAAAGACATCAGAACAGCACTTGAAAGGCAGTTCCTAAGACACCTTACCCAGGGCAGGGCAGGGCAGGCAGGGCAGGCAGGGCAGGGCAGGGCAGCAAGCCTCCCTCCCCTCGAAAGCCAATAACCCTCAGGATCCTCAGGCCATAGGAAGTCTAATCTAAAAACAGCCTCCGGCTTCCAATTCCAGGTGTTCTCTCTACCACCCCATAATACCTTTAACCCCCTGTGAATGCTGCACCAGGGAAGATGCCAAGAACAAGACACACAGGGTAGTAAATTACAGTGAAAACTGAGGTCTGAGGCATATACACAAAGAGCATGTTCCTGTGCCAACCCAGACAAAAATGGTAGGTGCAGGGAAAGAAGGTGTTGTTGTTGTTGCTGTTGTTGTTGTTGTTTGAGGGGAGGGGGACTTATATCCTAAGAACTTGAATTCTTCAACAGAAAAGATCATCTAAAGCTGAGTATGGTAGCTCATGCCTAAAATTCAAAACTGGAAGCTGAGAAAGGTAAATCAAGAGTTCCAGACCAGCCTAAGCTAAGTTAGACTCTGCCTCAAAAATAAGCAAAAGAAAAAAAATAAAGGGCAAGCTAATCCAAAAATATACAAGTTGGCTGACTGTGAAGGGCACTGCAATGCTTGCATTTATCGTCAGCATTTATTAGTGTGGGTGTCAAGTGCTAGCAACAATGTAAGAGTTTTACATAGTAAACTCATGAAAACAAGAACCAGATGTCCGGATGGCTCTGGAATATGCACCCCAGCGGTGATAGTCAAACCTCAAGAGCAAGCAGACACATCCATAGAAAAGTAGATTCTTGTCTTTATATATATATATATATATATATATCAAATTAAAACAGGTAAATGGCAGTGTATCGGTAATTCAAATAGAAACTTCTGTATTTCTGGATACATGGGATAAATATCGCATGTATTATAAATTTATTGTAACTCTTAGAGGGTTGAATGACAGTTCATTAAATCTAATGTTCCAGGATGGACTGTGACCACTTTGAGATCTAATTAATCTAACTAGTAAGCAAGGGAATGACATTAATTCTGTTTGTGTACAACAACTTAGGCCTAAGGGTTACATGGAAAGAGAATATTCTCTCTATCTTATTTAGTCAAAGAAAAAGCTTGAGTGCCGAACTGGACCTTGGGAGCTCTCTTGCCAGTAAATACAGTCCTGGCAGTTTAGCTTCAGAGCAAAATCATTTATTAAATAAGATTATTTTTACTTCATTGTATTTACCTTGTAAATTGTTTCTTATCTCTAAGCAATATTATAATAAATAACTAAAATTAAATATGGGAGTGGGAGAGATGGCATATGGAGCTGCAATCCTCAATTTCTTCAGTCCTACATCCTAAAGTAAGAAAAGTAAGCCAAGAACGATTCCTTACTTTAGGGGGAAAAGCTCTTGTTATGCAACTGTGTGTAGTGTGGCCTCACTGGGAGACCGTCTGATGGACTGGAGTAGAGTACTGCTGGTCTGGGCAAAACTCGGGGCCTCACGCTTGCTACCAAGTCCTCCAGGCACACAAGCTTGCCCTCAGCATTAGGCATAGACATTTAAGACAGGACATCTGCATTTAGATTCTGTTCTACATCTACAAATAATTAAACTATTTACTTCACCATGAATCTACCACCAACCCTCCATCTAGACTTTATGAGTCTGTACAGATTGGGAAGAAACCTGTGGACTGCTTTTATGATTCATTTGATCTTATAGAGAACACTCAAACGAAGGCCACAGTACATAGTGATGATGAAAAAAGAATTTAGTTTTATTGAGAGCTAAGAACTGAAGGAAAACATGAATAATTCTTATCTTCTATTTTCACTCAAAGAACACAAATACTTTATGCTTCTGTTTTTGTATAGAAGTCCTAAAATCTGTTGTACCTACTACACACACTCTGCCTAAGTAGGTACAGTTGTCAGTCAACACATAGGACTACAGAGTGTAAACCTACAGTCTGTGTAAATTCCTGAGGAGGCTTACGCAGTGACTAGCGTGGTATAACTCAGAATCCTAAAGAGATAAAAGCAGGAAAGGAGGAGAAAACACGGACTAAAACAACTAACCCAGAAAAACTCAAAGTAGCTACAAACTAATCTTAAAAAGTGTCCTACACCAAATAAAAAGTCTGGTATCCTAAGCAAAACAAACAAACAAACAAAACAACTCAATAGATCTTGGACATACTCAAAATGAGAACCGGGTGTGGGAGTGCAGGGCTGTATTCAGCAGTGAAAAAGCAGAGATGTGAGGGTGGAGAGTTCCAAGACAACCTGAATGAGACCCCACCCCCAAAACTCCAACAGTATCTAAAAAAATAAATGTCAGTCAATACCACTTATTTAAAACTATCACAGGCAGAGAAAACCCAAAAACTACAGAGTTGATTCCAAATATTTTATATATAAATATATAAGTATATATTCACATAGGGTTATATACAAATACAGTAATAAGAAATTTAAAACATAAGCAAAACACAATGCCTTTTACTTTTAATTTATAAATTAACATACTTCTTTAAAACATCTACTTTTCAGTTTCATCTATTTTTCAGATACCATCTATTTCAGAGGACTTTGAGGGGGATAGCTTGGTAAGTAATTCAAAACTAATTTCTCTCACAAAACATAATACAAGTGTTAGTTTCATAATAGTCTCAAAGCAACACAAATGTTCACCAAGTGATTTAATTAAAAAATTGAAGTATTCCCACCACTCAGTAACAAAAATGAATGACAGCATGCACAACAGGGGTAAATCTCAAAACAATCACCTCGAGTCAAAAAAGTCCTATTAAAAAACACAGCATACAGCAGTAGGACAACATTCATACAGATTTCTAGAACATAAATACTAATGATGTATAGTGAGAAATGGGCAGACTACTTGGGGGAAACCAGAAAAGGATGTGAACAGCCAACAGTAGATCTCCAAGGGGCACTACGGTATTTGTGCAGGTGCTGACAACATTCGTTATATTGGAGATAGGATGGTTTCATGGGTGCAGACATGTGTCTACTTAAGACTTGAAATGTGTGCAGTTTGTTGTATATTAATTATACATCAATAAAGCTCTTTCTTAAGCCAATAATAATGTGTAGATTTGACTAGATATCCAATTTGTCTGCTCTCTACATAAAACATACAGAGGATATTTTTCTTAAAAAAAAATAAACAACTTACTTTGCATTTCCAGCCATTGGTTGGTACTGCTTTCATAACTGGTTGAAGACAAAAAGTATGATACCCTTTGTCACATGTGTCACACACTAGCATCTTGCTATCTTCTCCCGATTGTCTAAAAAATAAGATAGCATTAATGATGCCTTATTTTAAACTTATGTTTTGTAACATAAGTAATCATGAAAAGAATCAGTCCTAGAACTGCACAATCTATAAATACCTCAGAATCTGCTTTGTTACTATATAGACAGTGATAGAGGTAAACCCTTACCACGGATCCTTCCTAAAGGGTGATCCTTAAAGCCTACCTCGGGTTGGTTTACTTCAGTCATTTTAGGATTCTGAAATAGGAGGAGGGATTAAAAGCAAGATGAACAACCTCTCATCTTTTTTAAAAATTTGACACCTATCTTTCTAGGGAGATACAACTGTCAGGTGATTCTATGGAAGAGTCAAGTGGAAAAACATTGTCATGTAAGGAAAGAGATCCAATTTGGCATCAGAGCTATTTGTATTCATACTACTAGTTCCTTGCTGTGAGACTCTTGGACTTAAGCAGAATTTTAGGTACAAAATGGATATAATGATCAAAGATTACTGTGAGAACTAAATATAATGCTATTTCAATAACTTAGAACATCTACTGAATAGCAAATGCTAAATAATATGCATTAAGCAAATTAACCTTGTAAATATTATATTTGAAAACCTAAAACATTTTAAAACATTCTTTTGCCTCAAAGATGGAACCTGTTTCTCACAGCACAATCTCTGTCTTGAGTCTTGGCAATTAATATATCTCAGATACTAAATATTTAATTCAAGAGGTAGGGAAAAGAAAAAACTGGGGAATACAAGAAGATAAATAAACAAATCAAATCTGAGGACAAATAAGTAAATAAGAATGCAGAGCTGATGGATCTACAGTTTTTTTTCTCAATTGAACAAATTCTGCATAAAAAGCTGCATGTTTTATCTCTACATCACCTACATAGAAAGAATTTGGGACCAAGGATTCTCTTCGAGTTTGCTTATTCTTTCCAAAGGAACTGAATGCAGGTACAAGTTATCAATTAAATATTTACTGATGTGTTATTTAATATTTATCAAAATATGAAGGCCAGCGGTCTGATTTATTTCTTCTAACTCCAAGAAACTGGTGCTGACTGTTCTCAATGAAATAACCAATAAATGGACTGATCATACCAATGTAAGGCACTAATTACCCTGGTTACAAAAATTTTCAGCCTCTAAACTGAAGATTGCTGAAGATGCTAGTAATACCCCCAAATTATTGTGCTAATTAGATTCGTGGGATAGGGATCAGAGCAAGAGTGGAGAAATAACCAAGGGATGACATATAACTAATATGAAAAGATAGCTCCATTTCAAATGTTTAAGCATCACCTGTTCTTTTTAGAACTACGATGACTAGAGTCTACTGAGAATAGATTCTAGCAATTAGACAAATACAAAGATTTTATTAAAACTATTGCCTTAGCTAGGAGCCGGTGGCTCGGGCCTGTAAATCCTAGCTACTCAGGAGGCTGAGACCTGAAGATCACAGTTTGAAGCCAGCCCAGGCAGACAAGTCCCTGAGACTCTTATCTCTAATAAACTACTCAGAAAAGCTGGAAGTGATGCGGTGGCTCAAGTGGTAATGCACTAGTCTTGAGCACAAAGAGCTCAGGCCCAGAGTTCAAGCCCCAGAACTAGTAAAACAAAACAAAACACACAACGGTTCTCTTACGAGAAATTATCCTTCCTGGTAGAAAAATGTAAACACATCACTGATTTTGGGGGGGGAGGGGCTTAACTCTAGTAACTTGATTTCTGTAATTACTATTCTCCTTCCTATTAAATCTCCTCCTATGCTCCCTGCTAAGAAAAGTTGCTTTATTCTTCTAATGCTTATATAAATTAATATCACTTCTTTACAATGTGGGCACATTTAGTTATGTCTCAAAATAGTCATTATTTTTCACGGTAATATGTTAATTAATAGTTTAAGGCATGATAAAGATAGCCTGAATGACTATAGCTGCAACAGGAACAACTTTTAGCATACGATATAAATCTTTAGCACCTAATAGAGTCCCTCTTAAACTCAGTACACATCTTGGAGATGAAGTTAAACTTACTTGCAGTTCTGGCACACTTTGCACTCAGGACACTGCCAACCTGCACGTTTTAATGGAGTGACCACTATGTCCAGGCACATTCCATGATAGTGCTGACCACAAGTAGTACAAAAGAACTGATCTAAGAGGTCTCCAGGGCTGTCGCACACTGCACAGTTTGCATCTTCCTTTGCTATAATTAACAGCAAAACAATGAAATTTTGTATAAGAATTTGATATTTTTCTATTTGGCAGTTTAAAGTCACTTGCAGGGAATTTGCATGGTAAATTTTTCAGGCGTTTAAAGTTAACCACATTGAACTGACATCCAATCCAAGCGAGGTCTCAATAAAACCATTTTCATGAATTTAATCTAAATTTAACATTAAACTTACTTATGAAGGCTTTGTGATTATTTCGCTTATATCTACTTGAGACCGCAAACAGTTTTTATTTAATTTTATGTCCCTGATACCAATGAAAATGCTAGTATATAAAGTATATGCATAGTACACACTAGAAAGAACTGAACAAAAGGAAAAAGATTAAATGAGAGACATTTATAGTATAACAATATTTTATTTATATTAAATATATTTGGAAATATACAAAAGCAAATAAGAGACAAAATTAGAAAATGCTATTAAAATGCTTTTCAATCATAAAACCTTCTTAAAACTACATATCTTATGAAGAATATTAAATATGGAATGTATGTATTCATGTGTGAATACTTCATATACTAGTTCTATACTTTTATATTGATTTCCAGTTGTAAAAACACTAAAATCCACGTATTTACAGACAGTATCTATCACTAAATATAGCTTAAAAGAAAGGGCAACAATAAAAACAGTTCTACAATAAAAAAATGTAATGATCAATTGCCTTGGCCAATGCACAGTTAAGCTTTACAATATAAGAAAACCAGTAGATTTTAAAGTCATACTAATTTTAGAAAATATAAACATGTCTATATTGTTTTAAAAAAACAAATTACACAGTTTTTTTCCTTTTGTTGGTTTGGTTGGTCTCACCTATTTCTGCTTTTCCCCAGTTAAACATATCATCTGTTCTTTTTTTTTTTTTAACTTATACCATAAGTCAGCTAGCAGTCTCTCAAATAGAGTCTTTTTATTTACAATCCTGTAAAAATGTAAACACCATTCCTATGTTAGGGTCAGTACATGAATATGTCCTGGAATTTGGACTGCAAGCTAGACCTCTGACTTAGATAAGGCTTCGAAGTTCAGCTTAGCACCCACCCACCACATGAAGGTGTGTTCATGGAGCTACCAATAAACAGTATGGGATCCATCGGTTATCCTTGAGACCTTGCCTTACTGGCAGCACTTACACGTTAGTAGCCTTGGTCACATTTAAATCCACTCTTCTTAGCAACTTTCTCCTGAGGTTTCCTATAGCTTTATTATGTCCTCTTTTTTTTTCTTTTCACTTCTATAAGTCCTGGAAATGATAGTACCTTCTCTAATTTCCCATGGTTTCCTATAATCATCACAAAATTAAACTAAAAAGATCAGTAGCAGTAAAACACCCTCTTCCTCTTTTAACAGTTTATCATTGTTGATTGATACTGCCTAACCCTACATGTTCTACATAACACCAGTTCTTCTATCTTAAAACTATGCATTATTGTTTCTTCTGGTTTGACAGTCCATCATAACTTGTCTTCATAACTACAGTGTCTTCTAAACAGAATCATCCCTACGATGGCTCTTCTCTATGTCCAGAGAACACTTTCAAACTGCAAATCTTATTGTTATGTTCTGCTTAAATTAAATATTCATCAATTCCTTTTTTCACTTGAAAGAAAAGAAATCATAGTTTTATACAGTATGGGACAAAAATCCCATCTCTCCCTTTCCACCTGACTCCCAGAACCACTCCCTATTTCCTGGTCCCAGCAAGTAGTCTGCTGTGCACTTAACACAACATGATGTTGTGTCTGTCTTCTCTACAAGCTGTTCCCTCTTCAAATCTGGGCTTTTGCTGTGTTCTCAGTCCACTTCACAGAGGCTTCAAAGTGACTGACACTGATCAGACGCATTCCCTGGTGTTCAGGTATCTTAACTAACTATACGTTTGCTCATTGTGTATTCTTTTTTCCCATAAGCTTACAGGCAGGTATTTCAAAATATATGTAATCTACCAATGACAACGAAGTGATGTGAACCTTTCAAAGACACAAACCTTATCTTTTTCCACTTTGTATCTCTAATTGCCAAATATAAATCAAGTCTCATTACATGTATTTTTAAATAAAGAATTTTCCTTCTAAAGTCAATGTTAAATGTATCTTTAATTGGCAAAATTTTAAAATAATTTGAATCTAAAAATCAAAGTGTCATATATTATTTTACTTAATATATGTCAGTATTTATCCTTTCAAGCTATGTATATTTTGCCTACCTTAAAACTCTTTTGACAAATTTGGAAAAGCAGTTGATGATCAGATACTCAGTTTGCCTTTCTATTAGAGTTTTCCAGGAACATTGTCTAAAATGGAGAAGCTCCTAAAGTGCTACTCTACCATTTCACTCATATGGTTAGCCAAGTGGCTGCAACTACTAAGCAACCGCAATCAAATTAGCCAAAATTAAAATATACACTAATAGGCACAGTGGGTAGCAAAGACAACTTTAAAAATCAAGTCAAATTCTGCTATTGCTTATATGTTTAAATATTAATATTTTGGATATATTAGGTGAAATACAATCATTACTGAAATTAATTTCAAGTTTTTCACTCTGTTTCAGAGGATTTTAGAAAAAATAAAATTAACTTGTTTTGCTCACATTGTATTTCTACTTCACAAACTATTCTATAACAACAAAACCCACTGTACAACTTTATGTCACTACTGCTGGGATCACATATTCTTGATGACAATCCTGTCTTGTTATGAGATTACTATTGATCATTACTAATTAAAAAAATCATTGTGATGTATCCAGAAGAATTTACTACCAATTATGTAAAAATAACATAAAACATACTAGGCAAATAAGTGAGGTTGATTACAACCTTCTCGGTCAAGGAGTAAATATACAAAGAAATCTAAAATAGTCTTTGGGAAGTCATGTGTAAGACAATGGGACTGGGCCAGTTTGGGAGTCATGTCAGAAGAAAGAAGGTTCAGATATCCATACAATTTCTTGCAAGCTAAAGAGACAAAAAGATAGAAGCAATGATCAAACAAGTAAATTTTTTCTTAAGTAGTTACAAAAGTAGAAGAGATAGACTGAGAGGCTAAAATCAAAAATGTTTAAGAGAGGTCAAGAATAAAATCCAGAGAATACACTACTTACTAAACTATACTGCTAATCAGTGAAAGTGAAGAATGCCTGAGGGTACACACAAAAGTAGAAAGCAAGATGCCTGCTGAGGCATAGGATGAGTAGGTTGAATGAAGAAGAAAAATGAAAGAAATTTTTTAAAAATGGAGGTCATTTCCTGACATTACAGCTGTGAAAAGAGAAAGGAAAAGTCTAAGACATAATCTCAACTCTTATACTTGCTCAATTTTGAGGTGATGCTACAGTTCAAGGAAGTGTAACATCACATGTAACAACAACAAAAAATACTGAAGAGCAACAAAGGCAAACAAACTGCTCTGTAGAATCACTTTAAGGACAACACAAGCATAGGCTCTTAATTTCATCAATGTGGTGACATCCATCATCTGTCAGTTTTCTTTTCTGGCAGGACACTGTTCAGGGTGATTTGCCCTAGCTATCATATTGAATTTCTATAAAGAGAAAGCAAATCATGGATATTATCAACAAGCTTGGACCACAGAACTGGTGAGTAGGTAACAAAGCTGAGGAAGTGGACAGAATTTAGGTAACAGAAAAGTAGCAGGCTTTGGTGTCAAGACATACAAAGACAATGCAGAAAAAAAAAAAGACTGCAATTAGAAGCGTATGTGAAATAAAAGGTGATAAAGTGAATGCAACAATGGTACTCGCTGGACAGTATGTTGAAAATGAACTATACAACTTGTGGGTGGAAGGATGGGAGGGAAAAACTGGGAGAGATTGAGGGAAGGGGTGACATTGTCCAAAAAGAAATTTACCCTTTACCTCACTTATGTAATGGTAACCTCTCTCTACATCACCTTTATAATAGCAATTAACATTTATTTTTGGAAGTGGTGCTGTGGCTCAAGTGGTAGAGCACTGGCCTTGAGCTGAAGAGCTGAGGGACAAGCGCCCAGGCCCAGAGTTCAAGCCCCACAACCGCCAAAAAAAAAAGGTATTCACAACATTTATTTTTAAAGAGAAAAAAAAGGAGGTGGGGGGAATGGCGATAATGCTACATGACGGCTAAGTCCACTGGGGAAGAAAGGGTAGAGTAAGAGACACAGCATACTTCCATGTTTGAACCCTGAAACGCTTCCCACTGCAGAGTGCAATGCAAATCCTGGTAGCTGTTCGTCCTCTTCTTGTAATCTCTACTATGCCCCTCGTAGGAGACCTTGACTAGCTGTGTGACTGTGAAATCACGCTAAACTCATTCTAAAGGTTTGGTGTAGTGATTGTCCCTCGGCCTCCAGTCTCCTTTCCTCTGAATTTGCATATCCAGCTCCTGGCCATTCAGCCTTGTCACTCCAGGATCTGGGAGTTTATCTGGTTTTACTCCTAAACGAATAAAGAATACAGTTTCTAGGGCCATGACTAGCAATTTACTTAGGATAAAGCTCCCTAAAATTGTTTTCTGATGAAAATCTTGACCTTGTTCACACATACTCTATTTGGTAAGATTTCTTCTGAGTAAGTAAGATCCATGTTCATGTAAAGCTTTTCTGTTTCTATAAGATGTGTCAATCTTACTCCATCACTACTGCTCTGCTTTTTGCCAGCAAGATAACATACACAACACAGTAAAAACTATTTTTCTCACATCTCTAACCAAAATTACCAGTTAGAATGACCTTTTGGTAAACAAATTAATATACACAGGCACCATGTTATGTGATATCCATTCGTTCCTGTCCGTTAATTTAACATTCAAAACACTGTAATTTAAGATCTCCCCATTGTAAAACAAGTACCTCATGCTACAATTCAACTAGCAGGAGATATTCACGAGCGACTGTATATAGGCTGCAGTACACACTATCTATAATATTCTCTACATTGCATCCTTGCATAAAGACAGGTGGTCAGAAAGCTGTATTGCTGAGACCGAATAGTTTAAGATCCCCAAGGAACGAACTTACTTAATTGGACATTGGTCTCAGATCACTGCTTAGGTATAAAAATTGCCTTAAGGATTTGCTACACTGCCAAGTAGCTACTGTAAGACCTTTTTTTCCCCTATTTCAACAAGTAGTGTCAACTTATCTTCTAGGTTGAATATCAAGTGGATGCTTGTTCCACATACTGCAAATCTGGTAAGGGCTCCCATTTCCTTCTGCTGATTACCGAAAGGGCTCGGGCCAAATTTGTGGGTTACAACTACAAAGTAAACATTTCTTTTGGATATCCTTCACATCATGATCTTTCTAATTACCCAATTTTTATCCAATGGCCAATTTTTTTTCTTAATTTTGTTTTATTGTATCCTATTGTTAATGTATTTTCCCAAGAACAATGCATAGTAACATTTCAGTATATCTTCTGAGCTTTAAGTTACCAGCATAAACCTTTCAACATTAGTATAATGACAACAAATCATCTCACAATTCATCATACAATTCATTATTCTCCGCAGTGATTTATGATCACTAATATATAACTGAGTTTACACTACTGAACACAGCCATCAATAAAAAAAACAGCAATGTGAATAATTCATAAAATTTCTAACATTAGAACTATATGAATATACAAGTTTACATTTTTATTTTGTTTAACATTGAGGTCTAATGCATGACTAAGTCTAGAAGACTAAAAAGTTCAGATTCTCTCTGTTTCGCTCTCTCTGTCTTTCTGTGTCTGTCTGTCTCTGTTTCTCTCTCTGTCTCTGTCTGTCTGTCTGTCTGTCTGTCT
>NW_012267317.1:2989926-2997822 GCF_000151885.1 Dipodomys ordii | reverse complement strand
TCTGTCTCTCTCTCTCTCTCTCTCTCTCACACACACACACACACACACACACTCACAGAGTTTTATATGGTGGCCAAGTGTATTATACCATCCAGAATAATCAACTCTGATGACTGTCATCCTATTTTATGTATAACCATGATGGTTGCTACTCATGAATGTTCTTTTTCTTCCAGATTTAATAATGTACAATCCAAAACATCTTAGAAGTTTTAAATCACATATCAGCCTAACTATAATTTCAGTTTTCCCTACCTATAATTTAAGTATATATACTGTGTAAAGTCATATGATTGAAATTTGTGGACACAATTTTTACTACAGATGAAATTATAGTATTTAAAAAGAAAAAAAAGAGCAGGTCTGGGACAGATGTCAGCAGGATAGGTTAAATGCCAGATGTAGAATGGCTAGATGAGAAGTACTTAGAGGTAATGAGATGTCTGTGACCCAGAATGAACATGAGTTGTGATAAAAAAAAAAATTAGAAGTGATGACTATAAAGTGTAACTGAAATCACTTTAAGCCTGAAACAGTTACTTTTATGTTTCACTGACACAGAAAAAAATGCTTTAAAACCCTTCCTCCCCTCCCCCTCACACACACACACACAAAAAACCCACACTGCACAGGAAATTAGATAAGAAATGACCCCAAAAAGACTGAATAAAAACATGGAAATTTCACAGTGAGACTTGGTTCAACTGAACTGTATTAGGATAAATAATACAGAGATACATATATTTTTTCCATTAAAAACCTAGATAATGAAAAGGCAGAAAATTCATAATGATTACAAATTAGTAAGAGTTATTATTTCCTATACAATAAAATTCAAATATGTAAACATGTTTATTAAATTATAAAATGGTTGGGATGAGCGGAATATGACAGAGATTTCCATCATGAATATCAGGGCTACCCAGCTACCAAGAGATTAAGAAGTACTTGGTGCTTTTGTAGCAGACATCCTGAAATAATGCTGGCAAGTATCATCAGCTTTGAACCCTCTTACTTTTATGGATAAAAGAAAGACACTGAGTATTGCTTAGCTTTTCAGTGAATTTTCTGTAATAGATATTAGACATAGTGTACACAAAATGACATCAATTGTAAACTTACATCTCTCAGGAGCTTGGTCAATGTGCTCTGGACAAAGAAGGAAGAAGTGGCTGAAGTCCTGAAAGGTGCCAGCTCCCGCAGCACAGGGGTAATGGTACATCTGGGTACACTTCTCTTCACAGCATTTGATAGTGGCTCCAAGGTGCTTACAAAATGCACATCTCTAGAAGGGGATAAAGAAAAGGAATCTCCTTACAAAGGCTTGAGAAGGAATGTTCAAATGTAGGGGCTAGAAGGTTTAAAGACTATTTGCACATACTGGTAAAAACGAATAGAACCTGCAAATAAAGGACCAGTTAAAAATACAAAAATAGGGCTGGGAAGGTGGCTCAGTGGTAGAGCGCTTGCCTTGCATGCCTGAGGCCCTGGGTTCGATTCCTCAGTAGCACATAAAGAAAAAAAAATACAAAAATATCTAAGAGACTATAAATAAGTTCACTGCTTGGTATGGTACCAATTTGAATTAAAGTTAATTTTAATTTTTTTCTACTTATCTTGTCAGCAACATACAACTAAAGATTTTCTTTTAAATATATGGTAATAAGAGTTTATAGGGCAGGTTTGTTTTTTTTCATACATTAAAAACAATCATCTTTAAGAAATTGTACAAGAGAGTTGCCATTTAACAAAGCAATTTATAAATCCAGTGGATCTTGACCCATGTCAGCCTTCACCTCTTCCCCTCCCGTCACTTCTCTTCAATTTTGAATTCTTGACTGTGCTCTCCCCTCTTCCTCTTCATTTGTCTATTCCATTCCCCCAGCCCCAATCCCACCCCTTTCAAGTACTCATGTCCAAGTGTTCATTTTGTTGAGCTTTGACTATGTCTTTCTAAGGAATTAAATTATTTGAGTTCTCCCTTGATTCTACCATATTTTGGTTACTGTATTTGTATACACTTGAATATCACCCAATGTATTTACTTATTAGTTTATATCTAAACTGAGCCAAGAAGATATAAACCAATTAAAATAGACCCATTACAAGGAAAGAAACGAAATGGCAATAAATGACCTCCCATCCAAGAAAAGCCTAGGACCTGATGGTTTACAGCCAAATCTATAAGCCCTTCAAAAAAAAAAAAAAAAAGAACTAACAACATTTCTTAAACTCTTCAATGAAACAGAAAAGGAGGGATCACTGCCAAACTCATTCTACGAAGCCAGCATTACACTCATCTCAAAATCAGATACAGACCCATCAAAAAAAAGAGAACTATATACCTATCCCTTTGATAAACATAGATATAAAACTTCTCAATAAAATTCAACAACTTAGCCTCCCCCCCAAAAAAAAATCATAAACTATGATCAAATGGGATTCATCCCAGGGATGCAATGCTGGTTTACCATATGGAAATTGATAAATGTAATAGAACACATCAACGGAAGGACAGGAATCATATAACCAACTCAAAAGATACAGAAAATGCTTCTGACAGGATACATTAAAAAAGCTCTAGAGAATCTAGGAATACATGGAACATTTCTCGACATAATAAAGGCTGTTTATGACAAACCGATAGCCCACATTATACTTATTGATAAAAAGCTAAAACCATTTCCTCTAAAATCCAAAACAAAACACAGATGTCCACACTCTCCATTCCTCTTCAACATAGAACTAGAATTTTTTTTTTTTTTTTTTTGTCGATCGTGGGGCTTGAACTCTGGGCCTGGGCGCTGTCCCTCAGCTCTTCAGCTCAAGGCGAGCGCTCTACCACTTGAGCTACAGTGCCACTTCTGGTTTTCTGGTGGTTTATTAGAGATAGGAGTCTCACGGTCTCTCCTGCCGGGCTGGCTTTGAACCGCGATCCTCAGATCTCAGCCTCCTGAGTAGCTAGGATTACAGGCGTGAGTCACCAGCGCCAGGCAGGACTAGAATTCTTAGCAAGAACAATAAGGCAGGAGCAAGACATAAAAGGGATTCAAATAGGGAAGGAAGAAGTAAAACTACCCCATTTTGTAGATGGCATTATCTTGTACTTAAAGGACCTTCCAGACTCCTCCCTGAAGCTACCAGAGCTGATTGAAAACTTTGATAAAGTAGCAAGGTGTAAAATCAACCCACAACAATTAGTAGCTTTCCTGTATGCCAACAATAAGCAAATTGAGACTGAAAATCAGAAAAGCAACACCATTTGCAAGAGTCTCAAAAGAGGAAAAAAAATGCCTAGTCACTAACCAAGGATGTAAAAGGACAAGTGTCTAATTAAGAGAATTTAACTCTTTGTTAAAATCCTCAAACAGATCATTTGAATGTATTACCTTCAAGGTCATTAAATAGATGAATACCTACTATATGGTCAGTGGCACATTTAAAAATCTACACACTTCACTGCAGCAATGAGTCTCAATTTTCTTCACAAAAGCTAAAAATGTGAAAGAAAATTAAGTTGTCTGAGTATCTATTTATCTCCCCTTTCTCTTTTAGCCTATCTCTACTCTCTGGGAAAGAGAGAGGGAGGGATATAAAGCATTTGTGCCATTACACAGTAACTAACTTTTTTATTCATCTTAGTTCAAATCCTTGAGTCAGGTCCCCAAACTGTACTGTCTTTGTTTCATAGCATCAGAATGTTGCTTGCCTCTGAAAGGCCCAACGAACAGGTGCTCATATTTACACATAAAATACCATCATTACTTTTGGTGATGTCGTTCATAAATAGCCTAGCTGAAACAACTGCAGCCTCATTTAACAGCAACAGGTGACTACAGCTATCACTGAACAGTTCCGTATGATAACACACTCACTCCACATCCTGCGAAGCAGTCAGAGAATGTAACCAACGTCTTGTTTTGGGTTTTGGTGGGTTTTTATGGTGGTTCAAGGCCTTGAACTCAGGGGCTCTGCCAATAGCTTTATTTTTTGGGGGGAGGGGGTCGGGTTTTGGGGCCTGAACTCTGGGCCTAGGCGCTGTCCCTCAGCTCTTCAGCTCAAGGCTAGCGCTCTACCACTTGAGCCACAGCGCCACTTCTGGCTTTTTCTGCTTACATGGTGCTGAGGAATCGAACCTAGGGCCTCATGCATGCAAGGCAAGCGCTCTACCACTGAGCCACCTTTCCAGCAATTTTTTACATTTCTTTTTTTTGTCAGTTGTGGGGCCTGAACTCTGGGCCTGGGCGCTGTTCCTCAGCTCTTCAGCTCAAGGCTAGCACTCTACCACTTGAGCCACAGCACCACTGCCAGCTTTTTTCTTATGTGGTGCTGAGGAAATCGAACCCAGGGCCTCAGGCATGCAAGGCAAGCACTTTAACACTGAGCCACCTTCCCAGCCCCTGCCAATAGCTTTTTAATTAGGATTTTTCCATCACTTTCTGTGTAAATATACATAGGGAGTCACATGCTATATCAATTTCTTCTTCATTTTCATCAATCCACTGCACTTAATAGTATAAGAAAACTTATAAACTTTTAGTCTGTATTCAATACATTGAATTTAATCAACAACAGATCACAGCAATTTCTATGAAGCTCACAAATACTAGTTATATTTGTGATATTTTAATTTCATATGCTGCTTCTAAGACACGATATACATTTTAGTTCATTTCTGTACTTAAAAGCATTACTGCATTAAAATGAATAATCTCATTTCTCTTCATTGATAAAGTTGCGTAAGAGTCAGTCAAATTCAGACATTGGTAACTTGTACCTGTAATCCTAGTTATTCAGGAGGTGGAGATCTGAAAATTGAGGTTCAAACCAACCCAAGAGTAAAGTCCAAGAGGTTCTTATCTCCAACTAACTAGCAAAAAGGCAGGACAGGAGGTGTGGCTCAAGTGGTAGAGCTTCAGCTTTGAGCAA
The DNA here is from genome assembly GCF_000151885.1 of Dipodomys ordii. NCBI lineage: Eukaryota > Metazoa > Chordata > Mammalia > Rodentia > Heteromyidae > Dipodomys > Dipodomys ordii. Next base: position 2,992,893 of record NW_012267317.1, on the reverse strand, counting down.
AATGTCAAGCAAAAGGCAAGTGAGAGCTGGGCACCACACTCATATCTATAAACCTAGTTGCTCAGAAAAATAAGATCTGGGATGGCAGGGGAAAAACAAATGAGGAGTAACAATACTTGATAGGAAATGTAGTTATTACCTTACTCACTTAACTGTAACCCCTCTGTACAGTATCTTTACAATAAGAAAATATATACTTAAAAAAAAAATCAGATCTGAGGATCACAGTTCAAAGCCAGTCATGGAAAGAAAGTCCATGAGACTCTATCTCCAAAGCTACCAAAAAGCTAGAAATACTAGAAAACTGAAATATGGGTTTTGTTATTTTTGTTTTGAATTTATTGTTGTTGCCTTTTGGGAGGGGGTGCAGATGGAGGGTACAGGAATGGAAGGAGAAAGGGTGAACAAAGACAGCCATGGAATTCAATATACACTATGTAAAAAACTTGTGAGCAGGGATGGCAGGGTGAAACGGGAAAAGTGAAGAAAGGGCTGACATTGTCCGAAAAGAATTGTTCTCATTACCTAACTTATGAAATTATAACTCCTCCATACAATTCCCTTACAATAATGATTTGTTTTTTTTTAAGAGAGAAGAAACATATTTTTATTTTAAAATGAGACATTGAATCACAATGAATGGAATCAAAACTACAGGAATCAGTCAAAGCAGATTAAAATTGTACCAAATAAATAAGCAATATAAATATACAGATACTGTGTTAAATATGCTGATAATAACTTAAAATGTGATACTGACTGTGGAATGTCTCAAATCATGAACCCTGCAAGCCACCCCTGGCCATCATACCTGGCTTGTTCTTTGCGCTAGACACTCCCTAAATTCTTTGACTGAACTTGTCTAGAATTAAGAATTTCCTGTCTCTAAATACCTATCTTAAATTCTCTTTGGAAGAGCAGATAACATTATTCAGAAAGAGACTGACACAGCTAATGTTCAGCAATTGGCTAACTGCCTAAATCTTAGTTTGTGATATTTTTTACATTTAAAAGTGAATCAAGTGTTTAAGTTAAATGAATCTTTCCATCTAACATGTAACACTACCTATTAATATAGATTTTCTGACATACAAAATTAATAAAAAGTGAATGATGGTTTTTCCACAGTAGCTTTATTTGCCTCATCTGCAGGGTGGGCAGTATTGTCTAAATAGATGTGGAGTTCAGTGATGCTCTTCCTGTGGCCAGTCCTAGATCATCTTGACCTCTGAGGATCTCTTTGTACATCGGTACTGATGGAGTGCATGTCTTTTGTCTCTGCCTCCCAGATTTTCATAGTCTATCATCCGAGCTGGTGGCGTAGAGGTTGTATTGCCCAAGGTGGTGAGAAAATAAGAAGTCAGAGTTCCTTTCTGTATGTCCCAACAACTCTATGACTTACAGAAAATGCAGTAGCTGCTGGGCTGTAAAAGTGGGCAGCTTCCCCAATCTCAGGAAGTCTTGGGTGGCAGAGAGCAGCGCCATGTGGGTGGTAAGTGCTCCAGTCCAGGCACTTTGCGCTACTGAGACTTTCCCCGGTGTCCACAACCGCGAGTCCCAAGCGCAGCAGCCTCAACTTTCCCATGATTTGGTTTTTTAAAAGACAGAAGAGGAGCCATGGCTCAAGTGGTAGAGAATCATCCTCAAGTGAAAAGGCTCAGGGACAGTGCCAAGGCCCTGAGTTCAAGCCCTATTACCGGCAGCACGCATGCGCACGCACACACATACACACACCTAAAGCGAGAACCTGGGGTTCTGGGTTTAAGCCCTAGTACTCACAAAAAAATAAATAGCCAATAAAAACTAACATATACTGCCTGAGATTTACCATGTAGTAAACCTACCATACCACTGATTTAGGAAAATGTTATTAATTAGATTTAAGTGTTTAAGTCCCTATCAAAAGATCAAGTGGGGCTGGGAATGTGGCTTAGTGGTAGAGTGCTTGCTAGCATTCATGAAGCCTGGGTTCGAGTCCTCAGTACTACATAAACAGAAAAAGCTGGAAGTGGCACTGTGGCTCAAGTGGTAGAGTGCCAGCATTGAACAAAAGAAGCCCAGGGATAGTGCTCAGGCCCTGAGTTCGAGCCCCAGGACTGGCAAGGCGGGGAAAAAAAAAAGATCAACTGTTTGCTTTGGAAACTGAGACAAAGTGATTGAAATAAGAGGCAATCTATTAAGCAATTTTCTGTATGAATTGGCCTGAAGTAATGAATATCTTGATGACTATGTTATGATTACACTGTACAATACAATGAACCAGTTTAATATTCTGGTTTGTACACTACTAAATACATGTGTCTGAAACACTGCTTTAAAAGATAATGTGGAAGCTGGGTTCTTTCTAGTGGCTTATGCGTGTAATCCAAGCTACTCAGAAGGCTCAAATCTAAGGATCATGGTTTGAAGCTAGCCTTGGCAGAAATGTCCATAAACTTATCTCCAATTAAGCTCCAAAAAAGTGGTAAGTAGAGCTATGGCTCCAGTGGTAGAGCACTAGCCTTGAGCAAAACAGTGCCCAGGCCCTGAGTTCCAGCCTCAGGATCAGCACACACAAAAAAAGGTAACATGGAATAACACTATAAAATCACAGTGGAGACACTAATAATGGAATTTTTTTTCTCCTGTCAATATTTTTCTTTTCTGGCCTATCCTAGTCATTGTTAGCACAGTATTCTTTCTACAGAAATCTTTGAGATATTCTATCAAAATTCCCCAAATTACAATTTATGCTAGATAGTATTTAAAAACAAGTTTGCTTACCAGCAATCTCTTTTACCCTGATCTACATATAAGAAATATGATGAGGGGCTGGGAAGGTGGCTCAGTGGTAGAGCGCTTGCCTTGCAATGCATGAGGCCCTGGGTTCAATTCCCCAGCACCACATAAGCAAAAAGAAAAAAGCCGGAAGTGGCGCTGTGGCTCAAGTGGTAGAGTGCTAGCCTTGAGCTGAAGAGCTGAGGGACA
>NW_012267317.1:2981520-2988256 GCF_000151885.1 Dipodomys ordii | reverse complement strand
AGCTCTTCAGCTCAAGGCGAGCGCTCTACCACTTGAGCTACAGCGCCACTTCCGGTTTTCTAGTAGTTTATTGGAGATAGGAGTCTCACAGTCTTTCCTGCCCGGGCTGGCTTTGAACCTCGATCCTCAGATCTCAGCCTCCTGAGTAGCTAGGATTACAGGCGTGAGCCACCAGCGCCCGGCAAACAGCCACTATTTTGAGTAGATATGTTTATTTCTCACTGTATAAGTGAGGCACGAAGCGATTAAATTCCTTACCCGGCTCTTGAAAGGCAAGGCAAATTCCATTAATGAACAAAAAGAACATACAGAATCACTTTTACTTAGACAAGTGATTTTCACTCATCTGTAAGAAAATCAGACAGCTGGTTTGGAGTTAGAAATCACAGAATAAAACTAAATTCTCCTAATGTCTGCTACAAAAAGATATGTACTGGGAAGTCATGAAGCACAGTACTCCAAAGTGGGGATGGGAACAGTCAAATGGTCCTAGTGCTTCTACATCAGAATTCTATACATCAGTGAGAGTAAGTAAACAACTGTAAACAATCTGAATGTCACAAGTAGAATTACGCATGAAAATAAAAGAGAAAGAAGCCAGGCGCCAGTGGCTCACACCTGTCATCCTAGCTACTCAGGAGGCTGAGATTTGAGGATGGCAGTTCAAAGCGAGCCTGGGCAGGAAAGTCCATGAGACTTTTTTTTGAGGGGTGGGGATGGGGGGGTCCGGGCATGGGCCTGAACTCTGGGCCTGGGCGCTGTCCCTCAGCTCTTCAGCTCAAGGCTAGCGTTCTACCACCTGAGCCACAGCGCCACTTCTGGCTTTTTTTTCTGCTTATGTGGTGCTGAGGAATCGAACCCAGGGCCTCGTGCATGCAAGGCAAGCGCTCTACTACTGAGCCACCTTCTCAGCCCCCCATGAGACTCTTATCTCCAATAAACCACTCAGAAAACCAGAAGTGGTGCTGTGGCTCAAGTGGCAGAGCTCTCGCCTTGAGCTGAAGAGCTGAGGGGCAGTGCCCAGGCCCAAAGTTTAAGCCCCACAAATGACCCCCCCCAAAAAAAAGGAAAGAAAAGAAAGAATATTTACAGTTATCCAATAATACAAAATTCAAAACTCCCCAGTAGGGATTTAGGGATGGTCCCTAAAGAGATGTGAACAGAACTTGCAGATGGTAGGCTTGTTTGTTCCCAGATCTTATTTCAGTCAATAGGTACTAATCTACAGAATCTACAGTGAATCTGAGAGACAGCCCATAGTGGAAGATATGTCCCCTTTTCTTTCTCACTTGAACCTGTGTATTGACACTAGCAGCTGTTTGACATCTCCCTAGTGATGGGTTAAGGTTCCTTTTTCTTCACAAGTAACTTGCAGCATACTTGGAAAATATTAACTCGGGGACTGAGAAGGTAGCTCAGTGGTAGAGTGCTTGCCTGCATGCATGAGGCCCTGGGTTCAATTCCTCAGCACCACATAAGCAAAAAACAAAAACAAAAACCGGAAGTGATGCTATATGGCTCACGTGGTAGCGCGCTAATCTTGAGGTGAAGAGCTGAGGGTCAGCGCCCAGGCCCAGAGTTCAGACCCCACGACCGGACCCAAAAAAAAAAGAAAGAAAGAAAGAAAGAAAATATTAACTGGGAGAACCACACAGGTAACAGCACTGTAATTATAATTCCAAGATACTATCCTTAGCCAGAAGGAAAGGGAGAAAGGGAGGAAAGAGAGAAAACAGATATCCAAATTTTCCATCTTTTTGAAATGCAATATGAAGACACCTATTGTTGTATGCTTCATAATATATAAAACAATAAGATCTATTACTTATATATTAGAACCTATCTATCTATCTATCTATCTATCTATCTATCTATCTATCTATCTATCTATCTATCTATCTGTCTACTTATTTGTCAGTTGTGGGGCTTAACCTCTGGACCAAGGCATTGTACCTGAGTTCTTTTTGTTCAAGGCTAGTACTCTACCACTTTGAGACATAGTGCCACTTTTGGTTTTCTGGTGACTAACTGGACATAAGTCTCATAGACTACCTACCTGGGCTGGTTTTAAACCGTTGACATCCTGAGATGTCCGCCTACTGAGTAGCTAGAATTCTAGGTATGAGCCACCAGCACCCAGCACATATTAGAATTTTAAAAATGTAAACATTAATTGCAATGTAAATTCAACATGACTTTAGTTACAAAATTAATAAGAAAATATTGCATATTATAAAAACTTAAAGCCTTCAAAAAAGGATGGAACTTAAAAAGCTTCAAATGAGCACAAGAAAACATAGATATAACACGTTAAAGTTAATTGAAAGGATTGAAAGCATGTCCTTTGAAAACATAGTAGCAGACATATTTGCATACTCTAGTTCAAAATGTTGGTATGCTTTTAAAACAATTTTAAAGAAGAAGCACTTTCATCTTCTTAACAATTTCAATACCAGTACAAAAACAGGGTATAGACAGAATAGGTTTTTTATCCAAGTAGAAATTATATATGTGAGAGTCTAATACACTGATCTGATCATCATATGGGTTCAAATCGAGTAAACCAGATTCAAGTGGAATAAAACCACTTAAAGAGAAGTTGGGCCACCAAACTCTTTTCCAACCATGGAAGGAGAAGTGACAGACTAACAAACACAACTTACCAAATGAGAACTACTAACAAAATCATTATCAGTAAAAATATTAATGTCTCATATTAAGATGATTCTAACAGCTGGGTTACACCAAATAACTCAAGTAACTTTCACAGCAATAATGGACTCAAATGATGAGAGAAAGCAGTAAAAACTTTAAGTTTCATTGTTGATCTATTGGCCATAAAATATTTAACACTAATATAATTATTCTAGAATACTTTTCAGTTGATGAAAAGACAATTTTCATTTCTCTGGTTTTTAGTATAAAGACATGTAAATACTGTATAACTGGAACAATATAGAAGAGTTGCCTTTCTATATTCAATTTTTTTACACCAAGGAGCTAATTCAAAAGAGCAATAATTAGTCTCATAGAATGTGCCAAAAGAACTTAATTCCATAAGAAAGACAATAAAACCCTTTCCCTTTCCCATACTGTGCCTGATTTCACTATAAAATTGATGAAGCTTTTTTATAAATCACAAAGAACAAGATAAAACAAAAGATGGAGAAAGTACCCAAAACTTTAACAAATAACAAACCATCAGAATAAAAACCAGTTCAATAGAGCGCAGCTTAGAAAATGAAAAGAAGCTGGACATGGGTGGCTCATGCCTGTAATTCTAGCTACTCAAGAGGCTGAGATCTGAGGACTGCAGTTCAAAGCCAGCCTAGGTAGGTCCCTGAGACTCTTATCTCCAATTAACCATCAGAAAACCAGAAGTGATGCTTGGGTTTAAAGTGATAGAGCACTAGCCTTGAGCAAAAGAGCTCAAAGATAGCGCCCAGGCCCAGAATTCAAGCCCCACAATCCACCAAAGAAAAAAGAAAGAAGAAGAGAGAGGAAGGGAAGGAAGGAAATGAGCAACAGCAAAAAACAAAAATCTTATCAAATAAAATGACAAATCAGGTGGAAGGAGAGAGAAAAATATTCAGACATATCACTGAAGTTATACAAATGGAAAGTAAATACCTAATAAGAGGCTCAATTTCATTAGCCATCAGGAAATGGAAAGATCACACCCACAACCCAGTAGAGTAGATCGGGGTAGCACAGGTTCCGTGGATACCACTGATGAGGAAACCTTGAATGCTCAGGATGCTCCAGCCAGTACTGCCTGCATATGTTCATGTCACCTTCCAACAAGTCTAAAGTTTCCACTTCATCACTTAAATTGGCTTTGCTCTTGCTTTTTGGGTAACATTAGCTTTTGGGGAGGCTTTTATTAAGGGCAGAGAAAGCAAATCGCACAACTTATGAATACAATTGATGGCAGAATGGAGAGACTGCTTCTTCTGTGAGTGCAATGCACTCACAGAAAATTCATTTTTTTGTTTGTTTTTTACCACATTTGGTCAAACCACATGTAATAAATCTAGAAATAAGGTGGACTTTCTGCATCTCTAAACACAAGGCAGATGGCTAAAAATTAGAAACACTGACAATATTCAGTTCTGGCTACAATGTATAGCAAAAGGAAGTCTCAAATCTTGCTGGAGATGGACAAGCAAGCAGACCCATTTTAAGAAACTGTGAAACTATTTTTCAAAGCAGGTATTCCCAAAAAAACAGCGATTGATTGAAGTCCTAGATATTTACCCGGCAACATGAAAAACTAACAATACAAAGAACATTGTATAAGTGTTCATACGATCCTTATAACTAGCCCCGAACTGGAGTCTGTCAGTTGGTGAATGAATCTCAAAAACCACTGTATTAAGTCTAAGCAAGACGGAAAAGGTGAGACTTGTGGGAAGCGCTGGGCTGCCCGCTTGCCCCGTTTCTGAGAGACCGCTCCCGCGTCCTGCACCCTCCCCAAGGTGGTGCCATGGCCGTGACGTGATGGAGAGAGGCCTCACTACGACAGCCTCAAAACTGTGAGCTGAGTAAGTCTCTGAGAGTTACATCTATACACACCATCTATATTTGGTAAAACAATATTTTATGCAAGGTATACCAAAGAAAAACCCTTAAGCAGAAGTGAACTTATTTGTTAACTGGGTAATAAAAGGTTATTTTAGCAATCACAAAATAACTTCCCTGAAAAGAAGCTCTCTAAGACTGGCTCTACACCCGCAATCCCAGTAATCAGAAGACTGAGGCAAGCAGATGGAGAGTTTGAGGACACACAGCCAGAGACTATCTCAAAACAAAACAGAACCCACAAAAATAACCAAGTATGGAAAAAATGCAAAATCTATTTGAAGTAACATGTAATAAACCCCAGAAGAGCCTAGAATGAGAGGACATTTAACCTTAACAAGACCTGTGACACTGGCTAGGATCTACCTTTCAATAATTTTGCTGAGCACAGTTCCACTGTGCACTAATGTACCGGGACCACGCCTCAGACAGCGCCAGCCTTGCAGTGGATCACAAGGGCTCGTGCCCGTAGGCCTGGTAAGGCAGGAACTGGAAGGGTCAGGGCCAACCAAGGCAAAAAGGTTGGGCTCACCACAGTAAGTAAACTGCATATGGTACGCCTGTCATTGCGGCATGGACCACAGTACAGGGCCAGGCGAAGAAGTAAGAACCTATCTAAATAATAACTAAAGTAAAAATGGGTCAGAGGTATGGCTCAAGTAGTAGAATGGCTACATAGTGTTTTAAATGCTAGAAACACCAAAAATAGTAACGAAATAAAACTTTCCAGCCTACTGGTATAAGAAGACAAAAAATTCAAGTATACAGCTGGGTATAGTAGTATGTGTCCATAATCCTAATATACTTGAGAAGCCAAGAAAGGAGGATTTCGTGTTCCAGGCTAGTCCTAGTTACAAAGCAACACTCTATCTCAAAAATAAAAATATGAACAAAACTAAACACTACAGAAACTGAAGGGAATGTAAATGAGAAACCACAGAAGAAGCCCTGAAATTTAAAAGAAGTCTCAAATGACTGTTGCAACCCTAAAAGATACATTCACACCCAGACACTTAAGAGAAAGGAACAACCAAACTGCAGAAGGAACTGAGTGAAGATTTCCCATCTGCCAAAGAAACTAGAATTATAGTTCATAATAATAATCCAGCCACAATAAACCTCTTAGGGAAGACTTAACTAAGAATAGCAGAATCTATGTATGTGCACCCATCTACAAAGTTCAAGTTCTAGACATGTGAATGAAAACAACTGTAGGAAAATGAAACACAAAACGGACAGAAAAGAATCAACAGCACAGCTTTTATAGCAGCTAGAGAGAGTGTGCACACACGGAAGAAGCAACCAGAGCAGAAGTACAGAAAAGACAGGAAAATTATAAAATAAAGCCTAGTAGAAATTTTACAATTAAGAAGTACAGTAGTACAAATGAAATTTTAAGTGGGTGGGCTTTTAATAAACTAGACATGACAAGAAAAAAATAAGTCATTCCTCTTAAAAATAAAAGTGCATCTGTCCTGATGAACTAAATTACTGACAAATGTAAGGATGAACAGAGCCTCAGTAATCTAAGGGACAAAATGAAACATACCGGAATGCATGCCATAGTTACAGAAGAGGGAGAGAGTGATAATAAAAGGTCAAACTTTTCAGAAATTTGGTGAAGAAATATCAACTTACACTTTCAAGAAGTTCAGCAAACCCCAAGCAGGATGAATACAAAGAAACTACATCTAGCCACATATCTGCTGAAAACCACGATAAAGAGAATATCCTGAAAACAGCTAGAGAACATCAAATCATATAGACAGGAGTAATGACACGATTAATGTCTAACTTCTCATCAACATGAACCAACACAACATCCCTTGCCGAAAGAAAAAAAAAGCAAGAACTCAAAGACTGAGGCAGGAGAGTTGGCTTAAGAGGCTGAGCACCTGTTTAGCAAGTATCAAGTCCTAAGTACAATCTCAGTACTTGGAGGGGAGAAGAAAATCAACTCTACATTCAGGAGAGAAAATTAAAAATGCAGACCTCAAGACTAAACAGAAGAAATGATATTTTCTCTCTTCTCTCCATTATCTTCAGGGCTGGGAAGGTGACTCAGTGGTAGAGCGCTTGCCTTGCATGCCTGAGGCCCTGGGTTCAATTCCTCAGCATCACATAAGCAAAAAGAAAAAAGCCAGAAGTGGCACTG
>NW_012267317.1:2969924-2979121 GCF_000151885.1 Dipodomys ordii | reverse complement strand
ACACACACACACACACACACACACACACACACACACACACACACACACACACACGGTACTAGGCAGAGCTGAAGAAATGACTGAAGCGACAGAGAGCTTGCCTACCAAGTTCAAGGCCTTGAGTTCAAACCCCAGTACTGCCAAAATAAACAAATAATTAATTAGCTGAATAAATATCTATGCTCAGTGATATCATGCACTTCTCCCAACTGGCACATTTTAACATACAATTCTAAATACAGTGAAAATACTCTTTGGAAATACAAGGGACATTGGTGTCTCACGCCTACAATCCTAGCCACTCATGAGGCTGAGATCTGAGAATCACAATTCAAAGCCAGCCTGGGCAGAAAAGACTGGGAGACATCGCCAATGAACTACCAAAAAAGCCAGAAGTGGCACTGTGGACTCAAGTGGTAGAGCGTTACCCTTGAGCAAAAGCTCTCAGGACCAGGGCCCAGGCCCTGAGTCCAAGGATTAGGAGGGAAAAAAAGCGGGGTGAGAAGGAAAAAAAGGGGGTGGGGAAAAGAATCAATAAATTACCAATCAAAAGAAAAATAAAAATTTGTCATGAGGCAAACTGTATTAAAAGAATGATTCTAGTTTATTGACCAGGAATAAATACCATGAAAAGGGCATCGTAACATCAACAAAGAAAGAAGACAGAAATGAGTAAAATTATGAGAGGTAAAAAAGATTTGCTTTTCTTATGGAAGTTTCCAAATTATGTTTAGCTATGAAAGCAAAATTAGTACACTGCCTAATATCCAGAAAAATTAAGGCAACACTAAATAAAGAAGGACACAAAGGCACATAAATGAAAGGAGGAATCTATATTTCACAAGAATCATTATGGTATAATTGTACATGCAAATACTATAGGTAATGCAGCTGTTAAATAAAACTGAGTTGAAGAGTACATTAAAAAAAAATACAGTATAAAGGATAGCACTTCCACAATACAGAATAAGAACACAACTTAGCAAATTCATTCCTCAGCAAAGCACACTTCACATATACACTGTCTGAAATATCTGACACCTGCAGTGTTTCAGATTAAGGATTTTTGGAGTATGTACAGTATTTCAGTATTTACAATATTACATTATTCAGATTCAGATTTTGGAGCATTTACATATGTACAGATATTTTGCCAACAGGACCCAAATCTAAATATAAAGGGTTGTTTCATATAAACTATATGCATATAATTTGGTAATTTAGTTGACATTCAAAGTTCAAGTTGAAACATTTCAGACTTCTAGGTTGGGGATGTTCTATGCAGGTATGTGTATATTTATCAAATAGAGAAGCAATTGTTCAGGAAAATGAACCATCACCATAAGAGCAGGAAGAGTGTGCTGATTTAGCCACAGACTTTTCCTTACTATCCTTCCCACTAATATTAGCATGGTTCAGTCGGGTGTTGGTGGCTCATACCTGTAAGCCTAGCTACTCGGGAGGCTGAGATCAGGATCATGGTTCAAAAGCCAGCTTAGGCAGGAAGTCCATGGAACTCTTATCTCCCTAAAAGCTCAAGTGGCAGTAGAGTCCTATACTTGGACAGTGCCCAAACCCTGAGTTCAAACCCCAGGAATGCACCAAACCAAACCAAACCAAAAATCACCCTGAGTTTACATTGATTCCTCTGGTTCTATCTGACAACACAAAGTTTGTTTGAGACTCTGTTCATTACCTTACTGTGTTCCTTCACTGTCAAGTGGTCAACAAAAGATAATGTTCTCATCTGGTGTCACAATCTTTATCGGGTCATGTTCTTTATAATGCATAATTTCGTTATATGCTGAAAACCGGGTAACAAACACATTTAAATGTAATATCAAATTTCTAAAAGCAAATACTCTGACTTGATTTTTTTTGAAGGCAAAAAGAGAAGAGCAAGGTGCCTTCTTCTAGATAGACCAATCCAGTGCCAAGCTTGAGATTCTCTTATCTCCAACTTGCTATAGCACCAACTTTATTTGACTACTCTTTGTATTATTTTTAATTAGCATAACATACATTTGTTGCTTGGGGTAGGGGAGTTTGTTGTGACATTTTCACACACACATAACCAATGTATTCCAATTAACTTCACTGTCTCTCTTCACTTTTCCTATCCCATTCTCCATCTTAAAACAATTTCAACAACAACAAAGACACATGCAGCACCTCCATGCTCATTGCTGCACTGTCCACAATAGCCAAGATAAAGAAATGACCCAGATGACCCACCACAGATGAATGGATCCAAAAACTGTGGTACCTATATACAATGGAATTTTACACAGCCATTAGAAAGGGTAAAATAATGGCATTCACAGGGAAATAGATGAAACCAGAACAAATCATATTGAGCAGATATGTCAAGATCAAAGAGACAAATGGCACATGGTCTCCCTAATATGCAGATGTTATATTCAAAACACAACGAGATAGTAAACAGGACTCAAGATACCCATACACAATAAAACCAAAAGAGGTCAGTCTTGGAAGACTAACACCAAAATGTAATTCCCAAGCACCTCCTCATATGTGCATAAAATAATATACAGACTGAAAAGAATCCCAAAGACAAAGAAACAAAGGACCTCTTCTTAATTTGTCATATCATTTTTTAGATGACTCTATTCTTTACCTCATGCATGGTAGATACATGTGCACATCCGAGGGAAGCTGGGAGGAGGGCACAGAACCAGTGGAAAATGGTGAAAAATACAGCAGAGGGGTCCATCAGCTGCCCTGGACATCCATGAGAACGAACTAAGCAACTCAAAGGTGGTGACAGGAGGGAGGGAATGAGAGTGGAAGAGGGAACAGTTGATAGTAAGCAAAAGGAAAGAAATGCACACATCACCCGACTTGGAAGAAACAGTTTTATTATTAAAGTTCTCAGAGTTCATCAGCTTTATAGATTAAGATAATGATGAATATCATTATGAAGGTTAAAATGTGTTTGTGACTTCAGCTAAGTATAACTAGGCCACAGTACTGCGAAATATACGTAATCACTTAATCTCAAAAAAAAAAACCCAATTTCAACAGATTTCCTTGTCCTACATGCAAACCAACTACGTTGGTCATATTCATTCCCATTTCCCCTCTTCATCCATGCCCCCTCTCTGGTTTCCTATCCCATCGGAGCCTGCTTTACTTTCTTATCATTCTTCATTCAGTGCTAATCACACCAAGGAGTTTCACCATAGTATCTGATACACGCATTCACTATGTTTTGCTCAAAATAATCTTTGCCACTGCTTTCTCTTTCCTGTCACCCCCAGCTCCTCTTGATAAACAGCTATCATTGAGGTTCATGCCATCTATAGTTGTATTATATTTCAACATCATTAACCATTCCACCTTACTTTTTTTGTGCTAATCCTGGGGCTTCAGCCAGGCCTGGGTGCTGCCCATGAGCTTTTTTACTCAAGGCTGGGACTCTATCACTGGAGCCATAGCTCTACTTCCTGCCTTTGGCTGGTTAATTGGAGATTAAAAGTTTCATGGACTTTTCCGCCAGGGTTAGCTTCAAAACACAAGCCTCAGATCTCCTGAGTACCTAGGATTACAGACAGGAGCCACTGATAAGTCTAGCTTCTTCATATGAGCGAAAACAATAGTTGGCTCTTTGAGCTTGGCTTCTCTCATTCAACATGATGTTTTCCTACCTCTACCTATTTTCCTGTAGATGAAATAATTCATTTTTTTGTGGATGTGTGATATCCCATGGTATACATAACCACATCTTCTTTATCTATTCATCTGTTGTCAGACTTGATTACACCACTTGGGTATGGTGAACAGTGCTATAATTAACACAGGTATGCAAGAGTCTTTCCAGTATACTGATTAACACTTTTTCAGATACATGCCCGATATTGGGATGGTGGGTAGTAGTAAGGAAGGTGTGTTTATTTTGTTGTTGGACATTCCATACTGACTTCCACAGTAGTTGTATGAAATTTCCTTTTTCCCTGGCATCCTCACCAGCATTTGTTATTGTTTCCTTGATGCTTGACATTCCAATTAGGTTGAGACTAGAGCTGAGTGTAGTTCTGACTTGCATTTCCTTTCTGGCTAAGGATACTGAACAGTTCTTCATCTATCTGCTAGCCATTTGTATTTCTCCTGAGAATTGTCTCATTCTCCTGCCCGTTTACTTATCCTTTTGATGTTCCAATTTTTGAGCTTTTTATATATTATGGATATTAATCTTTTATCTATTGAATAACTGTAAAGAATTTCACTCGTAGGTTTTTCTCTTGGTACTGGAAATTGTTTCTTTTCTTGTGCAGAAACTGCTAAGCTGATGTAGCTCCATTTGTCAATTTTAGAGCAAGTGAATCTTATTCAGAAATAACTGCCTATCCTTACTACTTCCAGGGATTTCCCTATATTTGCTGTAATAATTAAAAGTTTCAGGTCTCATCACTTTGAGTGTTTTGATTCATTTGGATTGAGTTTTGTACAGGAGAGAACTATGTTCCAGTGTCAGTCACCTGCAGGTGTCCATAGTGGCCCAGCACCATTTGTTGAAGGGGCTGCCTTTTTTACTTGTCTCTTAAGGTGACAGCTACTTAACTACATGGATAAGGTCATTCTGATACTCTGAGAAAAGCTAATGTAATAGTAATGAGGTAATTGCTTGAATCTAAGTTCTTCTCTTATCAATACTTTTGAAAACTTTACCTATATTGTTTCTGTGGTTAAAATATCCATGTTAAACTTCCTTTAAGAAGGCTGTCTCATGAGACTTGTCAAAAATGAAAGAAGTACTCATAAACTGACATGCTGAATTGAAACTCCTTTGTACAACTATCTTATGATAATTTAAAAAATAATTAAAAGAAAATTTGCAGGTAACTAAGCAGTATCACTTCACAGAGTTACCTACCTTTATAGACAGTGGTAATTATTTCATTATTCTGTAATCACATGAAGAAAGACATAAAAGCTCTGAAAAATGGCAGGCCATGCAATATCACTTTGGGATAATGCCAAAAAGATTAACTGATAAAGAAATATTATAATTTTTAGAATAGCAAGTATATTCGGGGGCTGGGAAGGTGGCTCAGTGGTAGATTGCTTGCCTTGCATGTATGAGGCCCTGGGTTCAATTCCTCAGCAACATAAACAGAAAAAGCCAAAGTGGCTCTGTGGCTTAAGTGGTAGAGTGGATAGCCTTGAGCTGAAGAGCTCAGGAACAGCACTCAGGCCTAGAGTTCAAGCCCCACAAAAAAAAAAAAAAAAAAAAGGATGTTTCTTTAAAAGTAACCACATGGCCTAGCTTGGTGGTTTTTGCCTCCTGCTATTCGGAATAACAGGAGGCAGAAACTGGGAGAACTGTAGTTTGAGACCAGAACATAGAAAAAAGTTATCAAGACCCACCTTCACAATTATGTTAGGCATGGTGATTCATGCTTGTAATTTCAGCTACTTGGAAAGACTGAAATCCAAAATGCTGGAAAGAACCTATCTGACACGAGAGACCCTATCCAAAAATAACCCCAGCACTGGCCAACAACAAAACAGTAATCACATGGCTATAAATACAGGTAATTCCATATCAAAAAATGTGTATTTCTGGGCAAAACATTGAAGATTTAAATTGAGTAGCTGAACATACTATGATGTTGTAGTTTGTACAAATTATTCTATAAATTACAAGTTTCATATTTTGAAGAGCTCAATACTATGGTAATCTTTTTTTGAAGGGGTGGTCATGGGGCCTGAACTCTGGGCCTGGGTGCTGTCCCTGAGCTCTTCAGCTCAAGGCTAGCACTCTACCACTTGAGCCACAGTGCCATTTCCGGCTTTTTCTGTGTATGTGGTGCTGAGGAATCGAACCCAGGACCTCATGCGTGCAAGGCAAGCACTCTACCACTGAGCCACCTTCTGAGTTCCTATAGTAATCATTTAGTGCATAATTTGTCCAAGGGACTATATATGTTGGATGCAGTCAGTGTTAGGAAAGTATAGTTTAAACGTGTCTTCTACTCACTTCTGTGCTCCCTGAGACAACAGCTTTGTCCACATTCACTAATGATGGTTCTTCCATTTGGCACACTCCTAGTGACCACTCCACACAACGGTGATGAGCCCAACAAGTGCCTGAAACAGGAAAAGAGCAAACACACAAAGGTCAAAATGGTAGCACAACCCATGGAGACATCAAACTTCAAAATCAAGTCTGTAAATGCACAATGCATTCTGTATCTGTGGTAGGATTAAATGAGCCTTTCTTGAGCTACAGTCCAGACTGACCTGGCATCCTCAATGCCAACCTGGAAACTAGGCAGGGGTGCAGAATCTCAGGACAGAACCGAGACCCGCTTAATCTAAATGCCTGTGGTGGGACCTAGTAACCTACACTTGACAGGCCTTGATTCTAATGTATATGAAAGTTTGAGAAATAATGCTAATGATTATTTCTTTAACAAAATTAATGTTTAGTCATTCTTATTCAAATATTACTGCTTTAATATCGTTATGTAAATGAAAAAACATTACTTAATACTTCGTTGATGACAAAGGGATATATGGAGAATTAATGGCGCATACATTTTGCATTCTGAGCAAAAGCACACATAAGTTATCATTAACAGCGCAGTCTTTAAATTTTCCACCACAGAGCATTTGAACCACTATCAATCACTCTGAAGTTCAACTGTAACATGAGACTGACTTAAATTCCCTACAACACCAAATCCTAAGTGTGAGTTACTCCACTGTTAAAATAAAAATAAAGACCAAACTAGGCCCAATGGCTCATGCCTGTAATCTTAGCTACTCAGGATGCTGAAATCTGAAGATTGTGGTTTGAAACTAACCCAGGAAGGAAAGGCAGTGAGACTCTTATTTCCAATTAGCCACAAAAAAAGTGTAGCTGTGGCTCAAGTGGTGGAGTGCCAGCCTTGAGCAAAAAAATTACGAGACAACACCCAAACCCTGAGTTGAAGCCTAGGATAAGCAGGCAGGTGTGTGCGCACATGCGCGCGCACATACACATACACACACACACACAAAAAAACACACACACAGTGAGGGACTGCTCATAGAGCAAAGTCCTGCTGTCCTTCTTTCCCACAGGAAACATACTATCCCTTTAAAATTTTCTCTTTCCTCAACCATCAAGCATCCATGGCAATATTACCTACATCAGAGTAAATATAAGTATTTACAAAGATCCAGTCTGGTATTAATACTGGGCAGGTCTTAAATAAACTAGATAAACATGACTCAAACTCAGTGCCTGGTACTTTCATGCACTGGCTAGCCCTCTACCAACTGAGCCATGCTTCCAACCCCACAGACAAATGTCTTTCTTTTTTTTTTTCTTTTGGTCGGTCATGGGGTCATGGGACTTGAACTCTTAGGCCTGGGCGCTATCCCTCAGCTCTTCAGCTCAAGGCAGGCGCTCTACCACTTGAGCCATAGTGCCACTTCTGGCTTTTTCTGTTTATGTAGTGCTGAGGAATCGAACCCAGGGCCTCATGCATGTGAGGCAAGCACTCTACCATTGAGCCACCTTCCCAGCCCCAGACTTTCTTTAACCTAGTCTGGTATACGTAATAGTGATCACTTTTGTATGATCCTACTTACTTCTGAATGCAAAATATTTACTATTGAATGACTTGACGATGTGTGAAATTTAAATGTTTCCCAAATCAAGAGACAACTATTACTGAAGAGAGCCCCCTACCTGTAGGATCAAATAAGGCTTGGACATCAATGGCATCTGGAAGGCCAACCAGACTGAGCTCATCCCATAATTTACCAGCCTGGTCATCTGAAGCTGTCTGGGTACTCACACTGACGTAAGACACTACATTCTGCTGAGGAGATCGTTCTCTGCAAACAAAGTGAAATAAGATAACAACTGTGAGACAGAAACAAGTAGAAAACATTTCATTTTAAAACAATTTAAGTACAATATACTGCCAAATCAATTTAATAGGTACATTGTCAAAACTTTTAGTCTGCATCTGTTATGATGATTCATAGTATAACATTAATTCGGTGTCATTATTTCATGTAAGCAATAACTAAGTGTCCCTAAATTTTTTTTCCCTTGTCTTAAAATTTACCTTAAAAACTGACTCATTCTAAAAAGGAACCATGTTTTAACACATAAAATGAGTACTTCCTTTGCCCTTACATAAATATTTCTAAAACAGAACTTGATCAGACAATTTTAAAGTACTTTATCCTAAAAGAGAACTGGAATAAGAGAAGTGGCAGTTAATTTATGTAAAGAAGGGTTACTGCCCAGTGAAAATGAAAACCAACTACCCACTGTGGAAAGAAGGCACAGAACAGGTGAGCTGTAACTTTCTTATCGTCTCTTTGCTGGCCAGAGGCATGACACTGCAAGCTGTGTTCATCAGACTGTACTCCCACAGATCAGAAACAGAAGTAAAACTACAACAGCTACCATTGGTACCGGGAGTCAAAATCATCCCATTATTTTAGTACATAACAGCATATAATGTTGAGTAAAGTATCTAGCATGTGGGAGATTCTAGTTTTGTAAGCTCTAACACTTTCTGTGTTACTTAAGGTCATTTGGTAAAAACAAAGATGACTATTATACAACATTAACTATGGGAAACCAGATGACTACCTCTAAAACTTAAAGCTTTTCCTAACACATAATATTTAAGTGATGATAACTCTGGATTAAATCACTACTGAGTATAGATCATAACTCACTGCACTTCGTATGCTGGATATTTATCATGATTCCTAATAAGAGAAAATCAGCACAATGACGAGGGTACTAAAACTTTTTTATACCTGGAACCACTGAAAGAAAAAAAGCATTAACATATTTCAATAAGTACATTTATGTATCAAATCATATTGAAAATAACCAGTTTTTGTTCAGCATCAGAAATGCACAGAAAGGTTAGATATGCTATGCTACCTTTAAATTCTGGTTTCTATAAATGGTCACAGGAAAATGAGAACAATATAAATACAATCTCCATTCTACAAATATACTGTTCATTGCTAATCACTATTATTTTATTGGGAGAAATAAAGACAGATAGTTCAGCCGGGTGCCAATGGCTCATGCCTGTAATCCTAGCTATTCAGGAAGTTGAGAACTGAAGACTGAGGTTCAAATCCAGCCTGGACAGGAAAGTCTGTGAGACTCTTATCTCCAATTAAATCACAGAAAAAGCTGGAAGTGG
>NW_012267317.1:2956504-2967004 GCF_000151885.1 Dipodomys ordii | reverse complement strand
ACATAAGCAAAAAGAAAAAAGCCGGAAGTGGCGCTGTGGCTCAAGTGGTAGAGCGCTAGCCTTGAGCTGAAGAGCTGAAGGACAGTGCCCAGGCCCAGAGTTCAGGCCCCATGACCGGACCAAAAAAAAAGAAAAAAAAATTATGTTCATTTTTATAATCTATTCTGTGATTATATCATAAGAAAAGTGAACTTGAATTAACAACTATACAGATGCAATTCTCCTTTTCAAGCATATTACATAACATTCCAGAAGGAGACAAAAACTGGGTAAAATATTAGTATTATTTATTGAGATGGGGAAGACAGGGAAGGAAGCAGGTGTGGGGCAGTGGTAGAAGCAGAATCTAGTTTAGGGTATGACTTCCACAAAGACATGTCAAGCTGACAGACGCAGGAGTCTGGAGTCTAGGGAAAAACCAGCACTGTACATGCAAATGCATGTGTGGCTCATGTGGTCACATGTAAGACATACAGCTGTCAGGCTGGACACACCTTCCCCCAGGGAAGGGGAGCACCAAAAAGTAGAAAAGGTAAAGAAAAGGTATTCAAGACTCTAACATTATAAAGAAATGTCTTCACAGAATCCAGCAAAAGACAGAAAGATGTACCAAAAGTGAGACAAAACAAAACAAAAAAGAAAAGAAAAACTTCAAGAAAATTCAAGTACCAAAAAAATCAATAATTTAAGTTTTGTACATTGCCTTAAAATAGGGCCTAAAAAATAACAAAACTTCAAAGCGGAAGCTGAGCGCTGATAGGTTACAATGTCCTGTGTTGCTTTTTTTTTAAGAATGGGAACAGGACCCCAAGGGATCACACACACCTGGGATCCTGAGATCTAAGGATCCCAGTTTGACGCTGGCCTGGGCAGGAAGTTCTGTGAGACTCTTATCTCAAAAGCTGTGAAATAAGCTGTGGCTCAAGTGATAGAGCGCTATCCTCGAGCAAAGAAAAGCTCAGGGACAACATGCAATCCCTGAGTTCAAGTCCCAGGACCAAAAGAAAAAAAAAGAAAGAGGAGGAAGAAGAGGAAGAGGAAAATAAGTAAAAGGAAGAAGGAGGAGGAGGAGGAAGATGACAGAAAGAAAACATGATCAAAATATGTAAGATGAAAGTATGAAAATGTCATAACAAAACCTACTATTCTACAAATCAATATTAAGAAAAACGACTGGGGAGAAAAATAAGGAAAAGGAGTATAAATTTAAGCACCTAGGGAAGTTTCAAAATGTCATTCTAAGGGTAGTGCTCAGAGTCATTTCTTGGGCCAAGAACAGCATAATGCTGACATCCCAGCCTACTGTACAATCACCAAGGTCCAGAGTCATCTTGTACTCCAATGACATACATAGATGTAAGCCTCAGATTTAAAATGACTACACATGGGCTGGGAAGGTGGCTCAGTGGTAAAGTGCTTGCCTTGCATGCTCAAGGCCCTGGGTTCGATTCCTCAGCACCACATAAGCAAACAGAAAAAAGCCGGAAGTGGCACTGTGGCTCAAGTGGTAGAGCGCTAGCCTTGAGCTGAAGAGCTGAGGGACAGCGCCCAGGCCCAGAGTTCAGGCCTCACGACCGGACCCAAAAAAGAAAAATGACTACACAATAAAACTCTATCTGCACTGAAATCCTAAACCCATCTCCCAGAACTTTCTATGCATTCAAATTACTGCCTATTTTTCTGTCAATCATCTCCAATCCAGCTCTATTCGTATTCTAACCTGATTTTAGCTTCCACACCAACAGAGACCAGGGAGTTAGCAGATTCCTCAGACACAGATCGCTGGAGAGCTGGGGCTGGCTGCTTGCTGTTTTCCACCTCTGCTTCAGCATCCTCTTCTGCAGACTGTTCTTTGACTTCTGCTTCACAGTAAACAAGAGGATACAGAGTCATTTATGCATTTATGTCCATCACTGGTGATGTTATCTATAATGCATACAACAGCATTGGAAAAAAGAAGAAACGACAATGCTTCACAAATGTAGGAAGAGTTCGCATACATAATAGAACTATGTATATTTGCTTCAACAAAACTATAATTAAAATAATGTAAAACACTGTATATATTTCCTTGTACAATTTTATTTTTCCAAGCACAACTGACTCAAAATTCTCAGCCTAGTTTGTACTGCTTACAACCTTATTTTCAAAATCATAGTATTTGATATTTAGTGATTTGTTTTTTAACATTGGTTCATATTTTATAAACTGAAGTTACCATTAATTTAAAACACTTCATTATGAAGTTTAGTTATTAGTCATTCTAAAAGCTAAATAGTTGTAAAAATCAGTCCTTGCTTCTACTGTCCTTTACAATCCTCCTCAGGGCTGTAACCCTAAAAGCCCTACACATACCTTCTCAGAAGGCAACCTCTACACCTAACATTCTCTTCAAACAAAAATGGTATATTCCCCTGTCTTTCACACTGTTACCTGAATGAAGGGACACTACCTCTCTCTCTCCATCACTGCTTCTAATGCAATTCATGTTCTTGGCTGGAACATGGATTTTTCTCAACTGGAAATATATTTACACCTTTCTGTATCTTCCCAATACAAATCTTAAAAGTTCTTCAAGCTGTTCTTCTCCATCTTCCTATCTTTTACCATCAACTTCATGAAATGGCACTTGTGAGCAACCAAATTCTACTACCTTCCTCCTTTCTCTAGTAACACACCCATCCTACTTAGCAACTGTTCTCATCAATACCCACAAATGGCAACATAACTAATAACAATCCAGGAGCTTCAAAAACCCTGAAAATTCACTTCAAGTCAGAACTGTTTCTTCCTTAGGGAAAAGCTCTTCTATTTCTGTTTAAAAGTGATGAAAACAAGACTTGGCGTCATAAGGAACAAGTCTCAGCTATCAAGTTAACCATATACTAATTATTTAATATATACAAAATCATCTGTCTTTTACTGTTATAAAACTACCATAGTCTTCATAAGATTGCTAATGAAGATTAAATGCCTAAAATCTCTCATCTGATTTCTTTTAAATCCCTAAATTCAAGTACAGCCTATACATATCCTTCAAGTTTTTCCTTGAAGAACTTGTCAACCAGGTTCCAACAACCTTCCTAGACTGTATATCTACTCCTTCCAGACTTGGCTGGGCATAGGGCTTGCAGTACCCAGGGCTTAGACACTGTCCTTGAGCTCTACCACTTGAGGCCTAAGCTCCATTCCATTTTTTGTTGGTTAACTGGAATGAAGAGTCTCACGGACTTCCCTGCCCAGGCAGTCTTCAAACCATGCTCCTCAGATCTCAACCTCCAGCACAGCTAGGATTAGAGGTGAGACACCAGCACCAAAAGCCCCATTTTTTTTCACTCCCCCCCCCAGGGTCTGTCCTGGTGATTAAACTCAGGGGTGTTCCCTGAGTTTTCTGCTCAAGGCTAGCAGTCTACCACTTTGAGTTACCACTTCACTTCTGGTTTTCTGGTAGTTCACTGGAGATAAGAGTCTCACCAAGTTTCCTTCCCAGGCTAGCTTTGAACACTGATCCTCAGACCTCAGCCTCCTGAGTAGCTAGGAGATTCTAGATGTGGGCCACCAACACCCAGCCCAAATCAGTTTTTTTTTTTAATGCCCAGGAGACACATCTTAGCAGTTCGTGCGATAAATTTCATTGTACACTTGATTTCCTTGCTCTTGTACCAGCACTTCAATTTGACTCCCCTTTGTCATTGTCCTCAAAATTCAAAATAAATTTTAGGAAAGTATTTTGCGGAGACAAAAAAGAACAATTCTCCCAACTATTAATTGTGTAGTCAGAAAAACTACAAATAATTGTGAAGCCTGTCAAATAAAACGAATGATCACATGAGGCATCAGATATGTGATGGTTTGGGTTTTAAGAGTTAAAATAGCATGTTTCTTTCCCCTTTCTAAAACTGAAATTGAAAACTTAACCATAAACTTTTTATGGAGCTTATCAATCAAGGTATCCTATTTGTCCCAGAGACAAAGCTAATATAGAAGTACATAGAGTGAAATCTACAAGTATATAAACTTCTATTAAAAATGAATCCTAAGCCGGGCGCCGGTGGCTCACATATGTAATCCTAGCTACTCAGGAGGCTGAGATCTGAGGATCGTGATTCAAAGCCAGCCAGGGCAGGAAAGTTCGTGAGACTCTAATCTCCAATAAACCACTAGAAAACCAGAAGTGGTGCTGTGGCTCAAGTGGTAGAGCACTCGCCTTGAGCTGAAGAGCACAAGGACAGCACCCAAGCCCAGAGTTCAAGCCCCACGACAAAAAAAAACAAAAAACAAAAACAAACAAACAAAAAAAACCTTATTAAAAAAAATGAATCCTACCGGGCACCAGTGGCTCATGCCTGTAATCCTAGCTACTCAGAAGGCTGAGATCTGAGGATCGCGGTTCAAAGCCAGCCCTGGCAGGAAAAGTCCATGAGACTTATCTACAACTAACCTCCAAAAAACTGGAAGTGGCACTGTGGCTCAAGTGATAGAGTGCTTACCTCGAGCTGAAGAGCTGAGGGATAGTGCCCAGGCCCAGAGTTCAAGCCCCATGATGGACCAGAAGAAGAAAGACGGGGAAGAGGAGGAGGATGAGGAAGAGGAGGATGAGGAAGAGGAGAAGGACGAGGAGGAGGAGGAGGAGCAGCAACAGAAGCAGCAGAAGCAGAAGCAGAAGCATCATCATCCTAGGGTAACATCGATCAAGATGTAATGTATTCATAAACTGCTTTGTTGAATGACAACTCCTTTGTACAGCTACTTAATATGTATTTTTGAAAAAATGAAAAGGGATCTTAAAAAAATCTACAGATTTCACATTAAAAATTTTAATTTCTATATGACAAAAGATCCCAAGACCAAAATGAATGTGTCACAATGAGAAAATGTATGTAATTTCTATCACACCAAAAAAGTACCCAAATCCACAATATGTGAAGATACAGATATAAGACAAACCACATAGTCTCAAAGAAAACAGACCAAGGACAAAACTCCATACTCTATCCTTTTCAAGTTTCAAGAGGTCATGCCTCTGGCCGCAGTCACACACATTTTCCAGCCTTCTTTGCAGCCATGCATGGCAAGTCCATGCCGATAGAACTGCTCAGAAGTGACTATGCCGCCGTCTCCTGAAAGGAAGTGATCTGCTCCTGGCTAATGTGAGTCCATCTTTCCTACATCCTGGAATGAACAAAACAGCCATGGAGCAGTATTGCCAATGAGGCAGTACTCCAGAGAAACAAGATGGCAGAAACCTGGTCATCAGCGAGCCCCTGTAGCTAACAGCCTCGTTGATCATAAGCTACCACTGAAATTACACTGTGTGAGAAAAATTTAGTTTTCTGTATGCCATCATTGTGTCTTGAAATCTGTCACAGCAGAGCCACTCATTAGTCAACACAAAAGTGGAGAACTTAAGAACTATCTTAAGTAGCTTGTCAATCAAGCCATGAGACACTGACACTGAAACTTAAAAATTAAGTGACACTTTTCATGCTACATAAGGACTTAATATAATAGTGATCTGCAATAATTTGGAAAACAGACTGTATGTACAAAGCCTGTAGCTCTAGGGAAATCACAGGTTATTCTGTGTTGCCTGCTCTTTAGAGCTTTTACTACCAACCACTGAAAGAAATCAAGTTCTGCTGGAGAGCCATCTCTGCCAGGTTGTCATTCAAAATACTATTAAATGACCATATATAAAAATGCTATTGTAGGGCTGGGAAGGTGGCTCAGTGGTAGAGGGCTTGCCTTGCATGCATGAGGCCCTGGGTTCAATTCCTCAGTACCACATAAGCAGAAAAAGCCAGAAGTAGCGCTGTGGCTCAAGTGGTAGAATGCTAGCCTTGAGCTGAAGAGCCCAGGGACAGCACCCAGGCCCAGAGTTCAAGCCTCACAAATGGCAAAAAAAAAAAAAATGCTATTGTGGAAACAATTTATTTCTACTTAGAGAAGCCCAGAACATATGTGGGAATATATTTTTTGTGCCGTTCTTAACACTAAGGAATAACAAGTAGACAAGAGAGAGGAAAGGGATTAAGAATGGGGCCTAAACATTCACACACACAGTGAGACCTAGGGAATACTCTTAGGAGAGGAACAGAAAGGTACAATGCCGATGTGCATGTGATCATACAAAATAGAATTTATCAAAATGAACTCCAGGAAATGCAAACAGGAGGTTTTCTTCATTTTTGCTGTTTTTTGCTTTCTTTCCGGGGTGACATTGTTCAAAAAGAATTGTACTCTTTACCTGATTTATGTAAGTGTAACACTTCTGTACATCAGCCTTATAATAACAATCAAAAAATTAAAAAAAAAAACTGATTGGGGCCTCAGGCACTTACAGACAGAAAGCCAAGAGGTATTCACTGCTTGGGAACACCATTACATTCCGTGAGACACTTCTGATACACACCTCTGTTCATCCCAAGCTGCTCCCTGTAGTGATGCTGCTGCTTACCACTTACAATGCCTAAGCAAACTTTTCTTCTGGAAAACTATAAAATAGTCCGAGCTGGTACCTTTTTTGTGCCTCCTGCCCCAACCCAGCAAGAGAAGGAAAATACCTAGTACTTCTAATGATTTTTAGAAAGTGCTAACAGTTAAAACTAAGGAGAAACAAAGAATGAGAGTGTTTATTTCTGTCTCTCTACACAGAGACAGAAAGAAATGGCAATGGTAAACACATTAATGGTAGGTTAGTTGTTTTTCAGGAACATAATCTTTTACAATCAGATGTTTGTTTGTTTGGGGGGGGGGGTGTCATGGTGCTTGAACTCAGGAACTGGGCACTCTCCATGAGCTTTTTCTGCTCAAAGCTAGTGCTCTAACCCTGAGCCACAGCGCCACTTCTGGTTTGCTGATGGTTTGTTGGTAATAATGAGTTTCATGGCCTTTCCTGCCTGAGCTAGTTTTGAACCTTGATCTCAAATTTCAGCCTCCTGAGTAGCTAGAATTACAGGTAGGAGCCACCGAAGCCTAGCTTACTTCTGTATTTAATCTACATTAAAAAGTGAGGTTTCCTAATTTGAAAAAATCCAATTATCATTTTATTTGATTGATTTTATTTACTACTTATTTACTAAAAAAAATGGGAGTCCAAACCACTTTGGATTCCAGGATTGTGGCAAAGCTGGCTTTGAGAGTCCATCCTGTTCTACTTTTTCCACTACTAATGATACTAGTTGTACTCATGTTTCTAACCTAGCTCTGCTAAAGAAACAAAGATTGTTGAACTTTGGTTTTATTTCTAGCTTGTATTTTTACTTTTTAAAATTTTTTATTGCTGGGCTGGGAAGGTGGCTCAGTGGTAGAGTGCTTGCCTTGCATGCTCGAGGCCCTGGGTTCGATTCCTAAGCACCACATAAGCAAAAAAAGAAAAAAGCCGGAAGTGGTGCTCTGGCTCAAGTGGTAGAGCGCTAGCCTTGAGCTGAAGAGCTGAGGGATAGCGCCCAGGCCCAGAGTTCAGGCCCCACGACCGGACCCAAAAAAAAAAAAAAATTTATTGCTATTATAAAGTTGATGTGCAGAGGGGTTACAGTTACATAGCCAGGTAATGACTACAATTCTTTTTGACAATGTCACCCTTCCCTTGCTCTCTTTTCTCAGTTTTTCCCTCCCATCCTTACTCACAAGTTGTACAGTTCATTCTGAACATAGTGTCTAATGAGTACCATTGCTGCATTTGTTCACCCTTTTCCCTCCATTTCTGTGACCCCTTGCCCTCCCAAAGACAATGAACAAACAAGAAAAAGGAAAAAGAAAATAAAAACAAGGGAAAAAACACTTGGTGCCATATCCTGGAGTTCATTTGGATAAATATTCTATGATCAGAAGCACACTTGAGAAGGCATTTTCATGAGATGGACTCAGTACGATAGCATTTGTTACTGCATTGGGTGAGCTATGTGATTTACCTCATCTTTCTGAATTGGGACAGTAGTCCTGAAGATGGAGAGAGGTTTCTGCAGCTTCTTGGCCATATAGTCTGGGAGAAATCTGTAGTTACTGGGTCTTGCAAAGAAAGATCATGTGGTGCTTAATGATGTTTAGCTGGATCTATGTTTATTAACTGTGTTTTTAAAAATTTACCTCATTACTACTACAAAGGTGATATACAGAGAGACTACAGTTACGTAAGTCAGGTAATCAGCACATTTCCTTTTGTACAGCATTATTCCTTCCCTGTCTTCCAGTATCTCCCTCTCATCTCCACCCATGAGCTGTCTAGTTCATTTTCAACAGTGTCCAGTGAGGACCACTGCTGTACTTTTTCCTTTTTCCCCTCAAGATCTGCCCTACCCGCTCCCCCCCCAAAAAAAAACAGACACACAAATGAACCATGTAGAAAGGAAAGAAAACAGAAACAACAACAAAAAGAGACCTTTTGTTTCCATATCTTGGCATTTGTTTTGAGATATATTTGTAATGCTATATAAAGAGGCACAAAGGCATTGTGCCTTTTGGTTTCACTATGTGTGAGCGTCTAGAATCCTATGTAATTTATCATATTCCACTGTGTTTAAGATCTAACTTCCACAAATAAGAGAAAGTGTTGTTTGTCTCTCTGGGCTTGACATGCCTCACTTAACATGATTTGTTCCAGATCCATCCATTTCCCTGCAAATGACATATTATTCTTCCTAATGGCTATATAAAATTCCATTGTGTATATGGTACCATATTTTTCAGATCCCCTCATCTATTATAGGACATCTGGGTTATTTCCATATCTTGACTATTATAATTAGTGTGGCAATGAACATGGATGTGCAGGTAGTCTTTGTGGTATCCTGGCTTGTGATGTTCTGCGTAGATGCCCTATGGCTGGGTTGTAGGAGAGGTCTATGTTTAATTTTTTGAGGAACCTCCAGACTGCTGTCCAGAGAGAATGTACTAGTTTACATTTTCACCAACGTGCAATAGGATTCTTTTGTCCCCACATCCCTGCCAGCATTTCTTGTTGTTCGAATTCACAATGTTGGCCATTCTAAGATTGTGAGGTTGTATCACAGGGATGTTTTGATTTGCATTTCCCCTTGATGGCCAGTGAGAGGAACATTTCCTCATGTTTCTTTGCCATTCTTACTTCTTCTTCTGAGAAGTCTCTCCTTAGCTCCTTTGCCCATTTAGTGATTGGTTTATTAGCTTTGGGAGGGGTTTGTTTCTTGAGCTCCACGTATATTTTGGATATTAGGCTTTTGTCTGATATATTGCTGGTGAAGATTTTCTCCCAGCCTGTTGTCTTTCTAGTTTAGTAAGGATGTCCTTAGGTGTACAGAAGCTTTTTATTTTGATGTAATCCTACTTGTCAAGTCTCGCCCTTATTTGTTATACCCTGGGACTCTTTTCAGAAAGTTTCTACCTATACCCATGACTACATTTTTATTCCTTAAACTAGTAAGAAAAAAATCTTGTACTTCTTCCTAAGAAACAGCAGCTCCCATAACACACAAAAGAAAAAATAAAAGCTATCTTTAAGTATACTAAACTATAGATAATAATAGAAGCTATCTTTAAATCCCGACAATTTGATCAACAAGTTAGACTTTACTAGATAAATAGGCTAGTGCTTATGTCTCTCCCTCTTCTCCTAGCCTTAGTCTTCAAAACACAGTCACACTTTGGCAGAAAAATGTGATAAAGACTGAGGTGGCTGAAAATGATGTCACCCAGGGATGGAGATGTCATGCAGAGGTGCTCTGGAGGAAGGACTCGTGATAACCTATGTTATCAGTCATCTACAGATCTGAGCTAAATATGCAGATAGAAGCAACAGCTAATCCTGTGTCTAGAAAAAGGCCTTTCACCCAAGGAAAATAGTCCAGGCTCAGCTCCTCAGCCACTTAGTGAAATGTCTGGCTTTCATGGACACTCCTTGTTCAAACTGCCTGCAGCCAACACCAGTGGAAATTCGCCTCTGAAATTCTTCATGCAGTTTTTGTTTTGTGTATAAATTACCCAGGGTATCTTCCCCCGTACTTAAAACTTAACCTAAATATAAACAATTATTCGTTATCACGAAATGCGCTGAAGTCAGAAAAGTGGAGGCTGCCTCAACCCTGGGGGTGAGACAGTGGGTGGGAGTTCGCCACCCACTCTTAGTTCTACCCGTGGATCATCTCCAGCCACTAGGTGGCACAAGCGCAGTGGTAACTTACTGCTGAAGAACCTACCGTGGCAAGGAAGATCCTAAGAGAATTTAAAGGCAGCATCTGTTCACTTCAAAAACAGTATCACTGAGTGACAAGAAAACCTTTCAAGAATACAAAGTGGTTCTAACCTCTGACTTACGTATTTTTATTCCATACCTCCCTTTATTTAAGAAACAATTCTTAAAGATGAAAACTGTCTATGCACAGACTAACTAAGCAGCTCTATAAAAAGTTTAAACCAAAAAACAGCCAGACGCCAGTGGCTCATGCCTATAATCCTAGCTACTCAGGAGGCTGAGATCTGAGGATCACAGTTCTTTCTTTTTTTTTTTTTTTTTGGGGGGGGTCC
>NW_012267317.1:2945958-2954586 GCF_000151885.1 Dipodomys ordii | reverse complement strand
AAAAAAAAAAAAAAGTAACAAGAGTAAAAAACAAAGGCCAGTAGTATAGCTCAAGCAGTAGAATGCATGCTTAGTAAACAAGAAACACTACTCTCTAAGATCAAAGCTCAGTACCACCACCAAAAAAAAGCTCAATATTTATCAAAAGTAAAACTAAAACAATGTTTAAGTCCACTGTTCTTCAGATGTTTTAGTTCCTATTAAATTTCCTTTCATTTTCCTATATAATTTTCCAGTTGAATATTGCAATTAAAAGAAACCAAAAATTTTAAACATATACCTTTATCATGTAGTAATTTATAATGATCACTCTGACACTTTACTGAGGCCTTTAAAAAAAAAAAGCATTGAGGCAAAGAATGGTGGCTCATGTCTGTAATTCTAGCAACTTGGGGCACAGAGACAGGTGGACAATGATTTGAAGTCAGCCTGAACAAAAACTTAGCAAGACTCCACTTCAACTAGTAAAGGTAAGTATGGTGGTATATACTTGTCAGCCCAGCTACAAAAGCAGAAGAAGAAGATAAAGGTTATGATTGGCCTATGTCTATCCAAATAAATTACTATAGTAGGGGCCAGGAAGGTGGCTCAGTAGTAGAGTGCTTGCCTAGCATGCATGAAGCCCTGGGTTCGATTCCTCACTACCACATCTTCAGGAAAAGCTGGAAATGGTGCTGTGGCTCAAGTGGTAGAGTGCTAGCCTTGAGCAACAAAGAAGCTCAGAAACCGTGCCCAGGCCCTGAGTTCAAGCCGCAGGACTAGCAAATAAAATAAAGGACTTAGTAGTTAAACATGAAAACGAGTGTCAAGACCCTAATTCAAAAAGCAAGCCCAGAATGGTTGAAAAGTTTAGGCAAAAAGGACTATAGTCAGCCACAGGGTAGGGATAGGGGGCAAGGCATCTGAAAAACAGCTTTTAAAAAGGCCTGGGGTAAATACTATACCACCAGAGTACAGAGCCCTTAGTACACACCTGAGCACCACCACCCTCCTCCCAGCCCTGACCCCTCTCCCAAAATCAAACAATGTAAGCATTTTGGTTCATCTAGACCAAGGCAGGTATCCACTGAGCAGCAACAAGTGATCTTTGGTGATGTCTGAAGAGCAGAACTTCACAGCCAAGCTTGTTCTGAACTGCTGTCCAACAAAAAACCATGAGTATGTTTGTTTTAGGCCATTATTTTAGGGGTTGACTGGCTATGTAGCAAATAGTAACTTAATTGAGAAACAAAGATCAATTTTTTATAAATATGCTTCTAACATCTCTTCACTCTAGGATCCTAAATTTCAAAGTACTAATTCAAACACTGGTATCAGCCATGACATGAATAGTGCCCAGGAGGGCTTTGCTCCACTCCACACATGACCCTGGGTTCCAATCCACCATTCACCACATGGTCCTCCAGAGGCCAGCAAACTAATCTCACCAGGCAACCAAGGGAGAGTGCCTGAACTTTCTGGCAGATAGCAACACTATGCTACCATAACTAGATATAAAACACACTAAAAATTAGTGGGAGAAGTACCATAATAAAAAACTGATCATGCAAAAAAGAAATGTCAATTCTAAACTTCCATAGCAAACATGGTAGGAAGGGGTAGGGAGGAAGGGAGAGAGGGAAGGAGGGAGGGGAGGGAGGGAATTCAAATCTCTAAGCTACATATACTACTATAATCTGGTATCAATTAATAGTTGTACTCCAACTGTATAATGGTTTGAGACTGTGATGATCATTGAATTTCTTTTCTTTTTTTGCTAATCCTGGGGCTTAAATTCAGGGCCGGGCACTGTACCTGAGCTTCTTATGCTCAAGGCTAGCACTCTACCACTAGAGCCACAGCGCCACTTCTGGCTTTTTCTCTGTGTGTGGTACTGAGGAATCGAACCCAGAGCTTCATGCATTCTAGGCAAGCACTCTACCACTAAGCCATATTCCCAGCCCTGATCACTGAAATTTCTTTCTTGAAAATGAAGAAATACACAGGGTGTTAAGACAAACATACATACCTTAAAATCATGCATTTAACCATTCATTAAATCATTAATGGACCAAAAAGTAACTGAATTAAAGTGATATGTATACATATATATTGATATTGATACTGATGTGTATATATAAAAAACTTTTGAAGAACAATTTATATATCTTATTAGAGGAAGAAGACTCCCATCTTATCTGTGAGCTAAAAGTCACCACAAAATAAGAACCAATGGTCCTTATATAACAGCTAAAAGTGAACATAAGCAGACCAGAAGATAATCTAAGGTAGTAGTATGATACTACAGTGTGGATCTGGAATGTCCCCCCAAAAGTCCATGTGTTACAGGTTTGGTCCAAGCCTATGCTCACTGTTAGAAGTGGTGGCATGCCCTCGCAGCGGGTAACCAGACACAGCCCCTTCCTCCCTTTTGCTTCCCAGCCTCCTCTGACACACTCATTCCATGATGCACACAGGACCAAAGGCAACAAAGACTTATTTTCCAATTAGCCAGCAAACAGCTGGAAGGGGAGCTGTGGCTCAAGTGATAGAGCATTAACCTGGAGCAAAAAGAAACTAAGGGATAGTGCCTAGGCCCTGCCCAACACACACACACACACACACACACACACACACACGAGAGAGAGAGAGAGAGAGAGAGAGAGAGAGAGAGAATGGAATAGAGAAAGGATAGATAATAGTTACATGGATGCAGGTAGATAACAGGAGGTCAAATAACTTCTAATGCACTAGAACAAAATAGGCTAACTATGGTTAACAACAAATAATTAAATATTTCAAAATAAATGGGCATATATGTGAGGTGGTAGATATGTCAGTTACCCTGATCTTACCAAACAGTGTGCATAGATTACAATGTCATATTGAATTCAATAAATATATATGTAGACTTACTATATGTCCATTAAAAGATGAAATAATAAACAGCACTAATGAATATAAATTTTAAAATAATGCCTATAGGAAAGAGCGAGAGAAAAGGTGACACTGTCCAAAAAAGAAATGTATTTAGCCAGGCACTGGTGGCTCACATCTGTAATCCTAGTTACTCATGAGGCTGAGATCTGAGGACTGCGGTTAAAGCCAACCCCCCATGCAAGGAAGTATATGAGACTCTTAGCTCCAACTAACCACCCAAAATCCAGTAGAACTGAACCTTAAGTGAAAGAACTCATGGACAAAACTCAGGCTCTGAATTTAAGCCCACAACCAACAAAAAAGAAAAAAAAAAAAGAACTCATTATCTGACTAGCAAAACTATACTCCTTCTGTATATCACCTTTATAATAACAATTTTTTAAATAATAACACCTATGATAAAGTGTTACAGGTGATGTGGAAGTACCATTATGAACTCATATTCAATAGTGTGTGTACAGTTACCCTACTGAATTATTAGTGTTTCATTAAAGTGGATTAATAAATAATTCTCACCAGAAGCAATATGAAATGTATACCCACAGCCTAAATCTTTGTCTCTAATACTATTTTCCACTAAAAGAACCAACGGTACATAGAAGAGTGGCTGATTTCCTATTGGCAGGAAAAATTAAAGATAAGCTTGGGAAAATGCTGTATCTAAAGGGCAACAAGCTCAGCAAAATTTTGAGGTTTAAGAGGATTCAGAAGGAAGAGTCTGACAAGAGGTTCTCACTAGTAGAACTATAATAACACTTGAAAATAAATTTGAATTATAATTAACTGGATTATAATTAATTATAATTAATTAAAACCAGTTTGCAAAGATCTGATTGTGTGGTTCTTGAAGAAAAATGGAATTTCACTTTCCTTCAAGTAACTCGTACTTCATTCAAGTTGGTTTTATTCATACAGAAATTGACAGAGACTAGTAAGTTATCACACCAAAAAACAGACAAGATTTTCTTACTAGAAGTATTAATATACTGGTGTCTCACACTTTGTACTCATATACTGTTTTGTAGAATGGGAACTTCTTTGCACAACTACTTAAAGATAATAATAATAAATGTTAAAAAAAAATAAACTGATATCTCAGACTGTAGTTCTATTCCCCCAATAAGCCCTCCTAAACCACCATTGAGGCTGCTCGTTTTAATTAAAACTCTGATATTGTACACATTAAATGAGTGTGTCAAGAGCAGATTTACAGTAACCT
Source organism: Dipodomys ordii (assembly GCF_000151885.1). NCBI lineage: Eukaryota > Metazoa > Chordata > Mammalia > Rodentia > Heteromyidae > Dipodomys > Dipodomys ordii. Next base: position 2,950,448 of record NW_012267317.1, on the reverse strand, counting down.
ACAAACAACAAGAAGAGGTTAAGATCTTGCAACAAATGAGTTTACTTTTAAATTTGACTAAAACCATATAGAACTCTTCTCTATTTGTACTTATTTGTCAACTGTTGAGCTTTTTGTTTGTTTGGATTTTTTTTGTTGGTTGTGAGCCTTGAACTCAGGGCCTGGAACACTGTCCTTGAGCTTTTTTTGCTCAAGACTAGAGCTCTAACACTTGGAGCCACAGTTTCACTTCTGGTTTTCTGGTGGTTAACTGGAGACAAGAGTTCTCATGGACTTTCCTGCCCAGGCTAACTTCAAACTGCAATCCTCAGGTCTCAGTCTCCTGAGCAGCTAGGATTACAGGTGTGAGTCGCCAGTACCAGCTTAAATAGTTTTAACCATGGTTGTTCCTCCTTTTCCTCAGTATTCTCTTTGCTCTTTGTATTTATTAAAAACTAGATCGTGACAAAGTATTTTAAGACAAAAACAGAGCAATGACTAATATACTGGACCTTACTTCACTATAAAAATCCTGTGTGAGGGCTGGGAAGGTGGCTCAGTGGTAGAGTGCTTGCCTTGCATGCATGACGCCCTGGGTTCGATTCCTCAGCACCACATAAGCAAAAAGAAAAAAAAAAACGCAAGTGGTACTGTGGCTCAAATGGTAGAGCGCTAGCTTTGAGCTGAAGAGCTAAGGGACAGTACCCAGGCCCAGAGTTCAGGCCCCACAACCGGACCCAAAAAAAAAAAAATCCTGTGTGAGCCGGGCGCCAGTGGCTCATGCCTGTAATCCTAGCTACTCAGGAGGCTGAGATCTGAGGATCATGATTCAAAGCCAGCCCAGGCAAGAAAGTAAGTCCATGAGACTCTTATCGCCAATAAACCATTAGAAAACCGGAAGTGGCACTGTGGCTCAAGTGGTAGAGTGCATGCCTTGAGCTGAAGAGTGCAGGGACAGCACCCAAGCCCAGAGTTCAAGCCCCACGACAGACACACACACACAAAAATCCTGTGTGTGCACACATGTATGTGCGCACGCGCGTGCACACACACAAATATGTTGTGTTATAGAGACAACATAAGAAAATCCATTTATGAGGCTTATTACGTATGTGAAAAAAATCTGAAATTCAGTTTTGTGGTGATGTTCCAAGGACAGTATACACTTTAAAAAATCTACATAATGAAAAACCTAAAAATGTAATATTGTTCAGTTATGAACCAAAAGGCTGCTATGTGTCTAAGTACTCTAGAAACTGGGGACAGTGAAGAAGCCCAATCATCCAGTGATACTGACATTGTACTATGGAGGGTGCACAACAAATAAACTGGGAAAATTTTGCCATATCTGTTAAATGATAGGAAAGAAAGTAGGGCAGAAGAGGTCAGAGGACATTCTCATCATGTTGGAAATGTCATTTAAAGCTTCAAAAGACTTTTGTCTAAGCCAGACACAGGTGGCTCACACCTGCAATCCTAGCTACTCAGGAGTCTGAGATCTGAGGATCGCGGTTCAAAGCCAGCCCAGGCAGTAAAGTCCATGACATCTACAATTAAGCACCAGAAAACTGGAAGTGGTGCTGTGGCTCAGGTGGTTAGAGCACTAGCCTTTAGCTGAAGAGCTGAGGGACAGCACCCAAGCCCAGAGTTCAAGCCCCACAACCAACCAAAAAAAAAAAAAAAAAAAGGTTTTTGTCTAATATATGGTATAGAAAATATACTATAAAAAAAACTAATAGAGAATTTAACTCCTATACCTGCATGGGAGGGAAGCAAGAAATATTCTTCTCTATTTCTCCCTGTTCTAATCCTGATATAAACCTTTGCTAAAACTTTTAAACTAAATATGACAAATTTACAGAAAATAGTGAATTTAGAATTTTGTACTTCAAAGCTTCATGTCATCTTCCTAACTTATGTACACCTTATTAGGTAGGAAGATGATACTGGAAGCTACACACATGTGATAACCATCAAGTATTCTCTGGAAAACTGTGATTCTAAAAGATAAAGTACTTTTAACTTTTCTCTAAAAACAAATTGGATGACATTCTATAAGCATCAAGACATTTGTCAACTTCAGAGGAAAAGCCTAATACTGTCCAAATTCTACCCAATTGTTGAAACATTACCAGACTTTCTCATACACAAATCCTCCAATATGACAATCCCACTGGCAACTTATTACAACACTAGTCTACAAATTCTGTAAGATTCTTTGAATGACATACCCCCTTTTGCAGATGCACAATATACACTAACATGCATAAGACAATTAAGAAGTCCAGCTGACAGGAAACTGTTTAACCCAGAATCCCATAATAGCGTTTGCTAAATAAATGTATTTTCCATCATATACAAATTAACCAAACAAGTTTTAAACAAATACTTGATGATTCGAAATCCAAAAGTATAGCATAAGCCGTGTGTGTGTGTGTGTGTGTGTGTGTGTGTGTGTGTGTGTGTGTGTGTCTCTCTCTCTCTCTCTCTCCAGGTTCTTGAACTCCCTGAGCATTTTTGCTTGAGGATAGGGCTCTTACCATATGAGCCATACACAGCTCCATTTCCAGGTTTTTAAGTGGTTTATTAGAGTAAGAATCTCAGGGACTTTCCTGCCTAAGCTGGCTTGGAACCAAGATCCTCAGATCTCAACCTCCTGAGTAACTAGGATCACAGGCATGGGTCACTGACAGCCAGCATAAGCTATCACATTAACTCCTGGACTTACTAATACTTCAATTTTTAATTTTGCTTTGATAAAACAGATAGTAAGAGCAATTCTTACTAAATGAAGGCTCAAGGAAAAAATGAGAAACAGAGAACTCAATTTTCACTTTGCCATTAGATTAATAAATTAGGCAGAAGAAAGATTTAAACTTTAGTATATGGACAAATGCTAAACTAGTACATTGCAAAGTGCAGTACACAGACAAACAAAAATAATATGCTATTTTGGAAATTTTTTGTTGATACCTGTTTCCACGATAGTTTCTGTTTCTGTCGCCTCCAGCCCATCCATGCTGTCCTCATCTTCCACTGTAGTTTTTCCTCTACTTCGAGGCCTACAGCAAAAATACAAATGCATAGAGTTAAATGTTAAATACTTGTTCTGCACAACTGAGTTTTACTATATAGCCCAGAATGATCTTAACTGACATATCTACTGCCTGCTGAGTACACAGACATGTAAGTCTTACATATCCACTCCTTGTGACATACCATTTGAAGATATATTAAATACAAGAATTTAGGCATCTTGCAGCATTTTACCATATCAAATAGTACATCAGATTTATAGTCATTTTCTTCCTTTACCTCAACAATTTATTTATAGTCTAAAATGAAACAGACACAAATTAATGTTTTTATGTCATCATAACTCACATATTGAAGAATTCGTTATTCTGATTTTGCCCCCATTCCTGCTAACTTCCCGTGGTTTCATCTAACTACAATAGTGGCTTTTAAGTAAGTTCTTTACCAGATCCACAAGCCAGAGTACACTTCATCTAATGATATTGAAAATGATGCCCAGACAGAAACATCTATTAAAAGGTCACATAAGTGATTAGGATACACACTGCCCCCAAAAATGTTTTTTAAAAATTAAGCATTATCTAATAGTGTCATGTTTCAAGTGTAACAAAATTTAATGCTTAAACACTTCATGAATGTAAAACAAAGGTAAGTCATGGTGAGATTCTCTGAACTAATGCCAATTAAAAAAAACTGAACTAATGCCTTAAATTTCTTTACATACCCCTAAATGAGGGATAGAGGGGAAAGGAGAAGGAAGAGAGAGAGAGGTAGAGAAAAGGAGGGAAAAATGGAAGAACAGGGAGGTTAAGAGGGAGGGAGAAAGGGAGAACCAGAAAAAATATGTAAGATCTGACTAAAGCATTTTTGTTGTGTGTGCCAGTCCTCAGTGTTTACTCAGGACCCAAGCACAGTCCCTGAACTCTGCTCCAGGATAGCGCTCTACTGCTTGAGCCACAGCTCCACTTCCAGCTTTTTCTGTGATTAACTGGAGGTAAGAGTCTCAGAGACTTTCCTGCCTGGGCTGGCTTTGAAACATAATCCTCAGATCTCAGCCTCCTGCGTAGCCAAGATTAAAGGGGTGAGCCACCAGCGCCAGCTAAAGAATTTTTAAAGAATCTATTTATTTAGAAACATATAGATCAGCATAGACTAAAAGAGGTAGTAACTAGAAATTCTTCAAATGATCTGTTACAGTAAGGAGAGAAAATAAAAAATTAAGGAGATATTTAATATCATTCTCCTTTATGATTTTTCATAATTACAAATATAAATTTTTGTTAACTTACATAAATAACACAAGGAAGTTTCATTGCAATAATACCACTGATGCACAGAGTATGCTTTGAACGAGTTATATTCCCTTACTCTTCCAATATCTTCCCCCTACACCTTTTTCAAAGTGTTTAGTGGGTTTCTTTATAGGGTGTGTGTGTGTGTGTGTGTGTGTGTGTGTGTGTGTGTGTGTGTGTGTG
>NW_012267317.1:2921906-2945807 GCF_000151885.1 Dipodomys ordii | reverse complement strand
GTGTGTGTGTGTGTGTGTACTGTCCTTCAATCCTCTTCTCTCCCTGTTTGTATCCTGTCCTTTCTGCCTCCCCTTCACTTCTACCCCACAGCTCACCTTTTACATGTATGTACCATTACCATTATAGGTCTACATTCCACACATTTGGCTTGAGCTTGACTTAGCATGATTTCTGGTTCCTTTTCATGCAAATTATGTAACTACATTCTTCTTTACAATTGAATCATACTCTATATGGTGTAACAGAGCAAATTTTTATTATATCCAAGGTTTTGGACATATAAGCTAATTTCACTGCTTGGCCACTGTGAACAATGCTAGATGCACAAGCACCTCCTCCTTGAATGTGATTTACACTCCTTAAGATATACGCTCAGTATGGTAAGGCAGAATTGTAAGCATGTCTCCTTTAAGGTTTTGGTGAACTTTGAGACTGATTTCCATAATGGTTATATTCGTTTACATTCTAACCAGCAGTACAGGACCGGGTTCCTTTTTCTCGCTAATGTTAATTGTTGTTTCCTTGATGATTGCTATTCGGATTAAGGTGACATAAAATAGTCTATGATCTGTATTTACTTTATGGAAAAGAATGTTGACTGTTTGTATATTTATTATCCATTTATTCTACTTCTGAAAACTGCCCAATTAATTTACCACATACTATGATTACCAGTAATAAATTACTTGGATTACTCTCTTGCTGTCTAATGTTTTGAGTTCTTGTATGCTCTGGTATGCTCTAGATGTTAATCCTTTATCTGTTGAACAGCTGATAAGATTTTTCCCCCCATTCTATGGGTTGTCTCTTCATTCTAGCAGGTGTTTCCTTTGAAGTGTAGCCGCTTTTTGGGGGGAGAGTAGTTCTGGCTTGAACTCAGGGCACTGTCCTTGAACTTCTGCTCAAGGCTAGCACTCTACTATTAGAGCCACAGCACCACTTCTGGCTTTCTTAGTGTATGGTACAGAGAACTGAAGCGCCAGGGCTTCCTGCATGCTAGGCAAGCACTCTACTACTAAGCCACATTCCCAGCTCCGTAGAAGCTTCTTAATTTGATGGAGTCCTATTTGTCAATTCATGGTTCTATTTCCTGAGCGACTGGAATGCTATTTAAAAAATAACTGCCTATACCTAAGATCTTCCAGAATTTTCCCTTTGTTTTTCTGTAGTTGTGAATTATGAATTGGCTTTTTATTACAGGGTCAAAGTAGGAGGCCAAGTTTCAGTCTTCTCCAAGTAGATAACCAGTTTTCTAGCACCATTTGTGAAAGAGAATATCTTTTCTCTAATGCATGATGTTGGCTCCTTTGTCAAAAATCAAATGGCTGTAGCTGTGTGGGCTTTACTTCTATATCATCTATTAGTTGATATGTCTGCTTTATTTTTATCTTTAATTATTTTTCTTATTGGTCATGGGGCTTGAACTCAGGGCCTGGGCACTGTCCCTGAGCTTTTCTGCTCAAGGCTAGCATGCTACCATTTTGAGCCACCGCACCACTTCTGGTTTTCTGGTGGCTAATAGGAGATAAAAAGCGTCTCATGGAGTTTCCTGCCCTGGCTGGCTTCGAACCATGATCCTTAGATCTCAACCTCCTGAGTAGCTAGGATTACAGGTGTGAGCCGCCCCCCCCCACCCCCGGGTCCAGCTTCTTTTAATAGCTTATTATCTTTAAGTAGTTGTATAAAAGTTGCCATTTACAAAGCAGTTTATGGCCGGGCACCAGGGATTCACACCAGTAATCCTAGCCACTCAGGAGGCTGAGATTGAGGATCATGGTTCGAAGCCAGCCTGGGCAGGAAAGTCCATAAGACTCTTATCTCCAATAAAACACTCAGAAAATCAGAGGTGGCGCTCTGGCTCAAGTGGTAGAGCGCTAGCCTTGAGCTGAAGAGCTGAGGGACAGTGCCCAGGCCCAGAGTTCAAGCCCTGTGACTAACCAAAAAAAAAAAGAAAGAAAGTTTATGAATACAATGTATCTTGAATAATGTCATCCCTTCAACATTCTCAATGAGCCCTCCCAAACATTCCTTCTCTCACTTTTCTTAATTTTGAATTTTTTTTTCCCCTGGTCACAGGGCTTGACTGGGCCTGGGCACTGTCCCTGGGCTCTTTTTGCTCAAGGCTGGCAATCTACCACTTGAGCCATAGCTCAACTTCAGGCTTTTTCTGTGATTAACTGGAGATAAGTCTCATGGACTTTCCTGCCTGAACTGGCTTCAAACTGTCATCCTCAGATCTCAGCTTCCTGAGTAACTAGGATTACAGGTTTGAGCCCCTAGCCCCCAGCTTAATTTTGAATTCTTGACTGCATTCTTCCCCTCTTCTTATTCATCTATACCTTTTTCCTAGACCTAACTATCCACCCTTTTTTCAAGTACCCATTTCCTGGTATTCATTTTGTTGAACTCTGACTCTTTCTAAGGAATTACATTATTTGAATTCTACTTTGAATTGATCATATTTCAGTTAGTATATGTCTACTTTAGTGTCAGTGCCACATTATATTCTATTATATTTGAAATCTTGCTCTTTTATCCTCTGGATTGTTTTTTCTATGAGGGATTTTTAATATTCATATTTTCTTCAATTTCTTAAAGGTGCCATAGTTTTCACTGTAAAAGTCTTTTATTGCCTTGGTTAAGTTTATACATAGGTACATTTTTTAAAAACTATTATTTTTTTTTTGGGGGGGGGGTGAAGGTCTGGTCGTGGGCCTGAACTCTGGGCCTGGGCGCTGTCCCTCAGCTCTTCAGCTCAAGGCTAGAGCCCTACCACTTGAGCCACAGCTCCACTTCCGGCTTTTTTTCATTTTGCTTATGTGGTGCTGAGGAATCGCTGGGAAGGTGGCTCAGTGATAGAGCGCTTGCCTTGCATGCCTGAGGCCCTGGGTTCGATTCCTCAGCACCACATAAGCAAAAAGAAAAAAGCTGGAAGTGGAGCTATGGCTCAAGTGGTAGAGCGCTAGCCTTGAGCTGAAGAGCTGAGGGACAGCGCCCAGGCCCAGAGTTCAGGCCCACGACTGAACCAAAATAAAAAAAAACTATTATGAATGGAATTTTTTCCTGACTTGTTTTCCAGTCCTTTGTTACTGTTATGGAGAAAAGCCACTGGGGTTTTTTCTTGGTGGTGGTGGTGGTGGTGGTGGTCATGGGGCTTGAACTCATGGCCTGGGCTCTGTCCCCTGAGCTCTTTTGCTCAAGACTAGTTCTCTACCACGTTGAGCCACTTCTGGTTTCCTGGTGGTTAACTGGAGATAAGAGTCTCGCAGACTTTCCTGCCCAGGCTAGCTCTGAGCCACAATTCTCAGATCTCAAGCCTCCTGAGGAGCTAAGGCTACAGGTGTGAGCCATTGGTGCCTGGCATTGATACTGGTTTTTGTTTATTAATTTTGGGCCCTGTCTATTTGCTGTTTATTATTACTTACAACCTCTATCACAACTAGGACTTTTTCATATTATCTTTGACACCCTTTAAATATAAGTCATATCATCTAGAAATAGGGATAATTGAGTTCTTCCTTCCTATCTGAATCTGCTTTTTTTTTTTAATTATTCCCTTGTAGCTCTGGCTAGAAACTCAATAGTATACTGAGTAACAATGAGGAGCGTGGACACTTTCGTCTCATTCCTGACTTTAAAGAAAAGAATTCCAGATTTTTCTTGTTTAATATGATGCTAGCTACAGGTTTGTCATAAATACTTGTGTTAAAGCAAGTTCCTTCTATTCAATTTCTTGAGATCTTTTATCATAAAAGGATATAGAATTTTCTATACATTCATCCTAAAACAATATCTTTATCAGTGAGATGTGTTTCTTATAGAAAACAAGATTTTTTTTTAATTTATATTTTTTGCTTAAACTGGGGCTTAAACTCAGGGCCTGGGCACTGTCCCTGAGCTTCTTTTGGCTCACAGATAGCGCTCTACCACTTGAGCCACAGCACCACTTCCAGCTTTTTCTGTTTATGTGGTACTGAGAAATCAAACCCAGGGCTTCATGAATACTAGGCAAGCACTTGATCACTAACTAAGCCACATTCCCAGACAGAAATTTATTTCTTGTAGGCAACAAATGGTCAGTCCTTGTTTTTAAATCCAACCTGTTGGCGCTGAGAAGGTGGCTCAGTGGTAGAGCGCTTGCCTTGCATGCATGAGGCTCTGGGTTCCATTCCCCAGCACCACATAAGCAGAAAAAGCCGGAAGTTGGGCTGAGGCTCAAGTGGTGGAGAGCTGTTCTACAGTTGAAGAGCTGGGGGACAGTGCCCAAGCCCAGAGTTTAGGCCCCACAACTGACTGACAAATAAATAAATCCAACCTGTTACCCAATGTCCTTTGATTGGAGAACTGAGATCACTAACATTCAGTGTTAATACTGAAAGGTATATAGTGTTTTCTGCTCCTTTTGCTATTTTGTGAGATGTTTGCCTCTTTTGTAATGTTTATCTGCTAATCCATTTGCCACTGGAATGCATTCTTTCCTACATTTTCCTGGTTGTCTTTATCTTCTTTTAAGCATTTTTGGCAGTGATGGCATCTGGTGGTCATGAATTCCTTTAGATTTTGCTTATGATGGAAGGTTTCCATTTCTCCTCCAACTATGAAGGGTAGGCTTTGGTAGATACATCAATCTAAGTTGACAGTTTTCTTTCAGAACTTGAAATGCATCGTTATCCTACCTTTCATTTAAAAGTTCTGAAAAAAAATCTGCTTTTATTTTGATAGGTTTGCTTTATATGTTACTTGTCACTTCTCTCCTGGAGTTTCTTTGTTCTGTGTACTATCTTAACTGTAGTATGTCTAGGAATGTTTCTTTTCTCATCTTAACTGTTTGGTTGTTCTCAAAGCCTCCCGTATCAGAGTGACTTTCTCTTTCTCAACACTGAGGATAGTTTGTGCTATTGTTGTGCTGAATGTATGTTCTATGGCTTTAGCTTATATCTCTCATATTCTTGTACCTGTGATTTGTGAGTTTGGCCTTTTTATGGTTACTGAGAAGTCTTGTTTGATTTTTTTGTTTGTCTTTATCTGACTGATGCAAATGCTCTTTGTTTTTGACCCCTATTACTCTATTTTCAACTTGCTCCATTAAAATCTTATTTTCATTTCCAGAATCAATTTGCTATCAAGATTTCTCCATAGGGGGCAGTGGGGGGGGGGGTAAAAAAATAAAAAAAAAAAATTTCTCCATAGTTATCATATTCTTCATATTTTCCATTGCCTTCCTTATTTTTTTATTCAGCTACTTATTTTATTCAGTCTTTGAATTTATTCTGATCCTTATACATGTCCCCTTTAATCTCACTGATTACTCTTATTACTACTTGTTTGAGTTCCTGTTTGAAATTTACTATTATTCGAGGCCTTTATTGTGGAGTTGTTCCAATTTTGAAAGAGACACGTTATCTTATGTTTTCAGGTTCTTTGTGTTTCTACATTGGGATTTATGAATCTGAAGTCAAGTTCTTGGTTGGAAATTATAATTATCTAGAGCTTTTCAGTTGTTTTTCTCTCTTCGGATTTTTCTCCTACCCTTGGATTAGGAACTGTATCATATATTATCATATATTTGGGAAATGTATCATATCATTGATATACCAAATACAAATATGTATATGTATATATCATCAGAATTTTTCTTTCTGATCAATGGACCAGTTTATCAATATTGTGCCTTTTCAAATTTTTCATATTTCAGTTAGGTCTTCCTTATTGTTCCTCCCTGGCTTCTCATATGTGACTATTCTGGCACATCAATCTCATCTTCCTGAATGCAAATAGAATGGTCCAGTTTGTCAAACTCCAGTCAGTGGACAATTTCTATGCCTGAACAGCAAAATGGGTGGGGGGCTGTGTGGAGGGTATCATGAATTTGAGCCTAACCTGGGAAACATAGCAAGAAGTCATGTTTTTTCCTTTCTTTTTATTTTTTGGGGGTGAGGGAGATGGTTGTGGGCCCTGAACTCTGGGCTCAAGGCAAGCCTTCTACCACTTGAGCCACAGCACCACTTCTGGTTTTCTGGCAGTTAATTGGAGATAAGAGTCTCACGGATTTTCCTGCCCAGGCTGGCTTTGAACTGTGATCCTCATATCTCAGCCTCCTTAGTAGCTAGGATTACAGGCGTGAGCCACCGGCACCCAGCAAGAAGTCATCTTTAAAAGGAGATAAAAAACATATTAAAGCTGGGCACCAGTGGCTCACACCTGTAATCCTAGCTACTTAGGAGGCTGAGATCTGAGGATCACGGTTCAAAGCCAGCCTGGGCAGGAAAGTCTATGACACTTTTATCTCCAATTAACCTCCAGAAAACTGGAAGTGGAGCTGTGGCTCAAGTGGTAGAGTACTTGCCTTCAGATGAAGAGCTGAGGGACAGCATCCAGGCCCAGAGTTCAAGCCCCATGACTGACAAAATGTATCTATATCTATACATTAAAATGGCTGATATGTATTTTAATATTTCAACTTTGGTTCAGGGGGAGTGGTAGTATTGAAATTTGAACTCAAGGCCTGGCACCTAAGTTGGCACATTACCACTTGGGCCATGCTGCTTTTTTTCCTCACTTGTTTTTGAGACAGTTGTACTTCCCAGCCAGATGTGCCCCTGAGCCACTCTCTGCCTACCTTATTTATTTTTGGTGTCAGTCATGGGACTTGAACTCAGGACCTGGGTGCTGCCCCTGAGCTCTTGTGCTAAGAGTCTCATGGACTTTCCTGCCCAGACTGGCTCAAATCTTGGTCCTCAGATATCAGCCTCCTGAGTAGCTACGATCAGATGTGCAAGCCAGAGGCGCTTGGCAACTTTAGACATCCCATCTTTGCCAGCAGTCGCCTGTCCTCTGGAGATGGAGTCTCCTCACACTTTCTTGCCAGACAGGTCAGAAATCTCAAACCTCCCAAGGTCAGCTTCCCACATATCTTGGGCTAAGAGGTACATCACTTTGCTCAACTATAGGCTCAATGAGGGTCTCTCAAACTTTTCTGCCAAAGCTGCTCGCAAACAATCGTCCCTAACTCAAGCTTCCAAGTAAGTAGGATTGCAGCAGGAATGAGCCACTGATGCCAGGTTTGATTCAGTGTTTTTTAATGGAACTGGATGGTCCAATTATAAACAACATGAAAGTTGTTGCAACTGGGTTTTCTTTTATTTTCCCTATCCCCTACCCCTTTCATTTTGGCTTCCTTTATTGCAAAGAATTTGTGTATGTGTGAGTGCAAGTGTGCATGTGTATGTGTCAGCCCAGGAACTTAAACTCAGGGTCTGGGTGCTGTCCATGAGCTTTTTATGCTTAAGCCTAGGGCTCTACCACTTGATCCCCAGCTCCACTTCTGGATTTTTGGTGGTTACTCGGAAATAAGGAAGTCTCATAGGCTTTCTTGCTCAGGCTATGGCTTTGAACCATGATCCTTATATCTCAGCCTCCTGAGCTCACAGGTATGAGCCACCAGCACCTGGCTGTTACAAGGAAATTTAAAGTAAAGGAATCATATCAAATCTATTTAAGGAAGTTTACTACCAGAATTTATTGTTTCATATTAATATAAGAAGACAAACTAATTGGAGATCATAGTAACAGTAAGGTTTGCACTTAGGGAGTTTAAAGAGGGTTCAAAATTGCCCTCTAGCAACAAATGACTAGAAAAGCAGTTCTATCAGACACTGGAAAACAGGATAGGTTTGCAATCTTTAAACAAGAAACAAACAATGAGAGCCCTTCCTATGCATAGATCAACTAACTGCATATTTATGTATGTCTTCATATAAATTGATTATATTAAGTTACATATTCAAATTTTATATAAATTATACTATAAAACATAAACACATCTATACTATATAATATAGAAAACTAATGGATAAAAATATTAACATGATTTTATAAAAATTAGGTTTTACAAATAATCTGCATACTTATACACATAGCACAGATGAACCAGAGACTGACAATCATACAGAAATGAAAAGTCATACATCATCAGGAAGGTTAGGCTTTGCGGAAGAGGTACTAAAGAAAATTAACAGATATCTGTATTAGGGTAACCCAGGTCTGTGTGTATATGGTATGAAATTGTGTAAAGCTACTCAAGAACTTTCCCAAAGAGGAAAATTCCAGAAGAGACAACAGTGTTTCCTCTAGGCACAGTAACAAGTACTCACTACATACAACACACTCAGACTGGAGAAAGACTCAAAGTGGAATCCAATGAGATCAAGAACCACACCTAAAAGAGGTAACAGATCTCAACACAAATCAAATAGTTTATAAATAACACAACTTCTGGGCAGAAAGGAAATCAACACTTGTTCAAAGTTTACAAGAAAATCTAGATCTCAACACATAAAAAAAATCACTATGGGGCTGGGAAGATAGCTCAGTGGTAGAGCATTTGCCTTGCATGCTTGAGGCACTGGGTTCAATTTCTCAGCACCACATAAGCAGAATAAAAAAAAGCTTGAAGTGGCGCTGTGGCTCAAGTGGTAGAGCGCTAGCCTTGAGCTGAAGAGCTGAGGGACAGCACCCAGGCCCACAGTACAAGCCCCACGACGGACAAAAAAAAAAGATACATCATCTATAAAATTACAAAAATAAGACTTCATCGGTCTTCTCATCTGAAACTACATCAGCCAAAAGAAACAAAAACTAATGTTTCACTATAAACAGTTAACATTTAATAAATTTAACAAAAATAACATCCTTCAAAAGTAGCTATGAACTAAAAACTGTTTCAAACAAATGCTGAACAAGCCTTCACTACAAATAAACTAAGGAAACTCTTCAGACAAAACCAAAACAGTACCCCCAATAAAATTCTGAATTATGCAACAAAATAAGTGATAGGAATATGGATGTCAATTTAAAAGAATTGTTCTTTTTTTTTTTTAGGTGGGTGCTGGTCATGGAGCTTGAACTCAGGGCCTGTGTGCTGTCCCTGAGCTTTGTTTGCACACACTTTCAGTCTTTTGGATTAATGGGAGAAAAGAGTTTCATGAATTTTCCTGCCCATATTGGCTTGAACCTTGATCTTCAGCTCTCAGCCTCCTGAGGAGCTAAGATTTCTGTTACGAGCCACCAGCACCCAGCTCACATCATCTGAGAATATGGGCAAACACAAAAGAACACAAAAGGCTTTATTTAACAAGAACACTAGCAACACAAGTAAGGTTTAGCTCAGAAATGCAACATGCGGGCTGGGAATGTGGCTTAGTTAGTGGTAAAGTGCTTGCCTAGCATGCATGAAGCCCAGGGTTCGATTCCTCAGTACCACATAAAAAATAAAGGGGATAGAAAAAAAAAGAAAGAAATGCAACACATGTGTTCAATATTCAAATGGCAATAAATGTAATCCATAGGTCAGTGAACCAGACCAAACTCCAGAAATCATATCCAGCCTGTACCTAATTTGTAATTTTATTGCAACGAAGTCAAATACACTTGCTTATGTACTCTCTGCATATGTTTTCATTCCAACACAGCAGATGCGAATACTTGCAACACAGACCATGTTGCCAACAGAGCCTAAATAAACTATTTACTATCTGACTCCTGTGCAGACATAAATGTAGGAGTTCATAACCACTAGATATACCTAAAAAGATGCTAAGGAGAGTTCATCAAATCAAACTAAAAAGACAGAAATTAACATGAAAGCATAAAACTCATTGTAGAGAAAATAATACCACCATCTTCACAATACTACTATAACTCATCACATACAACTTGAATCACATACAACTCCACTATAGAAGTTAAAAAGAGGGGCTGGGAAGGTGGCTCAGTGGTAGAGCGCTTGCCTTGCATGCCTGAGGCCTTGCATTCGATTCCTCAGCACCACATAAGAAAAAAGAAAAAAGCCAGAAGTGGCGCTGTGGCTCAAAGTGGTAGAGAGCTAGCCTTGAGCTGAAGAGCTGAGGGACAGCATCTAGGCCCAGAGTTCAGGCCCCACAACCGGACCCCCCCCCAAAAAAAAAGAAGTTAAAAAGATGGGGGCTCAGAAGGTGGCTCAGTGGTAGAGTGCTTGCCTTGCTTGCATGAGGCCTGGGTTCCATTCCTCAGCACCACATAAGCAGAAAAAGCCAGAAGTGGCACTGTGGCTCAAGTGGTAGAGTGCACTAGCCTTGAGCTGAAGAACTGAGGGACAGCGCCCAGGCCCAGAATTCAGGCCCCACAACCCCCCCAACACACACACACACACACACACACACACACACACACACGAAAGAAAAGTTAAAAAGATGGCTTACTCCTGCAATCCTAGTTACTCAGTAGGCTGAGATCTGAGGAACCCAATTCAAAGCCACTTGGGCCAGGAAAGTCAGTGACACTCTTCTCTACAATTAACCAGTAAAAGCCAGAACTGGAAGTATGGCTAAAATGAAGAAGGTCAAGGCCAGCCAACAGGCCCTGAGTTCAAGCCCCTAGAACCAGTGGAGAGGAAATAGAAGTTAATTTTTTTAAACTGGTTAATGTAGACATAACTCAGAGGAAGAACATCCATATAGCTAGAACGAAGTCCTGAATTCAAATCCCAGAACTACAGACAGAAAGCCTATATAGTAACATAAAAGGTTGTGAGGCAACATTATAAGTAGTTCTAAAATGTGTGACATTATCATTTTAAAACTGTAAGGCTTATGCAAGCTTTATGGTAATCACAAAAGAAAAACTTGTATTTGATACACAAAAGATAAAGTACTCAATACATATAAATACCAAAAAAAAAACCCCACCATCAAATCACAAAGGAAACCAGCAAGAAGAATTGAACACAGTTATTTAAAAAAATTAGAAACAATTACAAACTGGATATTGTAACTCCTTACCTATCAATAATTATTTTAAATGGGAATGAATTAAATTCTCCAATCACAAAACACAAGTGGCTAATTAGAATTATAATTTCTATTATAATTTGTATTTGTAATTTTAATTCCTATTTGGGGGAAAATGTCATTGGAATTTTGGTAAGGATTATACTGAATTCATAGACTACTTTTCAAATATGAATAAAGAAAATCTTTCTAGAAGATACAAAAGTGCAATGCTCAAAGTAAAAAAAAATTAACTTCACAAAGCATAAATAGCATAGGATTCTGACTAGAAAACACAGAGGAGCAGAGTGGGGAAGGGAGAGGAGCAAGATAATTTAGGTAGCAGAGTATTTTGGAAGGTTGCAAAAAGCATTGGGATCAGTTACACATTAAAAAAATAGCCTTGTCCGATATGCTGGTGACTCACACCTATTCTAGCCACTGAGGAGGTTGAGATCTGAGGATCTGGATTGAGAGCTGGTCTAGGCCAACAAATCTCCATTGGAAATGGAAGTGTGCTTAAGCGATAGAGTGCCAGCCAGGAATGGAAAAGTTGAGCCAGAGTGCAAGGGCCTGGGTTCAATGCCCAGTACTTGACACCAAGACAGGACAACCTCACAAGTGTACGTACCCAAAGACAAAACAGAATGTGCGGAATTCATTCCATGAACCTCCACCAGTCACAAAACTAAGTTTTGTTCTCTTTTGAATTCACAGATATTCATTTATTGAGTAAATATTTGTGCATGCTAAACACTGTTTTATGCACACCAAAATCTTATTTAGTGGTTGCTGCTATTCTGTAACCCTGGAAGAGTAATTTTAATGGGGAGAAGAGGTTGCCCCCCAGGAGTTATTAGGCAATATCTGACGACATTTTTTGTTGTCACCACATTAAACATTCTACAATGCACAGGCCAATTTCATCCCAAGGAAATTAGCTAGCCCCAAATGTCAACAAATGTCAAAGTGGAAAAACCTTTCATGATAATTCTTTTATATCTCTATTTCTATGCTATAAATGAGGCCTTAAATTGGCTTAACACATGTACAATAACAGTTTAATAATTTGATTATTAGTGGGACTAATGGTACCATGAATTTTGAGATTTTTAAGAAATTATACGGGGCTGGGAAGGTGGCTCAGTAGTAGAATGCTTGCCTTGCATGCATAAGGTCCTGGGTTAGATTCCCCAGCACCACATAAGCAGGAAAAGCTGAAAGTGGCAATGTGGCTCAAGTGGTAGAGTGTGCTCACCTTGAGCTGAAGAGTTGAGGGACAGCACCCAGGCCCAGAGTTTCAGGCCCCACAACCAGCCAAAAATAAAAAGAAATTATATAAATTATGTTTATTCTATAATAACTTTTAGAATCGAAACTATCTTCCCCTCCTGGCTGCTACAGTTCTCAGAAACTTAGGATAAAAGCTTCAAATAATGCTTAATTACTCCTTTTTGAGGTCTTTATAACAGTTAATCACCACATTGTACAAATCCTTTCCATAAAGATGTTTACAAGAAGCTGGGTGGCTCATGCCTGTAATCCTAACTACTCAGGAGGCTCTATGGATCACAATTCAAAGCCAACCAAGGCAAGAAAGTCCATTGTGACTCTTATCTCCAATTAACCACCAGAAAAACTGTTAGTGGTGTCCTGGCTCAAAGTGGTAGAGCACTGACCTTGAGCAAAAAGAGCTCAGGGGTGGCATCCAATCCCTGAGTTCAAGCCCTATGTCTAACCAAAAAAAAAACAAAAACAAAACAAGGCTACAAGGACTCAGCCCAACCCTCTGCATTCTGAAACCATTACCTGAAATATTATTAAATGGTGTCTCCAGCTGCCTTACCAACCCTTACATGTTCTACCAGCTCAGAAATCCCAAAGGTTGCCTATGACAGACCAAAAAGGAATCCAATTCTGGAAAATTGACTCTGAAGGCCTATTTGTTTATTTTAACAATATACACAGTCTGTATTTCCAACTTTTCCCCATTGTTCCTCTCAGGAACAGTGTTTTCCTTCTGAATGACTTATTCTGAAATACACCACCAACAACTTTTCCATATCAGAGAAATAAAAGCCATTTAAATTCCATGTGGAACGTGAACTGTGCAACTTGTGAACAGGGATGAGAGGGGGAAAACTGGGGGAAAGAAAAGGAAGGGGTGGCATTGTTCAAAAAAATAAATGTATGGCTAGGCCCCTGTAATCTCAACCTGTAGGGTGAGATCAAAACCAGTCGGGCAGGAACATCCCTGAGACTCTTTTCTCCAATGAACCACCAGAAAACCAGAAGTGGTGCTATAGCTCAAGTGGTAGGCCATTCATTTTGAGTTGAAGAGCTCAGGGACAGCACCCAGGCCCAGAGTTCAAGCCCTGCAATGGACAAAATAAATAAAAAAATAAACGCACTATTACTTGACTTATGAAATGGTAACCCTCCCTACAACACTTTAATAATAACAATAAAATTATATTTAAAAATAAATAAGTAAATCCTATATCCTTTTTTAAAAAATTAAGCTTCAGACAGATAAAAGAGGGAACTTACAGGGAAAGCAATGAGACTACCCCTTGGTTAGCTCACAGTCCCCACCTGGAAACACATGTCTCCAGCTCTCCAAGCCTCCCCTTCCCTCAAACCCACTGCCCTTCACATACTATTCACAACACTCTACATTCACTGCTACAACCACTTGCCCATTCCCACCCGAACATTTGTGTCTCCCAAGCTATTTTCTTAATTTAACAATAAACTTGTTGAGCTGGGTACTGGTGGCTCACACCTGCAATCCTGGCTACTCAGGAGGCTCTGATCTGAGGATCACAATTCAAAGCCAGCCCGGACAGGAAAAACTCCATGAGGCTCGTATCTCCAAGTAAACATCAAAGAAACTGAAGTAGAACTATGGCTCAAAGTGGGAGAGTGCTAGCTTTGTTAAGCAATAAAAGCTCAGGCTGGGAAGGTGACTCAGTGGTAGAGCGCTTGCCTTGCATGCCTGAGGCCATGGGTTCGATTCCTCAGCACCACATAAGCAAAAAGAAAAAACCCGGAAGTGGCACTGTGACTCAAGTGGTCGAGCGCTAGCCTTGAGCTGAAGAGCTGAGGGACAGCGCCCAAGCCCAGAGTTCAGGCCCCACGACCAGACCCAAAAAACAAAAACAAAAAAAGCAAGAAAAGCTCAAGGACAGTGCCCAGGCCTTGAGTTCAAGCTCCAAGACAGGACCTTCCCCACCCCCACCCCCCCAAAAAAGGAGTGCTAATCCTCATCACCACTTGCAGACCTCTAGCCACCTGCCAGGCACTGTTGGGTATGTGGGCAGACTGGTGCTCTTTCTTTCCTTCTGGTCATGTAGCTAGTTAGGCTGTTTCCCAACTCTCCTTCCATCTGACTGAGTTCTAGACAAGGAAATGTGTGCAAAAGTGACAGAAGCCTCCAACAACTCCCAGGCTCCATCCCAAAACCTTGCAGGCAAGCAGTCCTCTCCTCCGCATGCAACTTCCAGTCTCAAGTGCAAGACAGAAGGGTAAGCCTCAGTCCCAGAAGGTCTTTACTGTTAGGTGTGATGAGTCGCTGAGATTTTGGCCTGTCTCCAACCAATACAGTCCTTCTCATGGACTTGTCACTACACACTTCCATTTTACAGAAGGGGAAACTGAGGCAATGGCCAATCAACTATTAGGTAGGTAAATCCAGCCATGCCTCCAGTCCTTCTGATGGCTTCTTATAAGGACAGCAAACATACTAGACTTAGGTAGGCCCTAACAACTCCTTTTTTTTTGTTTGTTTATTTGTTAGTCATGGGGCTTGAATTTAAGGCCTAGGTGCTGTCCCTGAGCTTCCTATGCTCAATGCTAGTGCTCTACCACTTGAACCACAGAGCCACTTCCATTTTTTTTGAGTAGTTTATTGGAGATAAGAGTCTCACGGACTTTCCTGCTCAGACTGGCTTGGAACCATGATCCTCAGGTCTCAGGCTCTTTGATTACAGGCGTGAGCCAGCAGCACCCAGCTTAACAGCTCCATTTTATTTTCCTCTTTATTTCTCATCTTAAATACAGTTACATTCTGAAGTAGTTAAGTGTTAGAGGCTCAACATGTGAACTTGGGGGGATTAATTTAAGCTCAAACTCTCTCCCCTACCTTTAGATTTGCTGGTTGCTTTATCTATGTATTTTCAACAATATTTCCTGTCCATATAGCTGCAGGCCATGAATTTATATGATTAGGGATACTGCAATTAATCTATTTGTACTTTCTGTAAACAGCACACATATGAACAAAAACCCCCACAAAACCATAGAACTGTTGGAGAACGGAGAAGTGAATGAATGTGGTCGAAAAATCATGACATAGTGTGTTTGTGTGTATACAAACAATGTATTAAAGCCTACAATGTAAAGTTTACCACTTTCAAATCTCTCTTACATTTTTTTTTTGGGGGGGGAGTTGGTTATGGGGCATGAACTCTAGGCCTGGGCCCTGTTCCTCAGCTCTTCAGCTCAAGGCTAGAGCTCTACTACTTGAGCCATAATGCCACTTCTGGCCTTTTCTGTTTATGTGGTGTTGAGAAATTGAACCTAGGGCCTCATGCATGCGAGGCAAGCACTCTACCACTGAGACATCTTCCCAGCCCTTTTTTTTTTTTAAATGTTGGTCCAGACTTGAACTCATATCCTGGAAGCTGTCCCTGAATTTTTCACTCAAGGCTAGCACTCCACCACTTTGAGCCACAACTCCACTTCCAGCTTTTTGGTTGTCAATTACAGATAAGAGTCTCCTGGAATTTTCCTGCCCAGGCTGGCTTTGAACTGCAATCCTCAAATCTCAGCCTCCCGAGTAACTAGATTACAAGACTGAAGCACCAGCTCCCAGCTTTCTCACATTCTTGATGCATTATTGCTTTTTGTATGTGTTTCAATGTGTGTATTTGAAACATTCATTCAGTTTAATTGCTGAGCACCTACTGCCCTGCACCTAAAGACTTATGAGCCACCTTCCAGGCACTGCCAATTACGTGGGGCAGACTGGCTGGTTCTTCCTTCCCTTTTGGGCATGTAGTTAGGCCATTTCCCAACTTTCCTGTAAGAAGTACACACAACAAGGAGATTTGAATCCTACCCATAAATCCTCAAGTTGAGCGAGGAAGGTAGGTAAGGTTGCAAAGGAAGCTATGCGCCCACTCCAGACAGTGAAAGGGAGACCCCCAGTGTCCCCTAGACTTCCCGGAAGCTTCTCTGTCAGTGGTGGCATTTAAACAGAACATTTGGGGTTTGTTTTTTTTAATGTTGCTAGCGATGGAACCGAGGCCTAATACATGCTAGGCAAGTAGTTTACCACTGAACTCCAGCCCTGGCACTTAGACTGAAGTGTGTAAAAACTGTCCTGAAGGAGTTTTAGACAGAGGGACTAAGCACACGTAAAAAGCAAAAGAATTTGAGGGCTGGGAAGGTGGCTCAGTGGTAGAGCCCTGAGGCCCTGGGTTCGATTCCTCAGTACCACATAAGCAAAAAGAAAAAAGCCCGAAGTGGGCTTTGTGGCTCAAATGGTAGAGCGCTAGCCTTGAAGAGCTGAGGGACAGCGCCCAGGTACAGAGTTCAGGCCCCACAACCGGACCCAAAAAAAAAGAAAAAGAATTTGAATGGGTTGGTAAGTGGGTGATACGACAAAAGTCATCCAGAGAAGTACCCAGGGTGAGCCCCCAAACAGATGAGGCTGGACATGGGAAATGGAATCAGACTAGTGTTTCCCAAATGTCTATTCTGCTGTTAGTGTGGAGGGAGAGTGGAAGTAGTTGGGGACCGATAGCAGAGAGGGGTGTGACTGTCGCCTCAAAGAAGATGCACTAAGGAATGAGGAGGGGGCAACAGATTCAAAAGAGGCTTCAGAAATAGGATTAATGGAGCCACTGAGGGTGTGGAAGAAACCAACAGGTTTGATATTTCTAAGCGGATGTAACAAGGTCAGGAGAAGCCAGAAGATGACAGACCCAGTTTGGAGTTTTTGAGTGTAAAGTTACCTCTACCACTTGCCCCCGCTCCCCGGTGCCCTGCCCAAGTGTGGAGGGCTAAGTTCTCTATGACCAGAATCCTCTGAAGCAAGGGCAAACTAAACCTTCCTCCTCCTTGTTGTGGTCAGGTATTCTGGTCACAGAGATGAAAAACGTTAACTACTATGGACTGAAAAATTGTAAATAAATTCATATAAACTTGGCATTTGAATGAAGCTGAAATTCAATTTCAGATGAAATCAAATCTGATTGACAAATCTGAATTATTAATCTCTTTACAATTAAAAAGAAGTTTTATGCAAATAATGCCACTGTTACCAAGGGGAAAATCCTTGTGAACAGTCTTAAGCCGGTATGTACACTTTTCATTCTTCCTCCTTTTTTCCTTTTTAATTTTTTTCAGACAGAGTCTAGCTGTGTTGCCTATGCTGGCCTCAAATTAGATACCCTTGTTGCATGAACCACTTGAGGGCTGGGATTATAGATGTGCACTACCTTGCCCAGCTAGCATATATATGCTTTGAATTTTTGTTTTTAAAATTACCTTTTGTAGTACATAGGGATTTCAATGCAGTACATCAGTTTTTAATTACCATAGGTCTTGATCAAGCCACTTGGGCTTTTAACATCTTCAAAGATTGTAAGACCAGGTAGTAAGTAGACTGAGATTTTTTTTTTTTAGTAGACTGAGATTTTTAACTTACAGTACAGATATTTAATATGGGATCTTGCTGACCATGCTGAAATTATTACTTTCATCAGACACAAGAGAAACCACAGAACAGTGTTGCAGAAAGATACAGAACTTGAACTGTAGCTCAGTGACAAAGTCCTAGCCTAACATACACAAAACTGTTGATCCAATCCCAAGCACCACCAAAAAAGCTAATTAAGTAGAAAGGTATAAATAGGTCCCTAAAAGTTAAGTAGGATTTTTGCTATAAGGAGGACCTATATCAGAATAAAACATTGGGAACATACCAGTCTTAGCCAGGCACTGGTGGCTCACGCCTGTAATCACAGCAATTCAGGGGATAGAATCTGAGGATAGGGGGTTTGAAGCACCCTGGGCAGCAAAGTCTGGGAGATTCTGATCGCTAATTAACAACCCAAAAGCCGAACATGGGAGTGTGACTCAAGTGCCAGAACACTAGTCTTGAGCAAAAAAGCTCAGGGACAGCACCCTGGCCCTAAGGTCAAATCCCAAAACTGACACACACACACACACACAAACACACACACACGCACGCACACACGCACGCACGCACGCATGCACGCACGTGCGCGCGACGAAAAAGTATTCCAAGCACATATATAGAGAATGATATGGGAGAGATGGAGAGATCAGTGGAAAGGGTGATTGAACCACAGCTTCATCTCTGACTTTTGCTGGCAATTTTTGAGATAGGTTCTCACTTTTTGTTTGAATGTTTCCCTGAGCAGGAAAGCACCTGTTAGGCTTTATGTGTGTGTGTCTAGTTCTTCATTGGGAAGGAATCTCATCCCCAGGCTCCTAGTGCTGATGAATAGCTTAGGCAAAGCAGCAGGATACAAAATCAACCCACAAAAATCAATTGCTTTTCTGTATACCAACCATGTACAAGTCAGAGAGGAAAGCCGGGAAAACAATGCCATTTGTAATAACCTCAAATAGAAAAAAATTTAAGTCAGGTGCCAGTGGCTCACACCTGAAATTCTAGATACTCAGAAGGCTAAGATCTGAGGATTGTGGTTCAAAGCCACCCCAGGCAGGGAAGTTCATGAGACTCTTGTCTCCACTAAACTCCTCAGAAAAGTCAGAAGTGGCACTGTAGATCAAGTAATAGAGGACTAGCCTTGAACAAAAGAAGCTCAGGGATAGTAACCAGGCCCTGAATTGAAGCCCCAGGACTGAGGGGGGAAATTTTTTAGAAATAAAACTAACCAAGGAAACAAAAGATCTCTACAGTGAAAACGATAAAAGTCTGAAGAAAGGGGGCTGGGAAGGTGGCTCAGTGGTAGAGCACTTGCCTTGCATGTCTGAGGCCCTGGTTTCGATTCCTCAGCACCATATAAGCAAAAAGAAAAAAGCCAGAAGTGGCACTGTGGCTCAAGTGGTAGAGCGCTAGCCTTGAGCTGAAGAGCTGAGGAACAGTGCCCAGGCCCAGAGTTTAGGCCCCAAAACCGGACTCCAAAAAAAAAAAAGTCTCAAGAAAGAAACAGAAGAGGACATCGGGAATAGAGAGACCTCACATGTTCATGGGTAGGTAGAGTTCATATTGTGAAAATGGCCATCCTGCCAAAGGTGATCTATGAATTCAGTGCCATCCCCATCAAAATCCCAAGGATGTTCTTCACTGAAATAGAGAAAATAATCCAAAAATTCATACAGAACAACAAAAGACCTCAAATAACCAAAGTAATTCTAGACCAAAAAAAAAAAAAAGCAATGCTGGTGATATCACAATTCCAGACCTCAAACTCTCCTACAGAGCTATAATAATAAACCCAGCTTGATAACTGGCAGAAAAACATACCCGAAGATCAACTGAACAGAGTAGGAGACTTAGAAATAAAGCCATATACTGACACCTGATATCTGACAAGGAAGCCAAAAATATACATTGGAAAAAAGATAGCCTCTTCAATAATTGGTGGTGGGAAAACTGGACATCCATATGTAGAAAACTAAAACTGGATCTCTCTTTGTCACCTTGCACCAATATCAACTCAAAGTAGCCCAAAGACCTCAACATCACACCTGATACTTTGAAACTACTGCAAGATAGAGTAGAAGAAACATTAGAACTTACAAGTAGAGGAAGAAACTTTTTAAAAAAAGAGTCCTAGGAGCACAGCAAATAGGAGACTTGACAAATGGGATTACATCAAAACTAAAAAGGTTCAGCACAGCAAAGAATACAGTTACTAAACTAGAAAACCAACAGACCAGGAGAAGATCTTTACCATCTGACAAAGGCATATAATACCCAAAATATACAAGGAGCAAGAAATTAACCCTCTCAAAACTAATAAACCAATCAATAAATAGGCAACAGAGCTAAAGAGAGACTTCTCAGAAGAAAAACAGTGGCCAATAAACACACGAGGAAATGTTCAACATCCCTAGCAATCAAGGAAATGCAAATCAAAATAACACTGAGATTCCATCTCACCCCAGTAATCTAACCAATCTAGGCCAAAATTAAGAATTCTGGTGGGGATGTGGGGAAAAGGGCTCTATGGCCCTGTTGGTGGGAATGTAAACTACTCCAACCACTCTGGATGGCAGTTTGGAATTCCTCAAAAAAAGGAAATACAGAACTATGACCCAGCCATACCATTCTTGGGCATCTACCCAGAACATCACAAGTCAGGACATGGTAAAGACACTTTTACACCCAGGTTCACTGCTGCACTATTCACAATAGCCAAGGTATGGAAACTGCCCAGATGCCCATTATAATAGATGAGTGGGTCAAGAAAATGTGGCATATTACACATATACATAACAAAATTTTACTCATCCATTAGAAAGAGTATTATGTTATTTTCAGGAAAATGGAAGAACTAGAACAAATCATGCTAAGTGAAGTAAGCCAGACTCAGAGAGACAAATGGCGCATGTTTTCTCTCATATGTGGAAGCTAGATCTAAAATATGACTAGACATGATAACGTCACAGCTCTATGAATTTACACACAAACTGACTAAAGGAGTATACTCAAAAGGTTTAACTCCTCTGAACAACTAAAATACTATTTATCAAAATGAATGCCAGGAAGAGGAAACTTTTTTTTTTTTGGTTGGTAGTGGTGTTGTGGGTTTTTTGTTATTGTGTTTTTAGAGGGAGCAAGAGGGCACGGGAATAAAGGGTGAGCAAATGCAGATGTTGTATTCAATATATACTATGTAAAAATGAACAATTTGGGGCTGGGAATGTGGCTTGGTGGTAGAGTGCTTGCCTAGCATGCATGAAGCCCTGGGTTCAATTCCTCAGTACCACATAAACAGAAAAAGCCAGAAGTGGCATGGTGGCTTAAGTGGTAGAGTGTTAGCCTTGAGAAAAAGAAGCTCAGGTACAGTTCCAGGCTGAGTTCAAGCTCCAGGACTGGCAAAAAAAAAAAATGAACAATTTACCTTGTGAGCAAGAATAGGAAGGAGAGGAAAATGAGGGAAAGTAAAGGGGATATTGTTCAAGAAGCCTTGTACTCATTACCTAACTTTGGAACTATATATAACTCCTTTGTTTAACTCCTTAATAACATTAAAAAAGTCTCACAATGGGCATCAGCGGCTCACACCCATAATCTGAGGATTGAGGTTCAAAGCCAAACCACGCTGGAAGTCTATGAGACTTTTATCTCTAAGTAACTACCAAAAAGGCCAGAAGTGGAGCTGTGACTCAATTAATAAAGCACTAGTCTTGAGTGAAAAAGCTCAGGGACAGTGCCCAGGCCCTAAGTTCAAGCCCCAGGACCAGTGCACATTGACATAATACACATACACACATACACACACAAAAGGAGTCTCACAAACTTTTCTGTATAGGCTGGCCTGGATCTAACATATTCCCAATTTCAACCTCCAAACAGTTAAAACTACCCTGGTCCAGCCAATGTATATACTCTTTAATGAGAGAACTTTACATCTAGGAATTTACAGACTAGAATATGTCCATATGTATAAAAATATCCAAGAATGTTCACTACAAAATTAACAATAAAACTAGCCATCAGCTAGGCACTGATGGCTCTTGCCTGTAATCTCAGGAGGCTGAGATCTAAGAACTGCAGTTTTGAAGCCTGCCCACACAAAAAAGTTCATGAGACTCACTATCTCCAATTAACCACTAGAAAACCAGAAGTGGAGCTATGGCTCAAAATGGTAGAATGTTCTCCTTGAGCACAAAATCTCAGGGACAGTGTTCAGACCCTGAATTCAAGCCCCACAACCAACCAAAAACAAAAAGAAAACAAAACAAACAAAAACAACAGGCGATCAA
Organism: Dipodomys ordii; assembly: GCF_000151885.1. Lineage (NCBI taxonomy): Eukaryota > Metazoa > Chordata > Mammalia > Rodentia > Heteromyidae > Dipodomys > Dipodomys ordii. The sequence continues at coordinate 2,924,006 of NW_012267317.1, read as the reverse complement.
AGAACAAAATGACTAAAGATAGGAGAATGATTCATCTGAACAGAGTGCCTCCAATCAATTTTAAAGCTTATTTCTTGAGTAAGACCTCTAATTTAAATGAATGACAATGATGACCACCCAATGCTATAGCCAAAACTTGAGAAAGGGACTTCAATTCTTTCTTTCATATCCCTCCACTCTCAAGTCCCTTAAGATCTTTATCACTGTAGCTTTCCAAACACTTATGAATGCCTTTCTCCTTAACACTATTCTACTTCTAAGTCAAGTCTGCAAAGATCAGTTCAACAGTCCCACTGATCCCCAGGTTTACATACTCCAGTGGCTTTCAGAGTCATGATGATAAATACCCTAGCTCCTTACCAGCACGTAGGGCACTATGTGCGTGATGAGGTCCGTGTACCTTCCAAACATGATCTCCTAAGCACTACTCACCTCCCAGTAACACCAGACTTCTATTTTGGGCGACTGGAGGCTCCCTTGAGTAAGGCATGCTTACTCTGTTTCAGAGCCTCAGTAATGAACTGTGTTCTGTCTAAAACTTCTCACAACTGCCCCCTTACTGTTCAGGTTTGTTTAAATGTCATCCCACCATAGAATCCTTCCCAACAAGGCAAGCCATGTGTTTTACTATCTCCCAGATCTTTAACGGCCACTGTCAACACAGTACATTTTATTTTCTGCATAGTACTTCTCACCATCTGAAATTAACTGCTAAAATGCATTTGTTTTGTTTCTCTCACCAGTGAAATACTATTTTATGAAGGCAAAGCTAGGTCTCTTTTATGCTCCACTGAATTCTCAGCATCTAAAACATTCCTTAGCATAATCAGACACTCAATTCATATCACTGGATGAATTTTAAAAGAAATTAAATGTGTATGTGTGAAAATGGAAAGATGCCCCAAATAACTATGAAGTGACAAAAGCAAATCACAAGGCAATATATTCTAAATGATCTCACTAGTGTTAAAATTACTATTAGTATATATATATATGTACAAAAATAAAATAGGTATGGTCATTTACCCTTCAAATTATCCCCTCCTAAGCTCCTTGAATATTCTGACCAGCAAATGTTGTGTTTAGGATACTCTCCCTAATTCTTCATGTGCTGTAAAAGACTAATACATGTAATCAGTAGTTAATATCTCTCTTCCTTTCCCCACATCCACTCCTTCTCCTTTTCTGGGGGTGCTAAGGATCAAACCCAGGACCTAGTATGTGCTTGGAAAGTGCTGTACCACTGACCTACACACCTACAACATCTTATTCACTATAACTCACATCATATTTTGCTATTACCAAATACATTCCAAAACATTAAATTATGTACCTTGAATACGTATCTAATGATTCTTTAGGGGTTATTTTTGTTTGTTTAGTCCAGCTCAAAAGCTGAAAACATGTATATTTGGTCTTGTTCAAATAGCACACCAAAGATACATTTATCTCTCCCTCAATAAATGACCATTTAAATGAAAGGGGAAAAAAACTGCAATAGAAGAGCTCAGGAGAATGCCTAGTCCCTGAGTTCAAGCCTAGGACCAGCACCAACAAAAAACAAAACAACAACAATTAATAATAATAATAGCAAAGAAACAAACAATCTGGAAGCTTCCTTTGGTAAGTGATACTAAGAAGTGCAAGGAGGGGCTGGGAAGGTGGCTCAGTGGTAGAGCGCTTGCCTTGCATGCATGAGGCCCTGGGTTCGATTCCTCAGCACCACATAAGCCAAAGTTGCTCTGTGGCTCAAGTGTTAGAGTGCTAGCCTTGAGCAAAAGAAACTCAGGGACAGTGCCCTGGCCCTGAGTTCAAACCCCAGGACTGGCAAAAAAAAAAGGGGGGGAGTTTCCAGGGAGGGGAGGTTTGTTTTATTTTGTTTTTGCCCAGCACTGGGACTTGAACTGAAGGTCTGAAACTCTCTCTAAAAGTCTGGCACTAGAGGCTGGGAATGTGGCTTAGTAGTACAGTGCTTGCCTAGCATGAAGGCCTGGGTTAGCATGAAGGCCTGGGTTCAAATCCTCAGTACCACATACACAGAAAAGGCCAGAAGTGATGCTGGGAGTTCAAGCCCTTGGACTGGCCAAAAAAAAAAAAAAG